>NC_059328.1:188792591-189103186 GCF_018350155.1 Leopardus geoffroyi | reverse complement strand
AATACATTGTAGTTGTAAAGGCATCTGGGTGGCTCAGTCGGCTGAGTGCCTCTTAGTTTCTGCTCAGGTCTTGATCTCAGGATTCATGAGTTCAAGCCCTATGGCTCTGCACTGACAGTGGGGAGCCTGCTTGGGATTCTCTCCCTCTCTGCCCCTCCCCCACTTGTGCTGTCTCTCTTGCTCTCAAAATAAATAAACTTAAAAAATAAAATAATTAAAATAATAAAACTAAATACATTTTAGTTGTATGGATTGTGGCTTCAAATAATTTAGTTGTTGTTTTATTTGTTCTGGGAAGCGTATATTTGTGTTGTATTCCTGATTGTTGCATATTAAAAAAAATCGTTTTCAGATACTCAGCCTTTCTCATATATCGTATCTCGTTGATTCTAAGAAGCACCTGTTCATATTTTCACATCTCTGAAATTATTTCTGAAATCTGAACTTTTTTTAATGTTTATTTATTTTTGAGAGAGCGAGTGAGAGCACAAGCTGGGGAAGGGTAGACAGACAGACTCCCAAGCATGCTCTATGCTGTCAGCAGAGACCCCAATGTGGGGCTTGAACTCAAGAACCTGAGATCATGACCTGAACCAAAGACAGACACTTAACCAACTGAGCCACCCAGGTACCCCTGAAATCAGAATTTTTCATGTATTTGAAAATGGATGATTTGAAAGCACAGTTTACTTTGTAGATTTTTTTCGTGTTTAGAGGTATGTAAAATAATGGCATACCTTTTAAATAATGGTGTCTTCAACTGATGAAATATGGTAAGATAATTCCAAATTATTAGGTTACCATAAAATAATTAAAAAAATTTTTTTTAATGTTTACTTCTGAGACAGAGACAGAGCATGAGTGGGGGAGGGGCAGAGCGAGAGGGAGACACAGAATCTGAAGCAGGCTCCAGGCTCTGAGCTATCAGCACAGAGTCCGATGTGGGACTCACACTCACAAACCACGAGTTCATGACCTGAGCTGAAGTCGGACGCTTAACCAACTGAGCCACGCAGGCACCCCAAATAAGCTTTATCTTTAAAGTTGAAAAAGATCAGAAATCTGATGTTTATTTATTTTTGAGAGAGACAGAGACAGAATGTGAGTGGGTTGGGGCAGAGAGAGAGAGAGGCACAGAATCTGAAGCAGGCTCCAGGATCCGAGCTGTCAGCACAGAGAGTGACACGGGGCTCGAACTCACAAGCTGTGAGATCATGACCTGAGCCAAAGTCGGACGCTCAGCTGACTGACTGAGCCACCCAGGTGCCCCGAAAAAGATCAGAAATCTAATAACACAGTGTTCTGAGTTGCAGTGAGCAAGCACTTTACTCCATTGCTGGTGGGCAAAGAAACTGGTACAATCTCTTATACAGGACAGTTTAGCAGAATGAAAATTTTAAATGCATGTAACCTTTGATTCGGCCATTGTACTTCCAGGATTTTATCTTATAGGTAAACTTGCATGTATTTTAAATAATATATGTTTTTTTTCTTATTTTTTATTCAGCAGGGTTAAATGATATTCCAGAAACAATCTAAATATGTATCAATAATAGACCATAGTAGTAAATTATAGTACAACCATTAAATGGAATGTTAAATATCCATTAAAATTATATTCCACTAAGTAGAAAATCCCATGTCATATTCTTTTTCACTCTGCGTTGTACACAGTACTCACTTTTATCCGTTGTCTCATGTTGCTGAGGAGATGGATGAGGCCAACATAAGTTATTTTATTTCTTCTGGATGCTAATAGCATCTTTTTTTTATCCTTAAAACTTGGCAGAATTCTATACAATATCTAAATTTTGATCATTCCCTGTTAATTTTTCCTGAAACATAAGACCTTTCAGTTTTTCACCTCTATATCCTTGAAAATTTTATGTTCCTATTGTTTTTCTGTCCAAGAAAGAGTATTACTTACATTAGATCTCAGTAGTCTGTCTTACAAATCGATCATCTTTGTTCTAACTACTTTGTTAGAATCTAGCCACCTTTATTTTGTAATATTTATTCTGAAGGATTTTCTATGGCTTGCCATCCAAGTTAACTTGGTTTTCTGAATTATCTATTCTACTCAGAGCTGTTTCTTTCTTTTTTTTTTTTTTTAACGCTTATTTATTTTTGAGACAGAGAGAGACAGAGCATGAACGGGGAATGGCAGAGAGAGAGGGAGACACAATTGGAAGCAGGCTCCAGGCTCTGAGCCATCAGCCCAGAGCCCGATGCGGGGCTCGAACTCACGGACCGTGAGATCATGACCTGAGCTGAAGTCGGACGCTTAACCGACTGAGCCACCCAGGCGCCCCCAAAGCTGTTTCTAATACGATTTCAAGTTCTGTGGTATTTTTTTCCCCTTGTATCTTTTGCTTTTTCAGTTCTTTTCAAAAATCTGTTTCATCAAGTCATATTCTATATAACTATATAGTTATAGTCCATATAACTATATATATGTTATAGTTCATATAACTATATAGTTACTCTATGTAACTATATATACTGTATATAGTCTATATAATTATATATATTATCTGATGCAAACCAGTTTTCTTTAAAATTCTATTAAGATTCTATTTTATGCGCTAGCTTTTCAAATGTGTTGTTTTTTTTTTTCTCTTTTCCACATATGGTCCCTCTTCTTTTCTTGAAGAGTTACTTTTATATGTTATCTATTGTTGAAAAGGGCAGTTGTGTTTTGGCCTGCTCTTTGCCCAAGAATGGTATAAGGCATTGGAATAGCTACCTTAGAGACTGAGATAGGAGACTGAACATTGTTGTGATCTTTCTTCTTTAATTGGCTGTTGGCTGACAATAGTCGTCATATGCTATCTCTAAGCAGGTTCCCACAGCATGTGTTAATCATTCATTCCAGAGACAGATCAATGCTGATATAGCTCTGATTGATCTTCTTTAGTCTGCTGTGCAAGGTTGACCACTAGCTTACTGTTTTGTTTTTCTACAGCCATGCTTTGACTCTTGACAAGAAAAATTGAAAATGTCACGGCAACTGTAGGTTTTAGGGAGCCCAATATGTAATACTTCTTGCCTTTTTTTTTAATGTTTATTTTTGAGAGTGGGAGGAAGAGAGAGTGGGGAGGGACAGAGAGAGAGGGATGCAGAGGATCTGAAGTGGGCTCTGCACTGACAGCAGAGAACCGATGAGGGGCTCGATGTGAGATCATGACCTGTGCTGAAGTCAGAGAAAGAATCAAATCTGGCCATTTTTTCCCCCATTCCCCTCTCCCATGGTCTTCTGTTAAGTTTCTCAGGATCCACATAAGAGTGAAAACATATGGTATCTGTCTTTCTCTGACTGACTTATTTCATTTAGCATAACACTCTCCAGTTCCATCCACATTTCTACAAATGGCCAGATTTGATTCTTTCTCATTGCCAAGTAGTAGTCTATTGCATATATAAACCACATCTTCTTTATCCATTCATCAGTTGATGGACATTTAGGCTCTTCCCATAATTTGGCTATTGTTGAAAGTGCTGCTATAAACATTGGGGTACAAGTGCCCCTATGCATCAGCACTCCTGTATCCCTTGGGTAAATTCCTAGCAGTGCTATTGCTGGGACATAGGGTAGATCTATTTTTAATTTTTTGAGGAATCTCCACACTTTTCCAGAGCGGCTGCACCACTTTGCCTTCCCACCAACAGTGCAAGAGGGTTCCCGTTTCTCCACATCCTCGCCAGCATCTAGTCTCCTGATTTGTTCGTTTTAGCCACTCTGACCGGCGTGAGGTGGTATCTCAGTGTGGTTTTGATTTGTATTTCCCTGATGAGGAGTGATGTTAAGCATCTTTTCATGTGCCTGTTGGCCATCTGGATGTCCTCTTTAGAGAAGTGTCTATCCATGTCTTCTGCCCATTTCTTCCCTGGATTATTTGTTTTTTGGGTGTGAAGTTTGGTGAGTTCTTTATAGATTTTGGATATTAGCCCTTTTCTGATATGTCATTTGTAAATATCTTCTCCCATTCTGTTGGTTGCCTTTTAGTTTTGTTGATTGTTTCCTTTGCTGTGCAGAAGCTTTTTATCTTCATGAGGTCCCAATAGTTCATTTTTGCTTTTAATTCCCTTGCCTTTGGGGATGTGTCAAATAAGAAATTGCTGTGGCTGAGGTCAGAGAGGTTTTTTCCTGCTTTCTCCTCTAGGGTTATGATGGTTTCCTGTCTCACACTCAGGTCCTTTATCCATTTTGAGTTTATTTTTGTGAATGGTGTAAGAAAGTGGTCTAGTTTCATTCTTCTGCATGTTGCTGTCCAGTTCTCCTAGCACCATTTGTTAAAGAGACTGTCTTGTTTCCATTGGCTCTTCTTTCCTGCTTTGTCAAAGATTAGTTGGCCATACATTTGTGGGTCCAATTCTGAAGTCTCTATTCTATTCCACTGGTCTATGTGTCTGTTTTTGTGCCAATACCATGCTGTCTTGATGATTACAGCTTTATAGTAGAGGCTAAAGTCTGGGATTGTGATGCCTCCCGCTTTGGTCTTCTTCTTCAATATTACTTTGGCTATTGAGGGTCTTTTGTGGTTCCATACAGATTTTAGGAGTGCTTGTTCTAGCTTCGAGAAGAATGCCGGTGCAATTTTGATTGGGATTGCACTGAATGTGTAGATTGCTTTGGGTAGTATTGACATTTTAACAGTATTTATTCTTCCAATCCATGAGCAGGGAATGTTTTTCCATTTCTTTGTATCTTCTTCAATTTCCTTCATAAGCTTTCTATAGTTTTCAGCATACAGAGCTTTACATCTTTGGTTAGGTTTATTCCTAGGTATTTTATGCTTCTTGGTGCAATCATGAATGGGATCAGTTTCTTTGTCTTTCTGTTGCTTCATTATTAGTGTATAGGAATGCAACTGATTTCTGTACATTGATTTTGTATCTTGCAACTTTGCTGAATTTATATATCAGTTCTAGCAGACTTTTGGTGGAGTCTATCGAGTTTTCCATGTATAGTATCATGTCGTCTGCAAAAAGTGAAAGCTTGACTTCATCTTTGCCAATTTTGATGCCTTTGATTTCCTTTTGTTGTCTGATTACTGATGCTAGAATTTCCAACACTATGTTAAACAACAGCGTTGAGAGCAGACATCCCTGTCATGTTCCTGATCTCATTTTTGAGAGAGAGACAGACAGACAGACAGACAGTGCAAGTGGGGGAGGGGCAGAAAGAGGGAGACACAGAATCCAAAGCAGGCTCCACGCTCTGATTTGTCAGCACAGAGCCCCATGTGGGGCAGGAACTCCTGAACCGTGAGATCATGACCTGAGCCAAAGTCCTATGCTTAACTGACTGATCCACCCAGGTGCCCCAATAATGGCTTTATTTTTTAATTTACTTAATTTTCTGAATACCAATTGCTCTAACATTTCTGCTATATGACGATGAGTAATATGCTGAAACATACCAGTTACATTTCCTAGAGGTCTCCTTTCCAGAGTCCATCATTCTGTTTAAATTTGAGATGCTTGTTCTGTCCAGCTGTCATCTTGAGCCTTCTCTTCATAGCTCTTCTGGGTTCGATTTTTGTCTTTTATATTTCATTGCTACTTTTGAGAAATATGCTCTGTTTCTGACTCTCAATGATTTGTATATAATCTACTTTCTATCTCTTAAAACTTCCAGGATCTCCCCCCCACCCCCCACCGCCCTGTTTCCTGAAAGTTCACAATGATGTATTTTGGAATAAATCTCTTTTTGGATGGAGATTTGGGTTCTTCAGTTACTTTTCAACCCTTCTATTAAATTAAAAAAAATTTTCAGCTATCCTGTTTTTTCCTCAAGAGTCCTTTTTTATTTTATTATTCCTCTTTGAGGATATTAGTTGGAGGGTTGTTTTGTTTTGTTTCCTCCCTATATTATATTAATTCCCTTCAGCTATTTTCTTTTTTCTATTTTTTGCTTTAGGTAAGAGTTTTTTTTTTTTAATGTTTATTTATTTTTAAGAGCGAGAGAGAGAGAGAGTGAGTCAGGAAGGAGCGGAGAGAGGGAGACAGAATCTGAAGCAGGCTTCAGGCTCTGAGCTGTCAGCACAGAGCTTGATGCAGGGCTCAAACTCAGAAGCCATGAGATTATGGCCTGAGCTGAAGTCGGACACTTAACCGACTGAGCCACCCAGGTGCCCCAAGTAAGAGGTCTTTCTTGGTGGAGACTTCCCTCAGATATCTCTTGACATTTGGTTTTCCATTTATATTTAAGAGGAAGACTATAACAAAGCCAATCAGAAGATTTATATGTACAACGGGTAAATTTTGCTCTAGAGTGATTAGGCAAAGACCTATCCTTTTAGAATGTCCAAATGGTATCCTGCTTTTCTCTGTAGCTTTTAGTTCTTTCCAGAGAAAAGAATGTTCCAGACTTTTCTGAAGAATGGAAAGGTGTGTGTGTGTGTGTGTGTGTGTGTGTGTGTGTGTGTGCGAAAGAGAGAGAGAGAGAGAGAGTGAGAATGCTTTGCTACTGGTGAACAAAGAATGGGAAAAGAGCTTGACATTTAACAGTTCTGTGTGTAAACTTTCACTTAATTGTTTTGTTTTCAGGCCAGATCTTCTGTGTTTTCCAACTGCTGTGTTGGACTGTAGCCCAAGTCCAGCGCCTTGGTTCAATTTCTTCAACTCCCATTGAGTGACACAGATTAAAAAACAGCCTCAGGGTCTAGCCAACTGTATATAGACTTCAATGAATCCTCCTTCCACTTCCAAATGGTGAGTCTTTCAGATAGTCTGCAAGGTAATTGACTCACTATTCATTAACATTCCTCTTTTAGTTGCTTAGGTTACTACTTTCTCTCCAAAAATGTATTGTAGTCTTTTCATCTGCTCTTGTCACTATATTTATGCTCCTTATACTTATGAGTTAATTGGTTGCTTTTTGTTTTATACTTTTACCATTAGTAGATTAGGGAAGGGAAAGTGGGGAAGTGCATGTGGTCAGTCTGCATTTTTAACAGTGCACCCTGTATTTTAATATCTGCATAAACCTCTTCCAGGTTATTCTCAGCGTTGAGATTTAAAATTATGTCAGTTAAATAAAAAATTTTGTGTTTTAAAAATATCCATATATATATTTTTGTTTACAGGCTATTTGTTAATTAAAAGAATGTCTTATACTTGCATACAACTTCATCTGTTTTTTTAAGTAAGTGCTATGCCCAATGTGGGGCTTACATGGTCTACCAACTGAGCCAGCTAGGCCCCCCACAACTTTATATTTTTCAAAGCAGTTTTGCATATGTTATCCCATTTGATCCTCATAGTATGAGAGGCTCAGCACTTGGAAATTTTGGGCATAGCAGAGGACTGTAAGAGGTATTCGCCTGAAATCTGCAGTAAAGTTGGAAATATTCTTAAGTTTCATAGGAGATTAGCTTTAATACCATTTTAACATAAGAATTTAGTGTTGATACTTTATTAAAAACATTTGAAATATAATTTTTTAGCTACTTTCAAAAATACGATATTTTCTTCTGTAGTTCACTTCCTTTTCCTTGATACGTTATTTATAGTTTGAATGGTCTTACTGATTTCATCGACATTTTTCAAGTCTTATTTTCCAATAACCTATTTTAATTTTTTTAATGTTTATTTATTTTAGGGGGGGGCAGAGAGAGAGAGGGGGGTACAGAGGAACTGAAGCGGGCTCTGCACTGACAGAGAGCCCGATGTGTGAGGCTTGAACTCACAAACTGTGAAATCATGACTTGAGCCAAAGTTGGGACTGAGCCACCCAGGCCCTCCAATGATCTATTTTAAATGCTATTCATATGTTCTTTATGAAATGATATGACTAAAGTGGTATAAGTAAATTATATTATTATAGTAAATTCTTAAACAGAAAGTTGAAAAATAGATAATAATTCTAAAGCATCACTTTTGGAAAAAAAATGAGCTCTGATTTATCTTTTTTAATGACTTCTTTACAGGTTAAAATTATGCTGACTACTGACATTATAGACTAGTTATATAAAAATAAATTTTATTATAACTAGAAATTTGAATGTAGTTTGCAATATAAACTTGTCAATTTTGTTAACGACATGTCTCTCTTGTTTTAATTCATATAAACAACGATTTTTATGTGCCTCGCTAATTCTTGGAGACCTATAGGTTTTTGGAAGTAGGTTACCTGAAAATCGGGGACTAAATAGTTAATCCACTATAAGATTAGGAAACAACTTTAATCTCACTTTTTCTTCCTTCAAAATGGAAAAGAACACTACTTGTGGAGTGAAAGACCTGGATGTGTGCTAAGTATCAAGATACTCTTTAAAAAAATTTTTTTTTTTAATTTTTTTTTTTTTTAATTTTTTTTTTCAACCTTTATTTATTTTTGGGACAGAGAGAGACAGAGCATGAACGGGGGAGGGGCAGAGAGAGAGGGAGACACAGAATCGGAAACAGGCTCCAGGCTCTGAGCCATCAGCCCAGAGCCCGACGCGGGGCTCGAACTCACGGACCGCGAGATCGTGACCTGGGTGAAGTCGGGCGCTTAACCGACTGCGCCACCCAGGCGCCCCTTTTAATTTTTTGAGAGAGAGAGAGACAGAGCATGAGTGGGGGAGGGGCAGAGAGAGAGAGAGAGAGAGAGAGAGAGAGAGGCAGACACAGAATCTGAAGCAGACTCCAGGCTCTGAGCTGCCAGCACAGAGTCCGACATGGGGCTTGAACTCATGAGCCATGAGATCGTGACCTGGCCGAAGCTTAACCAGTTGAGCCACCCAGGCGCCCCTCAAGATATTCTTAATGTATGTGTATCCTTGAGAAAGCTCCCTTCATTTCACAGAGCCTCCGTGATCTCCTCTCTGAAACTAGAATAATGAAATCTACCATTTCTAGCTCTCAGGGTTATCATAAGGATCAAAGGTGATAAAATGTGAAAATGTTTTAAAAATTGTCAAGAGCTCTACAAGTATAATTACTTTAGTATGTAGTAATACTAAGATTATCAGAAACATCTAGGTATCTTAAGCCTCCTCTAAGACTTTGCCTTTTATATAATTTTGAATTCTTGTAGAATAATGATTAAGCTCTAGTCCTTTTATAAGAATATTTGGTCAAGGTGGTAATCTCTGTGTGTGCAACCTACTTGCTTAGTATGGGATTTTTGGGTCTGTGATTTAATGGTGGTAAGTAATTGCCATAATACTTCTGTTTTAGATAAACACAAGTCTGTATTTATTTATTTATTTATTTATTTATTTATTTATTTATTTGAGAGAGAGGGTACAAGTGAGCAAGGACTGAGAGAGAGAGAGAGAGGGAGAGGGAGAGAGAGAAAGAAGTGGGACTCACCTACGAAGTGGGGCTTGGACTAATGAACCGTGAGATCATGACCTGAGCTAAAGTAAGATGCTTAACTGACTGAACCACCCAGGTGCCCTGTATTTAATTTAATTTAATTTAATTTAATTTAATTTAATTTAATTTTCTCATATTAGTGTCTTATTGCTGTTATGAGTGTAGTGCCAAGTTGTAGCACCTAGAACAAAGCCTGTGTTTAATACGTGTGTGAAACTGACTTCCTTATTAGGACTATTGGGAAATTTCAGCTAATTTAATTCTGCACTAGTTCCAGTGTCCATTGTATTTAATTTCAACTACTGTAGTTCTGTAATGCTTCTAGTATCTCAGTAACCAAACCATGTTTGACTAAACAAGAGTTAAATTTATGTGTCTGAAAGAATTCATGTTTATAACCTTCATGAAATTCTAGTCAATATTAAAGCTGGTACTTTATAAAATATACCTTTAGGGCAGTTTCGGAGGTAGATTCTCAATCTGTGACTTGATAGTTTCTCTTTCATATCAGTAGTCCCTAATAATCTTAGTGGGCTTCAGTTTATCTTCATCCATGAAAGGAGACAAACAGTCTACTCATTGATTGGCTAGAGCTAAAAACCATTCCCAAATTAATGGACAGTTGATGAAAGATTAGTCAGGTAGTGTCTTTAAAAATTATGTATGATATATATAATGTATATATATATATGTGTGTGTGTGTGTGTATATATATATATATATATATAGTATGTACATATGAGCAAAGAATAGATATTGTCTTATTACAAACAGTAGAGCTTAAGAAACTTATTCTTCAGACTATACTTGGAGAATCATGGTCTAGATCAGGGGTCTGTAAAATTTATGTGTAAAATGTCATATTCTCAGTAATTATGGCTTTGTGGGTCATTCAGTCTGGTGGATGTACTTATCTCTGCTGTTGTAGCAAAGAGTGGCTCAGAACTAATTTTTCTCCAGGCCAGTTTGCTAGTCAGCCTAGATCCCTGACTTGAGATGTGTTCTTGGTTAGGCAGATCATTTGCCCACAAAGCACTTTCTTCAGAGAGGAGTTGGATCACATTGGTAACTTGAGTTCCTTTTATTAGGTTAAACCATATGAAACTGCTGATTTTGTTGGTCAAAAATGGTTTACCATTACCAATTTCATAGCGATCAGTCACATATTATTTTGTTATTAAAATTTTTTTTTAATGTTTATTTATTTTTGAGAGAGAGAGGGCATGAGCAGGGGAGGGGCAGAGAAAGAGGGAGACACAGAATCTGAGGCGGGCTCAAGGCTCTGAGCTGTTAGCATAGAGCCCAACACGGCGCTCGAACTCATGAACTGTGAGATCATGACTTGAGCCGAAGTCAGACACTTAACTCACTGAGCCGCCCAGGTGCCCCATGATCAGTCACATATTATTAATGAAAACTGTCTAATAAGTACATGCAGTTGATTGCTAATGTATCTAGTGAATTATTTTGTAACAACTGAGGGTAAATAATACTCTTTACAGCACTGTTGAGTGATGGAATTTTTCACTGTAACTCTATATAGAATATATTTTCTGTATGTAGTTATTTATACCCTCAGTTATGATAAGGCTTTTTTTATAAGCCTTCTATTGGTCTGTCATTTTATGGAAGTCTCCATCCCTTTTGAGTCAAAATAGAAAGTTGAACTAGATAATCTCTGAAGTTCTTTTTAATTTCTTTTTATTATGTGATTTAAATGTCTGTTATATAGAGAACACATTTCTTATTAACCTATTCATATCATGGTGAATCCATAACATAGTACCAAGAGCCTGGCCCAAATTTGATTCACCTTCCTTAAACCTCCAAATTTTACCACCTTTCAACTTTCTTTTTTACTTTATTTTATTTTTTAATTTATTTTTTAAATTTACATCCAGGTTAGTTAGCATATAGTGCAACAATGATTTCAGGAGTAGATTCCTTAATGCCCCGTACCCATTCAGCCCATCCCTCCCCACAACCCCTCCAGCAACCCTGTTTGTTCTCCATGTTTAAGAGTCTTTTATGTTTTGTCCCCCGCCCTGGTTTTATATTATTTTTGCTTCCCTTCCCTTGTGTTCATCTGTTGTGTGTCTTAAAGTCCTCATATGAGTAAAGGCATGTGATATTTGTCTTTCTCTGACTAATTTCACTTAGCATAATACCCTCTAGTTCCATCCACGTAGTTGCAAATGGCAAGATTTCATTCTTTTTGATTGCCAAGTAATACTCCATTGTGTATATATATGCCACATCTTCTTTATCCATTCATCCGTCGATGGACATTTGGTTCTTTCCATGCTTTGGTTATTGTTGATAGTGCTGCCATAAACATTGGGGTGCCTGTGCCCCTTCAAAACAGCATACCTGTATCGCTTGGATAAATACCTAGTATTGCAATTGCTGGGACATAGGGTAGTTCTATTTTTAACTTTTTGAGGAACCTCCATATTGTTTTCCAGAGTGACTGCACCAGTTTGCATTCTCACCAGCAGTGCAAAAAAGATCCTCTCTCTCTGCATCCTCACCAACATCTGTTGTTGCCTGAGTTGTTAATGTTAGCCATTCTGACAGGTGTGAGGTGGTATCTTATTGAGGTTTTAATTTGTGTTTCCCTGATGATGGTGATGTTGACCATGTTTTCATATGTCAGTTGGTCATCTGGATGTTTTCTTTGGAGAAGTGCCTATTCATGTCTTTTGCCTATGACTTCACTGGATTATTTGTTTTTTGGGTGTTGAGTTTGATAAGTTCTTTATAGATTTTGGATACTCACCCTTTATCTGATATGTCGTTTGCAAATATCTTCTCCCATTCTGTTGGTTGCCTTTTAGTTTTACTGAATGTTTCCTTCACCATGCAGAAGCCTTTATTTTGATGAGATCCCAATAGTTCATTTTTACTTTGGTTTCCCTTGCCTCTGGAGATGTGTTGATTAAGAAGTTGCTGCGGCCAGGGTCAAAGAAGTTTTTGCCTGCTTTCTCCTCGAGGATTTTGATGGCTTCCTGTCTTTCATGTCTTGAGGTCTTTCATCCATTTTGAGTTTATTTTTGTGTATGGTGTAAGAAAGTGGTCCAGGTTCATTCTTCTGCATGTCACTGTCCAGTTTTCCCAGCACCTCTTGCTGAAGAGACTGTCTTTATTCCATTGGATATTCTTTCCTGTTTTGTCAGAGATTAGCTGGCCATATGTTTGTGGGTCCATTTCTGGGTTCTCTATTCTGTTCCATTGATCTGAATGTCTGTTCTTGTGCCAGTACCATACTGTCTTGATGATTACAGCTTTGTAATATAGCTTGAAGTCTGGAATTATGATGCCTCCTGCTTTGGTTTTCTTTTTCAAGATTGTTTTGGCTATTCGGGGTCTTTTCTGGTTCCATGCAAATTTTAGGATTATTTGTTCTGGCTCTGTGAAGAATGCTGGTCTTAGTTTGATAAGGATTGCATTGAATATGTAGATTGCTTTGGGTAGTATCGACATTTTAACAATACTTGTTCTTCCTATTCAGGAGCATGGAATCTTTTTCCATTTTTTTGTGTCTTCTTCAGTTTCTTTCATAAGCTTTCTATGGTTTTCAGCGTATAGATTTTTCACCTCTTTGATTAGATTTATTCCTAGGTATTTTATGGCTTTTGGTGCAATTGTAAATGGGATCGACTCCTTGATTTCTCTTTCTGTTGCTTCATTGTTGGTGTATAGGAATGCAACCGATTTCGGTGCAATGATTTTATATCCTTTTATATTTATATTTGCTGAATTCATGGATCAGTTTTAGCAGGTTTTTGATGGAATATTTTGGGTTTTCCATATAGAGTGTCATGTCATCTGTGAAGAGTGAAAGTTTGACCTCCTCCTGGCTGATATGGATGCCTTTTATTTCCTTGTGTTGTCTGATTGCAGAGGCTAAGACTTCCAATAGTATGTTGAATAACAGTGGCGAGAGTGGACATCCCTGTCTTGTTCCTGACCTTAGGGGGAAAGCTCTCAGTTTTTCCCCACTGAGGATGATATTAGCGTTGGGTCTTTCATATATGGCTTTTATGATCTTGATGTATGATCCTTCTAACCCTACTTTCTTAAGAGTTTTTATCAAGAAAGGATGCTGTATTTTGTAAAATGCTTTCTCTTTATCTATTGAGAGAATCATGTGGTTCTTGTCCTTTCTTCCATTGATGTGATGAATCACATTGATTGTTTTGTGGACTGCTTTCTTTTTTAAAGGTCTCATCAGTTATCACTGCTTAACGTCTTTTTTTAATATTTTTTTAATGTTTATTTTTGAGACAGAGAAAGAGAGACAGAGTGTCAGCAGGGGAGGGGCAGAGAGAGAAGGAGGCACAGAATCTGAAGCAGGCTTCAGGCTCTGAGCTGTCAGCACAGAGTCTGGCATGGGGCTCGAACTCACAAACCATGAGATCGTGACCTGAGCTGAGGTTAGACACTCAGCCAACTGAGCCACCCAGGCACCCCTTTAATATGTTTTTTAATGTTTATTTATTTTTGAGAGAGACATAGAGTGCAGGTGGGGGAGGGGCACAGAGAGAGGGAGACAGAATCCGAAGCAGACTCCAGGCTATGACCTGTCAGCACAGAGCCTAATGTGTGGCTCGAACTCACAAACCGCGAGATCATGACCTGACCTGAAGTCGGACGCTTAACTGACCCAGGTGCCCCTTAACTGTCTTTTTATAGCTAACTCCCAAATTACCATTTCTAATCTGAGCTGCAATAAAAATTAAATGAAAAAATATAAAATATTCATTCTTAAATACCCACAATTTCTGTTCTAAGTGCTTTACATGTATTTTCTCATTTAATTCTCAAAACAATATGTTTACTTTATTATTGCTATTTTACTGATGAGAAAAATAAAGGTCAGAGAGATTAATGTATCTCATACAGGGTCCCACATCTACTAAGTAGTAGAGTTATTAGGTTCAAACCGAGGCAGTCTGACCAGAGACCCAAGCTTGAAACAATCTTGATTGCTACAGTTGTAATTGCTTTCAGATATTTCTGTAAATTCAGATGCCACTTACCATTTAAGACTCAGAATTTCACATGTCAGATGCATTTTGTTCGCACTTCTAATTTTTTTTATTTTTCAGGGGCAAAACTGTTAAGTCATTACTAACCAAATTTTGTAGAGTCTTCCTTCAAATTTGTTCTTATGGTAATGGTCCTTGGTCCTGATTCTTATTACATTATGCCTGGAATGTGGACAGATTGCTATAAACTTTCTGTTTAGTCTTTCTGCTGCTTAAAAACCTTTATTAGCTCCACCTTACCTATTAACGAAATATAGAGACCTCTACAATTATCATCAATCTACCTTTTTCTTCTTCAGCCTATTTTTGGAATGACATTTCCTTGTCTCATGCTGTTAAGATCTCTGTTTTTCTTCAATATTTCAATTATGGCACCTAGTATGCCTGAATTCTAATCTTACTTCTGTTAACAAGTGGGAGATTGTTGGCAAGAGGGGAATAGGAGCTCCCTTGTAAATAATGTATACGTGATTTTAATACCTAGTCTTTGCCATAACTTTAACTCTCAGACTTTTTTAATGCACTTGCTAACGTATCTAGTGAATTATTTTGTAACAAATGAGGGTAAATAATACTCTAAGCCCTTTATAGCACTGTTAAGTGATGGAATTAATGTAAACGTTTCACTCTTAACTCTATATAGAATATATTTTCTGTATGTAATTGTTTATAGCCTTTATATGGTGTTTATAAGAAGAGTTATATTTCAGATAAGAAAAAAGTCTATATAAAAGTATAACTACTTAATGTGTATTTAACAATGAATGAATGAATAACTCTTACCTTTGGATAAGGGCTTGCTAGTGCTGCAAAATAATAATAAATAAAATATGAAACCAAAAGACAAAACCAAAAAGATATAACTGGGCTAGATAATCAAGTAGACATTTCTGAAAATAATAATAGTTATACAAAAGGTAGTTAGTTATATCTGGTAATTGTAGTAAATTTGGAGACTACAGGAAACTATCACCCTTTATCCTACTGCAGAGAAAACTTTGTTGACATTTTGGAATGTTCCATGTCCTTAGTTGAAATCATTAACACACTGATTCTTTGAGGAAATGCTGATTGTGTTTGTAAGAAAAGTTATGGATTAGGAGCCAGGATAATCGGGAGTACTACATTAATATTAAACAGCAAACTTGTCTAATGTATTTTCTTAATTGCATCAAACAGTTATGTTATATTTAGTCAAAAGTCTTTACAGATTATTTTTTTCAATGGGATTTCACTGCTTCATTTTGCATATTACCGTCAGTCTGTTTTGCTTCCTTTTTAGTGATGTCACAGTAATGAGATGTTAAAGTGAGTACAGAGCTACCTCTAAAGAGAATACTGATTTGTCATAATTTATGATTTATACTCCAAATCCAGGAGATAGCTAAAAAATTTAAATAGTATAGTGTAAAAAGGAATAAAGTGTTCTCTGTGGTTACTGTTCACGTAAAAAAAAAAAAAAGAAAGAAAGAAAGAAACTACTCTTATTGCAAATAAAGAAGATCTCTAGTTAAGACAGCATAGTAACATTTGCTCTCTACTCATAGTATTTATAAAAGAAATAAAGAAGCAAACCCAAAAAGATGTGTCTTGGCTAGCTAATGAAATAAAGATAAACCAGGGGTGCCTGGGTGACTCAGTCAGTTAGGTGTCTAACTCTTGATTTCGGCTCAGGTCATGATCTCACAGTTGGTGAGACTGAGCCCCACGTCAGGTCTGTGCTGACAACGTAGAGACTGCTTTGGATTCTCTGTCTTTGCCCCTCCCCGTCTTGTGTGCATGCAGTCTAAAATAAAAGAGAGAGAAACATGAACCAACAATACAATAGAAAGATAAAATAGTGAGTGAGGCTGAGATGGATGTGCTGAGCTTTCAGTATAGAAGTAGGCTCTGGCATCTAGGAGTTCGGTTTCTGCAGGTTGTTAGAAATTAAAAGTGTTCCTATGCAGCATTCCTTCAAACATGATTAGATCAATAGTATTTCAGATATCATTATATATCACTATATCATTAAAATAATCAATATAAGATGCTGTGGAAGTGGGAGCCCTGAAGGTGAATTGGTGGCAACTATATAACTACTAGTGAGGAGGAATAACTACAGAGGGAAGGAAGGAAAAAATTAAAGATTCTGCACTCACAATGAGCCTATATAATTCAACAAAATCAACATTTGAGACATGAATTCATTCCAGGTGAAAATAATTTTTTTCTAAGAATTCTATACATTTAAGATGCCAAAGAGAAAAAATATAGAATGATAACCATTAAAAAAGGACAAGAAACTACAAAGATCTGCAGAAGAACTGATTAGAAATCTTGGAAATCACAAAAGACAGAAAGAAACAGTCACTGCATATAAAAAAATAAACCTTGGGGCACCTGGGTGGGTCAGTCCGGTAAGCATTCGACTCTTGATACTGGCTCAGGTCATGATCTTGCAGTTGTGAGATCAAGCCCTGTGTTGGGCTCTGCGCTGAACATAGACCTGCTTGGGATTCTCTCTCTCCTTGCCCCTCCCCTTCTCATTCTTTCTCTCTCTCTCCCAAAATAAACATTAAACAAAAACAAAAGTAAACCCCAATAGCTGGGATCAACTCTAGACAGAATTGAAAAGAGAATTAATAAATTGGAAGATTGTACTGAGGAATTTACCCAAAATATAGCACAGAGAAACAGATCTAAAAATGAGCCATTAAGACCTATAAAGAATAACACCAGTAGAAGATTCAGATAAAAGAAGAAATTATGGGTTAAAAGAAATATTTGAAGGGATAATAAGTTAAAATTTTCTGGAAGACCTGAATCTCCAGAATGACAATACTCTACCAAAACATATCGTAGAGAGCCTGAAGACATCAAGGTTAAATAGAACGCTCTACAAGATTCAAAAGACAATAAGAGCTTACTTAGATAGTTTGACCCCAGAATTCTCATTGACTACAATAGATGTCCTAAGACATGGGGGTTCTATCTTCAAAGAATAAAGAAACAGTAAAGAATGCTATGCAATAGAAACAACAGAACAGATAGCAACATATATAGAACTTTAAAAACAGGGCTGAGCAAAAAACACCCAAAAAGTCAGAAATAAATGATACAACAGTTATCATTTGTGTATATTAGAATGTGTACATAACACATTTTATTAAGAACGCATTCAAATAAAAGAGTACACATGAAGCACATTAGAATGATTATGAGGACAGATGGAAAGGAGGAAGGAGTTAATGAATGTACAAGTAAATGAACAAACATAAGAAAATAAGTCTTGCATGGACCAAAAATTGTATCTAAAAAAAGGGAAAAAGTTGTTAGTTTAGATTTTTATATACAATAAATATGAATGAATTCAAAATAGACTTTCATAGATCCCAAGACCAAGCTTTTTTTTACCCATAGGATTCATTAGAACTGTTAAAGAATGGGCCTTTTCAAAAGCAAAAAAGGAAAATTTGGGAGATAAGAAATAATGGTTAGCCATCCTTCTTCCTCTTCCCATATGGGGAAACTTGCCCTAATCCAGTTACCTTTGACTGGCTGGCAAATTTGCTTAGCCCTGATGCTCAGTGAGGAGGACCATTTAGGTCTCACACTAAGCTATGTCCATAAACTTTGCCATTGTTAGTAACAAAAAATGGGATTTGGGCCTTCAGCTACTACTCTTTATATTACTTGTTTCTTAACTTATTTAGAAAAATGCAAAGAAAAGGGATGCCATTTAATAGGTCCCCTCAGAGACTGTAACATTTCATGTAATGAGAACATTGAGAAACAAAAGTACAGAATTTAAGTGTAATAAAATATATAGATGTAAAGGCTTTTGTTGAGTTTAGGAGGCATGATATTTATAATAACATCGGTAGACACAGAATATTTAGGAATAAATTAAATGAAATATGTGTAATGCTTCTATATTAAAAACTGCAGAACACTGCTGAGCAAAATTAATTAAAGAAGACCTAAATAAATGGGAGATACATGCTGTCGTTCTTGAATTGAAAGACTCAGTATTGTTAAAGGGCACCTGGGTGGTTCAGTCAGTTAGGAGTCCGACTTTGGCTCAGGTCATGATCCTACGGTGAGTGAGTTCAAGCCCCGTGTCGCGCTCTGTCCTTACAGCTCAGAGCCTGGAGCCTGCTTCAGATTCTGTGAATCCCTCTGTCTGTCTGTCTGTCTGTCTGTCTGTCTCTCTCTCTCTCTCTCTCTCTCTGCCCCTCCCCCATTTGTGCTCTGTCTCTCTCTCAAAAATAAACACGAAAAAAAATAGTAAAAAAAAAAGTATCATTAAGATGCCAGTCCTGCATAAATACATCTGTAGATTCAATGCCACTCCAATCTAAATTTCAGAACTCTACAACTTAATTGTAAAAAAGACAACTCAATTTAAAAATGGGCAAAAGACAAACATTTAACAATGGAATATATACAGATGGAAAATTAACACATGAAAAAGTGCTCATCATCAGTAAAATTGACATTAAAGCCACAAGGAAAAACCATTATTCAATGACTAGAGTGAATAAAACTACTAAGACTGCCAACATTAAATGTTAGTGAGGATGTAGAACAATTGGAACTCTCATACATTGTTAATTGGAATGTAAAATGGCAATTTCTTATAAAGTTAAGTATACATTAATTCTTTGACAGAATCGTTTCCTAGGTCTTTATTCAAAAGAAATAAAAACATTTGTCCACAAGAGGACTTGTTTAGGCGTGTTCATAGCAGCTTTATCTATAGTAGTAAAAAATGAAAACATAGTGTTACATTAATGCAGTGGATTACTATTCAGCAATAAAAAAAAGAGCACACTGGGGCACCTGGGTGGCTCAGTTGGTTAAGTGTTGGACTTGATTTTGGGTCTGGTCGTGATCTCATGGTTCAGGAGTTTGAGCCCCGCTGCTAGCCCAGAGCCTGCTTGGGATTCTGTCTCCCTCTCTCTCTGCCCTTCCCCTGCTCACTCAGTATCTCTCTTTCAAATAAAAATAAACAGGGGCGCCTGGGTGGCGCAGTCGGTTGAGTGTCCGACTTCAGCCAGGTCACGATCTCGCAGTCCGTGAGTTGGAGCCCCGCGTCGGGCTCTGGGCTGATGGCTCAGAGCCTGGAGCCTGTTCCCGATTCTGTGTCTCCCTCTCTCTGCCCCTCCCCCGTTCATGCTCTGTCTCTCTCTGTCCCAAAAATAAATAAACGTTGAAAAAAAAAGAAATTTAAAACAAATAAAAATAAACATAAAAAAACACACTAGACAAGGAAAAACTAATCAAAGATGAAAAAAATCGAAAGTTATTATAGGCTGGGCAGTGGCTGAAAAAGGATATAAGGAAACTTTTTGGGGCATTAGAAATGTCCTATACTGTAATATCTATTCATTTGTGAAAAGTATACAGCTAAAAACTGTGTACTTCATGCATGTAAATATTACCAGAAAGAACCATATAGTAATGATGATGATAGAATGAGGTGGTAAGGGAGTAGGTGAAGGTATAAATGATCTAAAAATGACAATATTGACACTTAAGCTTTTATTTTTATTTTTCTCTGCATATGTTAAACTATAACTTTTAAAGAAATCAAGAAAGAAAAAACTCCTATTTACCCAGACATTTTCCAATTCTGATTATCTTCATTATTTCTTGTAGATCCAAATCACTGTTGTAATTTTCCTTCAGCCTGAAGAATTTGTTAGCATTTCTGAAAGTTCCCTGGCCATGAATTCTCTCAGTTCTTTATCTGAAAATGTATTTTGCTTTCATTTTTTAAAGGACAGTTTTGATAGATACAGATTTATGGATTGACAGTTTTTCTTTAACTCATTACCCTAAGTACATTCCTTTATTGTAGTCTAACTTTTGTTGGTTTTGTTGAGAAACTGCCTGTAATTTGTATTTTTGTTGCCCTGTATATAATATGGCATTTTTCAAAGATAAATTGCAAGTTTTCCCTCAAGACTCTTTATGTGTTAGAACAGTAGGATGATTCACTCTGTACCAAGGTTAAATTCTTTCTATTTTCCATCTCAACTATGTCTAGCCAAGTTATCCAGCATAGCATAGGAGAGGTTCTGCAGTTAAATGGTGGCTAATCTATACTGCCAGGAATCCAGGAGAATATCCAAAGGAGAATGTTCAGAGGATATCTGGAAGAGTGGTCACCTGTGAACTTTACATTTTAACTGTGTTCTATTTAATGCTACTTATTTAAACCTTCTTGGTCTGATATTAGTATGGCTATTCCTGCTTTAATTTTGTGTGTATTTACCTGGCTTATCTTAACTAATTCTTCCTGTGTCATTTTGTTAGAGGTTGACCCCAAATAGCGTGTAGTTGGATATCATTTTTTCTTTTTATGGTTTGAAATTCTTTATATTTGAGAGAAAGTTTGCATTTATCATACTAAATTGTGTAGTTGTTCTTATTCTGTCATCCTACTTTATACTTTTTGTTATGTTGCCTTGATCCTGTTTTTCCCACCCTGCTGTTGCTTTTGCTAGTTTTCCTTGCTCTTTTGTTTTGCCCCTAGTAATTTGGAAAGTAAACATTCTATTTTTATTTAATTAGTAATTACTTTTTTAAAAAGTAGGTGAACCTATTTCTTTACTAAGATTAATAATACGTTAATTATCTGTTGATTCTGAAAATGATGAATCAATCACATACTTTAATATCTCCCTGTGTTCCTGCCTCCCACCATATATTGGAATAATTTAGGCTTTAAAAACCATTATTATTCTTTCTTTCTTTCTTTTTTTTTTTACATCTCCTTAAGGAACACTTTTCACATTTGCATTTCCTTATATAGCCGTGTTAACCATATTAAGAAGAATTACTTAAACATTAGTTTTCAAGTTCACAGGTTATAATTTCCATCTTTATTTCTAACATAACTCCCCTATTCCTGAGATCTTTATAATTTTTAAAAAATGTTTTAAGATGTTTTCATTTATTTTTGAGACAGAGCATGAGCAGGGGAGGGGCAGAGAGAGAGGGAGACACAGAATCCAAATCAGGCTTCAGGCTCTGAGCTGTCAGCACAGAGCCTGACGCGGGGCTCAAACTCACGGACTGTGACATCATGACCTGAGCTGAAGTCGGACGCTTAACAACAGACTGAGATACCCAGGCGCCCCTAATTTTTAAAAATTTTTACAAAATGTTTATTTTTGAGAGAGAGCATGAGCAAGAGAGGGACAGAGAGAGAGGGAAACAGAGAATCCAAAGCAGACTCCAGGCTCTGAGCTGTCAGTACAGAGCCTGACGTGCGGCTTGAACTTGTGAACCATGAGATCATGACCTGAGCCAAAGCTGAACGCTTAACTGACTGAGCCACCTAGGTACCCCTTTTATAATTAAAACAAAATGTTTTTTAATGTTTATTGAGATCTTTATTTTTGCTTATTTATTTGATACTAAAGCATTTATTTGAGTGATTTTTAAAGAGTATGTATCTGAATCCTTGTGTATCTGAGAATATTTATTAAATGTGTATTCTGACACAGCAGTTGAAACTATGGGAGGCTTTTCTAAGGAAATGATAGTAATATGCAAAGATGTATGTACAAATTCATTTTGCAGTATTATTACAAAAGCAAAATTAGAAACTAGTAGATGTCTATAAATAGATTGGTTAAATAAAATTATTTCCAGTCATTATTGCAAAATCATAATAGTTTTAACACCTTTGTCTCCTAACTGAAATATAAATATCATGAATCTTTTTGCCTGTTATTTGTGCAAGTTATCATTATAACATAAGTTTAGAACTTATAGAGCAAATATTAGACTGTTTAGGTATTAAAATGAATATTCTACTTAGTATCTTTTTCACTTTTTCAATTGGATTAAATACTGACTGACTAGATATTTATTACTGAAAAAAATTTAAGAAATTTTAGTCTGTTCCTTGTAGTCACTTCATGGATTCCTTTGGGCAACCCAGACCAGAAGATAACCAGTCAGTAGTTAGCAGAATGCAAAAGAAATACTGGAAAACCAAACAGGTCTTTATCAAAGCAACAGGAAAAAAGGAGGATGAGCACGTGGTGGCATCTGATGCTGAACTGGATGCTAAACTTGAGGTAAATTTGAGGATTCTTTGTATTGCATATAACTGGTTATTATTTGGGACTTTGAAGAGCTTGCAAATTTGATAATGGAATATTTAATTGTATTCATCTGTCAATCATATCTGAGTAGGAGGTCACAATTTGCACAAATTGAGAATTGGCAGAACTAGTATTTATAAGTTAGGTAAGTAATAAATACAAGTTTTTAAGCTAAATATTAATCAATTATGTTGATTAGATATCTACAAATAGATTAGTTAAATAAATTTATTTCCATTTATTATTTAAATATCATAATAGCTTTATCACCTTTGTCTCCTAATTGAAATTAATATAAATATCATGAATCTTTTTGCCTGTTACTTGTGTAAGTTATAATCGCATGTTATATGCAATTATATCATGTCAAAATATTTTGTACTACTTTTACATGAAGTCTTGTGCCTAATTGAAAATAATTGAAATCAAATAGTGAGGGCTTATATATATTTTTTTATGTTTTAAAAAAAATTTTTTTATTTAAATTTATAATGTTTATTTTTGACAGAGAGAGACAGAGCATGAGCAGGGGAGGGGCAGAGAAAGAGGGAGACACAGAGTCCGAAGCAGGCTCCAGGCTCTGAGCTGTCAGCACAGAGCCTGACATGGGGCTCGAACTCACAGACCGCAAGATAATGACCTGAGCCAGAGTCGGATGCTCAACTGACTGAGCCACCCAGGCGCCCCTTTAAATTTTTTTTTTTTAACATTTATTTATTATTGAGAGACAGAGAGACACAGAGCATGAACAGAGGAGGGGTAGAGAGAGCGGGAGACACAGAATCTGAAGTAGGCTCCAGTCTCTGAGCTGTCATCACAGAGCCCAACGCAGGGCTCGAACTCACAAACTGTGAGATCATGACCTGAGCTGAAGTCAGATGCTTAACTGACTGAGCCACCCAGGCGCCCCTATTTTTTTATTATGTTTTAAAATTTCTTTATTTATTTAGGAAGTTTATACCCAGCATGGGTCTCAAACTCAGGAACTTGAGTTGCATGCTCCACCAACGGAGCCAGCCAGGGCCCCCCTGAGTGAAGATTTTTATAAGTTAGAGTTTTTGTTTCTATAATTAAGGGATAAAGTTATTGAAGTATTTTATAATGTGGTTTTTTTTGTCCATGTTTTTCATTTTAAATAAAGTCATTGCCATGAAATGACTTTAAACCTATGAGTGTTTTATACTTTTAAGTGATTAAGCTAATTAGAGGAAAGTCTCATGTATATTAATGAATAGGTCTAGGTTTTTAAATGCAAGTTTACTGATTCCATGTATGTATACTAATTGAAGATGCCTTTTACAAATATTTCCAAGTAGGATTTCTGTTCTGCTTGAAGTATAATAATTTCTTGCAATCCTTAAAAGTAGAGGCCTAATTAAATAGGTCTTAATCTACTCAGTATTTTTATTATAAAAAAAGTAAATTTATGTCATTGCCATAACAAATATGGAAATAGATAACAAATTAACAAACTTTTTGTGTAGAAAAGTATTCTTAGGATTCAGTGACATGTGGAAAAAATGAAGGGACTTGATTATAAGCAATAAATGTTTTAAGGCTAAAGGAAGGATTCACTATTTCAACATATATTCCCATAGACAGATTTTTCTGTTTTGTTTTACATCGTTAGGTAGTCTGTATGACATATTTTATATTCTTATCCATTAGTCAAATATTTGGAATCACCCAAGTACTTTCTCTGACTTTTGTACTTTATTTTTTAAGAATGAGAAAATTTTTCATTGTATGTTTACTTAAATCATCGTGTTGTACACTTTAATTATATTATACTTCACTCACACTTAAAAAAATGTCATTGTAAAATTAAAAAGCAATTGTATATAAATCTTCCAAAGACCCAGGGGAACAAAATCAATCATAATCACTTCATCATAGTAGAGCTATCATTTTTGTACCCTTTTCTATTCCATATGGATTTAAAACAGCTTTTTAGGTTGCAAAATCCATATACCAAATTCATTTCAAACATACCTAAACTTATGTGGAAAGTTGATAGTTGCTCCTCCATTTAGATTTTAGTGTCTGTCACTAATCTTCCTTAGGTCTGATCATATATCTAAATAATAAGAAAACTGTTTCAGAGAGTGAATATTTAGGCTCAGTGGTGATATTGGAAATTTATTTGATAATCAAAGGATTAGGGCCTAAGACTATGCTACAGTGCAAAGGTCTTTTTAAACTAAACTCTTGTAACAATTCTTCGGCATAGGACTTTGTGGGAAGACGGCTATACCCTAAAACCTATGACACTTCATCTCTCTGGGAAAACCTAAATTTATAGATGTGTGTGAAGAGTTACCTCATGTGTATAATGTGTCCTAATATCAAATTTTCATGTGCTTACTTTGAAATGAGTGTCTACTGGTTATTTTACTTTTAGGTATTAGCAACAATAGTAATGAAGGGAAAATTCCAAATAAAAACAATCCAAAAGTAATTAATTTATGATGTTGTAATACATTATTTAGTTTTTATGGTAATTAACTGACCTGTTTGCTTAGGATAATATTGTAGAAAAACCAGATTGAGAGTTAACATTTTCTAAGGTTATCTATACTCTTTTCATCTGAAATTGACAATATTTGATGCAGTTTATATTGGATTTACATTTTTGCTATTTAGATAGTTTGGAGCTGAGGGGAGGACACACTTCACAGTTATAAATCTTTATTAGCTCCCATGTATTTATCTCCATTTTTTCCAGCCTTCAAGGGGGAATCTAAAAGTGCTTTCTACATCTATATAAAACCATTACAGAAGTACTTCAAAGTCAAGGAAAATAAACATAATACTTACAAGAAAATGTTCTGCTTTTGAAGTGCTTATAACAGATATTTTATGTTTATGATTCTTTAAATTTGGTCCTAATAAAATTTATATTTCAAAGGTTTTTCACTCTATTCAAGAGACATGCACTGAACTTCTGAAGATAGTTGAGAAATATCAACTAAGACTTAATGGTATGAAATCCTATATATCTATTCAGTAATTCCCATTTTAAAATAAATAATTTACTTGCATTTTTGAGAATGAAAGATATAATGTAAAAATAGTTTACTGAACTATTATGTGAATGGTTCCTTGTGACAAAGAAGTGACAGTAAGGAGCAGTGTGAGTGTGGAGCTAGTAAGTGAGCGGGCTGCCACCTCAGAGGTGCTGAGAGACTTCCCTTGCAGTTTGTTTTGTGAGGTGTTTTTCTTTCTTTCTTTTTTTTTTTCTTAAGTAGGCTCTTTGCCCAACATGGGGCTTGAACTTACAACCCTGAGTCAAGAGTCGCATGCTCCACCCACTCAGCCAGCCAGGCACCCCTTTCCCTTTCAGTTTTTAACTTCAGTTTTTCCATCAGTAAACCAGGGTGAAATTAGGCATGACATTTGTCATTTTTCACTTTAAGCTAATAATTTGAATACTTTATGGGTTCCCCATTTATTAGTCTTACTGTGTGTGATTAGAGGGTCACACTTCCAAAACTTTGTGGTCAAAGACCACTTTTTTGCTTTTGTGTTTTACTTTCAATTTGTTGTAAACTGACACTTCTATAAAATAAAATGAAAGTGAATTTCAACACAAATGAAATTAAAGAAGACGCACAAAATATAAGCACACTTTATTATTAGATTCAACAGATATAAAATACTCATCAAATTAGTAAGCTTCTAAACAGTTTCTTCGTTTCGGTACTTGTTACAGGCTGTTAACAAATGACTGTGGACTGGAATTGGTCAGTGGACAACACTGAGTAGTAATGTACTACATGACTGACAAATTTTATGGTTTCAGCAATAAAACCATGGATGTCTGTGGGTCTGGGATACTGAGCATAGATACTGAAACCAGGGTGGGAGTCAAGATTAAGTTAAGTTTAAATAGAAAACAAAGACTTTTTTAGAGACAGTGATCCTAAAATGCATGTCTGCACATTTGAAAATGCATTTGTGGTTTTGTCATTTTGGAATCTTTTCTTTCCCCCTCCTTGCTTCCCAAAGCAAGGTCCATGAATTCACTATATCAAAACCATCTGGAGTACTTGTGGGTAAGGGGAAGCAGATCCTCAGGCCTGTAAAATCAGAATCTCTGGAAATAGACCCTGGGAATATGCATTTTTAAAATAAGTCTCTCTTCTTCCCTCAAGTAATTCTTATGTATAGAGAATTATTGCTGTGAAAATTTTAGCTGTGTGTCTTTAACAAATGATGAAAGAAAACAGTTAACTGTATTGTAATTTTTTCCTAGTCATATCAGAGGAAGAAAATGAACTAGGGCTCTTTTTAAAGTTTCAAGCAGAACGGGATACAACACAAGCTGGTAAAATGATGGATGCTACTGGCAAGGCACTCTGTTCTTCAGCCAAGCAAAGGTTTACAGTTTTGCATCATCCTCAGTCTGTAGTCCTTATGACAGTTTTGATCTATGTATCTAAACTTGCATATTTATAAAGGTTACTGATCATTCCAGTAGAGGGTTCAAAGAGAAATACAGCATATAATTGTTTCGATGCCTCTTACTTATTTGGTTTTAAAATAATTACTTAAAAATTGACATTCTGGTTGCTTAATTCCTACAAATAGGCTTTAAGCCTATATTTAAACTCCTTAATGTGGTTTAATGTAACAGAGGCACATGCATATAAAAATATGTATATTTTAATTATTTTATTGCTTTTTTGGATATTATGTTATTTAGGAGTACATTAGAACTTTTCTTCTTTATAGGTGGAGGGGATTTTTTTTCTACTTATTTATTTTGAACTTATCATCACTTTACAGATTTTTAACATAAAGATACTTACTGCAAAGAATCTCCAACAGTTACTAAATACAGCCAAAATATATGGTTGTTTTAAACCTTTGTTTTTGTTTTGTTTGTTTATGGGATGTACATCCCTCTGATTTTTACCTCTCTGCCATTAGATTGGCCCTATATACTCCTCTTTCTCGTCTTAAGCAAGAAGTAGCAACATTCAGTCAAAGGGCAGTATCTGATACCTTGATGACAATTAATCGGATGGAGCAAGCACGCACAGAATACAGAGGAGCTCTGCTGTGGATGAAAGACGTATCCCAAGAACTGGACCCAGACACCCTAAAACAAATGGAAAAGTTCCGAAAAGTATGAAAATGCATCCTTTCCTTTTCTTGGTACACAAATCTATTGAATTTACACGGAATAATTTAATCAAGATCCTAAAATATCAGGCCGTTTTTGAAAAATGTTATAAAATCTTGGTTGCTTGGAGATCTTTGAAGTGCAAAAGGTTGTTACACTTTTTTTTTAATCTTTAAGTGACATCCCGACCCCATCAACCTTTTCTATTATTTTTTTTTTATCCTTTTCACAATATAAATGTTGCTTCCCTGGACTTTTGGGATTTGTTTGCAGGAGAGAAAGAGTTTATTAGTGAGGAAAAAATAAATAATTTAAGTAAAAATTCAGGTAAATTGATTATTACAAGAAAAAGTGAAGATTATCAGATTTTTATTCTACTACAGTACATAGTTTGACCACAAACTTTTTTTAAAGTTTATTTTTTTTCAAAGAGATAGAAAGAGGGAGTGCATGGAGGAGGGGCAGAAAGAGAGACAATTCCAGCCAGGCTCTACATTGTCAGTGTGGAAGCAGACACAGGGCTCAAACTCATGAACTGAGCCGAACTCATGACCTGATCTGAAACCGAGAGCCAGATGCTTAACCGACTGAGCCACCCAGGCTCCCCTTGACCACAGACTTTTAAAGTAACTGTATGGACTTATGTTTTTGCTAAATAAACTATTTATTTATTTAAAAAAAATTTTTTTAATGTTTATTTATTTTTGAGAGACAGAGCATGAGCGGGAGAGGGGCAGAGAGAGAGAGGGAGACCCAGAATCCAAAGCAGGCTCCAGGCTCTGAGCTGTCAGCACAGATCCCAAAGCGGGGCTTGAACTCAGGAGTGGTGAGATCATGACCTGAGCCGAAGTCAGACGCTCAACCAACTGAGCCACCCAGGTGCCCCTAAATAAACTAGTTTTGAATTGTATCCCCCAAGTTCACCATACATGAATACTAAAATTCAGTCCTTCATTTCATAAATATTTAGAGTACATGTAATACAAATCATATTTAATATTGATGGAAACTTTATACCAGCTGTATAAACCACAGCAACCTGTTATCTTTCCCCTTTATAATCTTAGAATACAATCCAAGAGAGTTGTTGAACAACATTCTGAATGCACTGTCACTGAACTATATATTTTTAAATAATTATGTTACCTGAATTTCACCTAAATTTTATTATTTATTATTGTTTTTTAAATTTATTTTTGAGAAAGAGAGCACTAGTGGGGGAGAAGAAGAAGGCTCCAGGCTCTGAGCTGTCAGCACACAGCCTGACACAGGGCTCGAATTCGTGAACCATGAGATCATAACCTGAGCCGAAGTCGGATGCTCAACCGACTGAGCCACCCAGGCGCCCCACACCTAAATTAAAAAAAAAAAAAAAAAAGTGCATTCTAAACTTATCTAGACCCAAATAGTTCTGCACAGTCTGGTCCCTGATGCCTCTGCAGCCACGTCTTGTACTTTCTAGACTCTAGCCCTTTCCATGCCCCAGGAAGGAATATGATCTAGCCTATTCCGTATTGTCCTGCAAGCTTGTTAAGCTCTTCACCTCCCACACCCAGGACTTTTGTCCTTGCTTTTCTCTGAGCCTGGAATGCTCTACTCAGAATCTTAGCATGGCCTGCTTATCATCTTTCTGTCCCATTTCAAACATCTTGCATGAGCTCACCAAAGGCTTCCCTAATCATCTTACCCAAAAGTAGTCATTTCTTTTCACTTATATGTTATCTTTGCAACATGAGATTCTCTTATATATGTTTATTGCTGCTTTTTCCTGTGCCTCCTCACTCAGAGATGATGGGAAAGAACATTGTTTTTTTCACCCACAATATCCCAGTGCCTGGCACATAATAGATACCTTATAAATATTTGTTGAATGAATCAATTAGTATGTTTACATTTGAATACTCATGCTACTTGATGGCATATGACTTACCTTATGTATAAGAAATATGATAGGCATATATTTTAATTTATAAATGTATCTCCATGATTCAGAGTTATTATTAATGCTTCTCAACACTTTAACTGTTTCATTTCCATGTGTTCTTCTATTAGCTAAATATTACCTATCAGTAGTTTTGGATGTTTCTTTTTATTTGGAGTCTGTAGGGGTCTTTCTTCTTAACTATGCACTTTCCATTTATCATTGCATACTTTCTCAGCATAAAGATACCTGCTGGAAAGAATCTCCTTCAGTTACTAAAAATAGCCAAAATCTTGACCAGTAATCGTGAAATAATAATACAAGGAGAGGGAATTAATCTTCTTTATTTCATGTGTCTGAAAATATGTACCATGAACCCTTATGGTATATTTATACCTGTATTATCAGTAATAATAATAATAAATATTATTGTGGTTGCAGGTACAGATCCAAGTGAGAAATAGCAAAGCTTCTTTCGACAAGTTAAAGATGGATGTTTGTCAGAAAGTGGATTTACTTGGAGCTAGTCGCTGCAATATGTTATCTCATTCACTCACTACCTACCAGGTACCCACCTCCATGGTCAGCATGTCCTTGCAGTAAACGATGAGTGGTGAGGTTCCTTTTTAAAAGTTGTCTAACGGATATAAAAAATTGCATAATTAATCAAATTCCTTTGACTTTGAAAATTGACCTACTGAGGTTATGACAGAGAATCATAGAATTCTAAATTGAAAAAGACCTTAGGGATTGCCTACTCCTGTATCTTCACATTATTCCCCTTGGGGTCCTAGGAGAGATTTAGGGGCCATCTAGGTTTGAGTGGAAGTGTTGAGGCAGGGTTCACAGCCCATTAGCCCTGGTTCCCCAGAGCTACTCCATTTTGAACTTCTACATACAGTTTCATTTGAAGCAAAGATGCTGGGGCCCAAAAGTGTAAAACTTTCCTGTCATAGCTGAGGAAAGTGAAACCCTATGAGAATTAAAGTAAACGGCAATGTTGGCCTTGAAAACCTGTGTTCTCATGCTAGGCCGTGCGTTCTTTTCATTCTGCACTTTCATATCAGCAGTCTCTCACTTGTGCTTCTGTTACCCCAGATCACACATAAATGGCACACAGTGAATAAGTCAGATGTTAATTAGTATCAGGTACTGATAGTAACTTGCATTTTTAAATGGTAAAATAGAATGAACTGTATTTACTTAAGAATAATAAACTAAAGGGAATGGACATTCACTGCTGCTTGTAGGAAATCTTCCTGATTCAGTGCAGTACTGTGGATGGAATTCAGTAGTAAAGAAAGGATGCACTTGAAAATAAAAGTATCTGGCAATCCATGTAGCATATGCCTGAAAAGCCACAGCTGTAAGTTCAGTTCTCCTTTATTCTCTCTGCTCAGCCCTCTCACTTTGAATAGGAACTCTGAAGCAGCAAGGAAAATGTCCAGTTACTTGAATTAGCTGAAGAACACTTTTTTTTTTTTTTCCATGAGTCTCTTGAGCCCTCAATGAAAGACTAGTTTAGTGGTGCATATTATTTTTCTCCAATTAATAAAGGCTTATATGTGCTTACCAACACAAAGATTTATACATATACCCTTAATACAGATACGGTCTTTTGTGCTTTGAACATTTCTCTTTTGGACTCTTCCAAAGGTGTTCTAATCCACTAGTATTACTCTCCAGCTGATTCCAGTGTACTTTTCAGTGCTGTATACAGATAGGTGTGTGTGTGTGTATGTGTGTGTATGCCGATACAGTTGCCAGTTCTTGTGCAGAATTACTATTTACGTTGCTTTCTTGTTCCTGAAACTTGGAAGTTGATTTTACTTCCTACTGCTTGTTATTCAGCAACCATTCATCTACTACACTAGTGAGGAAAAATAGCAGTGAAAAAAATCGTAACTGTGGTGACAACCTTTCTTTTTTTGCAGAGGACGCTGCTTGGATTCTGGGAGAAAACAGCTCAATTGATGTCCCAGATCCATGGGGCCAGTACTGGTTTTCATCTATATGATTTTGTAGCTCTCAAGGTACATTTGTTTCCAAGTTCCTTTGTTAGATATATTATACTTCATTTAGATAACACTGAAACTATTTTGTGCTAAGCCTAATTTTGAATTTACAAAACATGGGAAATATTTTTCTACACTCCTTCAGCCAGTTATTTTTCTGCACTTCCCTGATTCCAAGTGCTACCAGAAACACTAAACAAATACATGAGAATATTGCTTGTGGGCTCAAGATATTGGGGTGGGGAGAAAAAGAGGGAGCAAGAGAAAAGAAAAAGTGTAAATGAGATAAGAAAAAGCCAAGGAAAAGAAAAACTTAAGAGGAACAAGTGATGGAAAATGGTTGTTGGTTTTCAAAAACAACCAGAGTACCTAACCAACAATTTTAGAAGTTAAAGAAAAATTTCCTTGCTTTACTTTTACACTCATGTCATAGATGTGATTCATGATGCAAAAATAATGGGTGACTGCAGCTGAAGAGACTACTGTATTATATTAGATCAGCTCTTTCTGTAATACCTACATGTAAAAGGTACTCTTGGGCTTTGATTATAATGCTTTTAACATTTGTATATCTTTCTGTCAACCTTTGCATATGACTTATCCAGCAGAGTCACACTATGGTAATCATTTCTTTAATTCTGGTAGGTTGGGTTTCAGTGCCTTTGACCTTATCACTCTGTCTTGTTTTCAATAGAGCTTGAAAATGTTATTGTTGAGATTGCTCAAGCTAGATGTAGTATCGATGATGGATTGATCTCTTGCAGCTGTATATTCCTGGGGCTTGGTATAGATATTTAAGTCATGTTCTGACATAGCATCTTCCAGTCTAATAGATACCCTTGAATTAGTCGTTATGTTTTTTTTCTTTACTTTTTCTATATTAATGCTTCACTGGATAGCATACTATGTTTTTAGGCAAATTTAACATGTAATTTCTGTTCAGATGAAGTTGAAAATCTTCAGCTGTATTTAGAGCATTGCAGTAGAAGTTAGTAACACAGTGTAAGTCTTCTTTGGCATACCACAAACTTGTGAAGCTTGTCGCTAGCCCATGTTATAGTCTGTGTGATTGTCATTGGTAGCCAGGATAAATGGGGACCCAGGGCCCAGGTCAAATTGCATTATCATACATTTCCCATATCTCTCACTCTCTACTTCAGAACTATCCCTATTTTATGTTGTTCTTTAGAATTTTTATTCTCATCTCATTTGCACAAAGAGAGAAACAGATTCCATCTACTTAACATTGAATTTCTTATCCTTAGCAACTACAAGACACTCCAAGCAAGCTTACTGAAGACCACAAAGAAGAACAAATAGACAACAGTTCTCTCACTGAAAACCTCAATAAGTAAGCAGGCAGAAGTATGGGGTTATGGAAGTCCTAGATACTGTTATATGATATATTTGGAAAGAGTTATTTCTTTTCCAATTTATTGAATATTTATTTCTATGTCATTTTTCTAGTTAATATTTTTAAAGTTTTTTTTTTATAAGTAAGCTCTGCACCCAATGTGGGGCTTGACCTCATGACCCTGATATCAAGAATTGGGTGCTTTACCCACTAAGCCTGCCAGGCACCCCATTTTCCAATTAATATTAAACATTTGTTTTAAAGCCTTATCTACCCCCTCCCCATTTTTAACATGGTAGGCAAAGTTGATGATAGGAGTACAGAACAGATTAGGGTGATAACTCCAAATTCTGTATTTGGGGAGACTGAGCTTTTTATTAAGAACCTCTGCCTAGTGAAACCCAGAAGGGGCAACTTGAAACAGAAAGGGACAGGTACCAGCAGCTATGAAACAGAAGCTATTGAAAATCTGTCTCCAAAGCAACACAAATGGGACTGGGTCTGGTTACCTGGAAATGGGGGCTCTTGCTGTGCACATCCTTCATTTTGCCTATTTCCCTTTTATTACATCTTATCTTTGTTTACTTCTCATTTTAAGTAGATTGCACTGAGTATAATAACAAACCCAGAAATAAGACCAGAACAGTGACCAACCGTATATTGTTGAGTGGAAGGTGATCCAGAATATAAGCATTTCCTTCTTTTCTTTATGGGGAAATCCAAACAAATTTTTTTTGCCTAATTTGAATATATAAACAATTTAGGATGTAGATTAAATAAATATCAAATGTATAGTTATAGATTAAACTTATTACTTATACACTGATATTTAAAATCATGTTACATTAAATATATTAATTTAGTAAACTTTTTCCATTATCACATTTCATGAAAGTTTTATTCACAATCCTCTCATGCATATTCACCATTCTGAAAGCTTCCTTTTGAATTAACAGATTCCAAAGCTTTTTACCTTATCTTCCATCCAAGTTATTTAAAGAATCATGCACATATACGGTCATTGGAAATTTTGTTCCAAGTCATTAGTATATATTTGCTCTATTTGTGTGTTTTTTTGCAAATAAATACCATATAGGTTCCCTTGCTATCTGAGAGTGTTCCAATGAAACTTTTCATAAGCCAATACAGTGTGAGGCAAAGAAGCAATTACCATTAATTTTTGTGGAAAATGTTTTGAGTATTCTTAGATCCAAAAAATAACCTTTCTTAGGCTTATCTGATACCCTAGGGCACATCTTGCTAAGGTATACCCAAAATAAATGGAGATGAAGCACAAATGCACACACAGTTCGTAGTGGCTTAATACTGAGATGCTGAGTGTAGTTCCCAGGGAAGGAGCTTGGTGGTGCTACTGTTGCTGCTCAGGGTTCACACTGCCTCTGTGAGGGCTCCCTGCAGAATAAACACTTAATGCTATTTTTGCTTTTTGCCTTTTTTGTAAAAGCGAAAATCCTCTTCGAACTTCTTTCAGTTAGCAAAGACAGGTGCTAACATAGGTCTTGCAAAGAAGCGTAACTCAAACTTCTAAAAAGCAGGGGATACCTGTAATGATTTTTAAGGATCTTTAAGGATTTATTAAAAACAACCTTCAATACTAGAATTGTGAGGTTACACCCCAGGAATAATACCTAAATCTATGTTCAATTTCTTTGTCTAATTTTTTATAATCATCCCAGATGGATGATATAAATATCCAAAATTAGTATTTACCGAGAACATTTTAGGCAAATGTATCTTCTTTTGCAAACATCACTTTCCTGTTCCAAAATAGAGTACTACATTTTTTCTGCAGTTCTTCATTCCCTCTATTTAGGTTTCAAGTATTCTTGAGCAAACCCTTCAGTACTTGAAAACTAAACCTTGTACTCAGTGACTTCGGTGATAGACGTTCTTTATGATGTATTAACTTAGCACAGTGCCTGTAATACTGAACATGATGCCTGGTGCTTCATTAGCACTCAGTATATGTTGTTAAAAGAATAATGGATGGAGGATTGTTTTCATGGTCTATGTAGATCTAGAGAAGAAGTGACATTTGCCTCAGATTATAGGAGATCTATCTACTGGACAACTATTTTATATGTCATCTCAGTTAAAAACATTTTTTTAACCATATAAAACTGTAGAATATGAATCCCAAGTGTGTTTTAACCAAATTCTTTGCATTTTTTGGTTTTTACTTTAGGTTAGTTTTGTCAGATGAGGAAGTGAGCTTGGGAAGTAAACCAGGTAAGATGGTAAATTCATTAAAATATGAAATGACCACATTTTAAATGTCAAAACAGTTTGTCACAACCTTTTAAAACAGATTGTATTAATATCCATTCAATTAGAAAACATGTTAAGTCATTTTATAAGTCTCTTCTGTACAGTTTTGAGTTAGCTTCTTTTCCTCAGCTTTATTGAGTTATAATTGATGTATACCACTGTGTAAGTTTAAGGTGTATAGTGTGATTTGATAGATGGATGTATTTGAAATGATTATCACAATAAAATTAAAACATCCATCACCTCACATAATTACTATATATCTTGTGGAGGCAAGAACATACATTTATTCTCTTAGCAACTGTCAAGTATATGGTTAACTATAGTCCCCATGCTGTATTTTAGATCCCCGGAACTTAATTTTACAGCTGGAAGTTTGTACCCTTTGACCAAATTTCCCCATTTTCTCCACCTCCCAGACCTTAGTAACCACCAGTCTGCTCTATTTCCGAGTTTGACTTTTTAAGATCTCACATTTAAGTGAGATCATACAGTATTTGTCTTTCTCTAACTTACTTCATTTAGCGTAATGCCCTCCAGGTTCATCCATGTTATTGCAAATGGTAGGATTTCCTTATATTTTAAGACTAAATAACATTCAATTATATTCTATTGTATATGTACATATGTACATATATAACATTTTCTTTATCCATTTATCTGTGATGGCCACTTAGGTTGTTTCCATGTCTTGGCTGTTGTAAATAATACTGCATTGAACATGGGGGTGCAGATACCTCTTCAAGATAGTAATTTCATTTCCTTTGTATATATAGCCAGATGTGGAATTGATGGAACATATAGTATTTCTGTTTCTAACTTTCTGAGAAACTTCCATACTGCTTTTTGTAGTGGCTACACCAATTTACATTCCCACCAACAGTACACATCCTTTTTTCCACATCCTGTCCAACACTTGTTACCTCTTGTCTTTTTGATGACTGCCATTCTAAAAATTGTGAGGTGATATTTCAATGTGGTTTGATTTGTATTTGCCTGATGAGTGAATAGTGTTGTTGAGCACCTTTTCATGTATGGTTGGCCATGTATATGTCTTCTTTGGTTGTAAAAATGTGTATCTAGGTTCTTTGCCCATTTTTTAAACAGACTGTTACTGTTTGTTTATTTTTGCTATTGAGTTTGAATTCCTTACATGTTTTGGATAGGAGCCCTTATCAGATACATGGTTTGCAAATATTTTACTCATTCTGTAGGCAAATGTGATTGGGTTTTTGAATGTTGATTGTTTTGTTATGGTTATTTTTTGTGTTTTTGCTGTGCAGAAGATTTTTAGTTTGATATCATCTTTATTTTTGCTTTTGTTTCTTGTGCTTTTGGTGTCGCTTGCAAAAAATCATTGCCAGCACTAATGTCACAATGGTTTTCCCTAGTTTTTTTTATATATTTTTAATTGAAAGATAGTTGACATACATTAGTTTCAAGTACACAACACAGTGATTTGACAATTATGTTCATTACAAAATGTTCACCATGTTAAGTGTAGTCACCTTCTGTCATCATACAAAGTTATTATAATATTATCTACTGTATTCCCTGTGCTGTACTTTCCATCCTTGTGACTTAGCTGTTTTATCACTAGAAGTGTGTACCTCTTAATCCCTGCTATCTATGTTGCCTATGCCTCCACCCCACTCTGCTCTGGCAGCCACTTGTTCTCTGTATTTATGTGTCTCTTTTTATTGTTGTTTGTTTTGTTTTGCTTTTTTTTTTTTAGATTGCACATATAAGGGAAATCGTATGGTATTTATCTTTCTCTGTCTGACTTGTTTCACTTAGAATAATACCTTCTAGGCCCATGTATTGTCATGAATGGCAAGATTTCATTCTTTTTTATGGCTGAGAAATATTCCATAGAATAATACCTTCTAGGCCCATGTATTGTCATGAATGGCAAGATTTCATTCTTTTTTATGGCTGAGAAATATTCCATTCTGTATGCTTATGTGAAATAATATCCTATTTTAAGCTGATTAAGAACTTCAATACCATATAGAAACTCTATGCATTTCTCTCCCTCACCTTTTAGGTTACTAATATTATAATTTCCATCTTTTTCATTGTGTATCTAATAACAAATTATTATAGTTATAGTTATTTTTAAGGTTTATTTTTGACTTTTAAACTAGAGTTGAAAGGGGCACCTGGGTGGCTGGTCGGTTAAGTGTCTGACTTCCGCTCAGGTCATGATCTCTTGGTCTGTGAGTTCGAACCCCATGTCGGCTCTGTGCTGACAGCTCAGAGCCTGGAGCCTGCTTTGGATTCTGTCTCCCTCTCTCTGCCCCTCCCCTACTCACACTTGTGCGTGCACACGTGCTCTCCCTTCTCTCAAAAATAAATAGACATTAAAAAAAAAAAAACAAACTAGAGTTGAAAGTGATTTATGCACCAGTATTCCAATATTATAGAATGTGACTTTGATTATATATTTACCCTTTCCAACAAGTTGTATACGTTCATGCAGTTTTACGGGGTTTATTTAACATCCTCTCATTTCAGCTTGTAGACTATCCTTAGCCTTCCTTGTAAGGGAGGTCTAGTGGTGATGAACTTTCTCAGCTTCCATTTCTTTGGGAAGGGCTTTATCTCTCTTTCATTTCTGAAAGAGAGCTTTGCTGGGTATAGTGTGCTTTGCTGAGTTTTTTCTTTCAGTATTTTGAATATATCCTACCACTCTCTCCTGACCTACAAAGTTTTCCCTCAAAATCTGCTTACAGTCTTATAGGGGCTCCCTCATATGTGACAAGTCACTTTTCTCTTGCTACTTTCAAAATTCTATCTTTGACTTTTGACAACATAATTATAATGGTTTGTTGTCTCTGACTAGGTGAAGCTGCTGTTCATGCTGAGGTGGGGGTGGCCCACTGGCTCTATTGTGTGTTTAAGCGGTGCTGTTGGCTGGTAGGGCTGTGCTCTGAGGTCAGGCAGGGTCACTAAGCAGGGTTTCACAGTCATCTCTGGTCAGGCAAGGTTACTGGGTATGCTCCTTGGCCAAATGGTGCCACTGCCCAGTCTCTTCATTCAGGCAGGGTTGCAGGCAGGGCTTCATGGTCTGATGTGGCCTCAGCCTGTGCTTTGTGATTAGGCAGGACTGCAGAGGCTCAGTCTAAATAAGGCAGAATGTTGGCTGTGCTCTGCTGTTGGGCAAGATTGCTAGCCATGCTTCCTAGCTGGGCGGGCCTCATGCTGTACTCCATTGGGCAGGGCTTGAGGCTCTGCTTCACAGAGGGTATGGTCACTGACTGGTCTTCCTGCCTGGGTGAGACTGCAGGCTGTACTCAACAATTGGGCATAGCCATCAGCTGGGCTCCAGTGCCAGGCAGAGCTATAGACTGGAGTTTGCTGCTAAGCAGTGCTGTAAGCTGGGCCGTGATGTTCCCCAGGGTTACTATTAGAGCTTGCTAGTGAGGTAGGCTGCAGGTTATGCTTCCAGCTTGGGGGGTGCTGCTGACTTGCTTCTCTGGGTGGGTGGGTGATAGAATATGCCCTGCAACTTCCCAGGGTCTCATTGCAGGCTTCCTGGTCATGTGGGACTGGAGGCTATGCTCAGCAGTGAGTTAGCTTTCTAGGAGTACCTAATCAGAGGGTCTACTTGTTTTCTTAAGGGAATTTTTATTTTCTCTAAGATAAGGACTTCTAATGTACACATTTATTTCATAGTTGAATAATTAAGTTTCAAGCTCTTCCTCACATTTAAATTCATATTCTTTTTTTTTTTATAAATACATGTTATATATACAATCATATATATTCAATCAGTGTGGCTTTGGAGCCAGAAAAATCAGGGTTTGAGTGCCGGCTTTTTAAAACAAGTCATTTATACCTCATTTTTCTCATCTGAAACAGGAGTCATATACTCCTACCTTACAGAGACATTAGGGCTAGAGATAATTTTTATAAACTACATAGCACAGGATAGGTGACAATAAATATGAGAGGTACTTTTTTTTTTTTATAAAGTAGGCTACATGTCCAGCACAGAGCCCAATGCAGGGCTTGAACTCATGACCCCAAGATCAAGACCTGAGCTGAGACCAAGAGTTTGACACTTAACTAACTGAGCCACCCAGGTGCTCCACATGAGAGGCATTTTTAAGTGTACACATAAATACAGATCGTACTGAAAAACAATTTAAGAAGCCATAATAATTATGGAATTATATATTTAACATAGCTTCAAATGTATGTTCCAAAGGTTAGCTACTTCTGTATACATAATCCAGTACCCAAGTAGAGAACGTTTTTTTTCAAGTTCTAAATGAAATATAATGGATATTGGTGTAGTTTTAACATTCATTTGTAGCATTATTTAATCTTTTAAAACCTGCTGTATCAGTAGTTATATCCACTTTTTAATTCCAAATGTTTATTTGTTCCTTTTCTTTTTTTCTTAATTAATTTTGCTAAAGGTTTATTTATTCTTTGAACAAATCAACTTTTGGTTTTGTTAATCCTGTCTATTGAATCTTTGTTTCTGTTTCATTAATTTTAGTTCTTTATTATTTTCTTTTATTATTTTTTTGTGTGTTTTAAGGCTAAAATTTCCCTTTTTCTGTATCCCACAATTTTTTTTAAAAAAAAACCTTATGAGATATATTTTATATATCATAAAACTCATTCAGTTGTACACTTCAGTAATTTTTAGTTACTACTGAGTGTTTTAACCATCTCTATAAGTCAGTTTTAGAACCTTTTCATCCTCTCATTAATAAGATCCCTCACATTCATTTGCTGTAATACCCATTTTCATTCCTAGTCAACAACTAATCTACTTTCTCTCTGTATAAATTTGCCTTTTGTGGACATTTCATATTACTAGAATCATGTAATATGTATTTGACTTTTTTCACTTCATGTAACACTCTTGAAGTTCATCGCTGACATAATTTGTGTTGGTATTTCCTTTTTATTGCTTAATCTATCATATGGATGTCCATAAACTTTGATATATGGTATTTTCATTATCATTTGATTTAAATTGTTTTAAACTTTTCCTAATACCTTCTGTGATCTATGGCCATGAGTGATTTTAAGCTGTGTTTCTGAAATTGCCAAATTAAGGAGATATTGAAATTATTTTTTTTGTCATTGATTTAAAAAAAACAAAACTTTCATGTTTATTTATTTTTTTTTAATTTTTTTTCAACGTTTATTTATTTTTGGGACAGAGAGAGACAGAGCATGAACGGGGGAGGGGCAGAGAGAGAGGGAGACACAGAATCGGAAACAGGCTCCAGGCTCTGAGCCATCAGCCCAGAGCCTGACACGGGGCTTGAACTCACGGACCGCGAGATCGTGACCTGGCTGAAGTCAGACGCTTAACTGACTGCGCCACCCAGGCGCCCCTCATGTTTATTTTTAAGAGAGAGAGAGAACGAGCACAAGCAGGGGAGGGGCAGAAAGAGGGAGACACAGAATCCGAAGCAGGCTCCAGGCTGTGAGCTATCCACACAGAGCCTAACATGGGGCTTGAACCCATGAACCGCGAGATCACGACCTAAGCCAAAGTTGGTCCCTTAACCGACTGTACCACCGAGGCACCCCGTCATTGATTTTTAGCTTAATTTCATTATGGTCAGAGAATGTATCTTTGTGATACTGATTCTTTGAATTATTGGGACGCTGTCTATAGCCTAAAAAGTAGCCAGATGTTCTAATTATCCCATGTGGTTGAGAAGAATATGTGTTCTCTAACTGTTAATGCAGAAGCCTGTGTGTCTATTACATCAAGCTTATTATTTGTGCTGCTCTAAGTCTTTTATATCTTTACTAATTTTTAATTTATTTGATGTATCAATAATTGGGAAATGTGTTTTGAAATCCCTGCTATTGAAGTGGATTTTCATTCTCTCTGTAGTTTTTCATTTTTTATATTTTGAGGATTTTGAAGTGATGGTTGAATATAAATTTCGAATTCTTATATCTGTTCAGTGAATTAATCTGTTATCAATATAATGACCCTTTCTGTCCTAATAAGACTTCTTGGCTTAAAGTTTCCTCTGTAAGACATTAGCTTAGCTTAACTAGTTTATATTTTTGTTAGTATTTGTTTTCTTCTATATATTTTGCTAAATAACCCTGAGTTCCTTACACCTTTCTTTTGATTTTGTTTTTCTTTTGATTACTTTGGTCGATTTAATTTTTTCTATTTTCTTTTGAGTTTTCCAAACTGAGCATCAAATTTTATAAGAGTGTAGTACAGATATTACTACCCTGTCCTTAGATGTATTCCACCCTCTAAGCTCACTATACATCAGCAACACTATTCATGTTGTGTATAGGAGACATTTACATTTCATTTATCTTTTTGAAAAATGCCCTTGATAATAGTTGAAGATGTCAAAATCTTGGGCTTTTTGTTTTTGTTTGGTTATTGGTTTTGTTTTTGTTTCTGGTCTCTGTTTTTACTAGGTTGCAAATGAGGTACAGGTGTATTATGTGAGAAACTGGCTCCTGAATTAATAATGGAGCATAATTTGTCTCAATATACACCTCGTACTTGGAGATAGTTTTTAAAAAAAAAAACACAATTTTTTTCTGCCTGAAGAGCTTTGGTTTGTAGGGTCTTTTTTTTTTTTTTTTTAACTTGTTTTATTTTTTATTTTTTTAAATTTACATCCAAATTAGTTAGCATATAGTGCAACAATGATTTCAGGAGTAGATTCCTTAGTGCCCCTTACCCATTTAGCCCATCTCCCCTTCCACAACCCCTCCAATAACCCTCAGTTTGTTCTCTATGAGTCTCTTCTGTTTTGTCCTCCTTCCTGTTTTTATATTATTATTGCTTCTCTTCCCTTATGTTCATTTGTTTTGTCTCTTAAAGTCCTCATGTGAGTGAAGTCATATGATAATTGTCTTTCTCTGACTAATTTTGCTTAGCATAATACCCTCTAGTTCCATCCACGAAGTTGCAAATGGCAAGATTTCATTCTTTTTGATTGCCGAGTAATACTCCATTGTATATATATGCCACATCATCTTTATCCATTCATCCATTGATGGACATTTGGGCTCTTTCCATACTCTGGCTATTGTTGATAGTGCTGCTATCAATATGGGGGTGCATGTGTCCCTTCAAAACAGCACACCTGTATCCCTTGGAAAAATGCCTAGTAGTGCAATTGCTGGGTCGTAGGGTAGTTCTATTTTTAGTTTTTTGAGGAACTTCCATACTGTTTTCCAGAGTCACTGCACCAGCTTGCATTCCCATTTAATTTTTTTTTTAAATGTTTATTTATTTTTGAGAGAGAAAGAGAGAGCGCATGCAGAGAGAGGGAGACAGAGAATCCCACGCAGGCTCTGGCTTTTGGCACAGAGCCCAATGCAGGGCTTGAACTCATGAAACCATGAGATCGTTACTGAGCCAAAATCAGGAGTTGAACACTTAACTTATTGAGCCCTTGGTTTTTAACGTTCAAAAAAACCCTTAAGAGTATGCTGTCTTTTAGCACATATGTTTGATCTCTTTCTTGGTATGAAATCACTACTACTCTCACTTTGTTATAGGTGAGGAATGTGGAGAAGCTGCTTACAACTGTGCACATAAAGTGAATATCTGTTGTGCAAAGACATGGAAATCAGGTAGAACAAAATATAAAATGGACTTTCAGAGAATGCAGAATTAGACACAGGTCCACCAGGGAGGGGATAAGCTTTTGAATGTGAAAACTTTTTTATTAATTGATATATAAATGATACACTAGTTTCAGATTCACAGCATGATTTGATATTTGTATATATTGTGAAATGATCACCACAATAAGTCTAGTTAACGTATGTCACCAGACATAGTTACAAAAATTTTTTCTTGTGATAAGATATTTTAAGATTTATTCATTCAGCAACTTTCAAATATGCAATACAGTATTATTAACTAGTTGCCATGCTAGACATTACATCCCTATTATTTATTTATTTTTAAATGTTTACTTATTTTGAGAGAGAGAGGGAGAGAGAGAGAGAGAGAGTGAGCATGAATGGGGGAAAGGCAGAGAGAGAGGGAGAGAAAGAATCCCAAGCAGGCTCTGTGCTGTCAGTGCAGAGACTGAAGCAGGGCTCAGTCTCACAATCCATGACATATCCTGAGCCAAAGTCAAGAGTCAGATGTTTAACCTACTGAACCACCCAGGTGACCCCACTTTAGTCACCTATTTTGCCTATCCCCCCCCCACCCCCATCCCCTGCCTCTGGCAACCTCCAAATCTGGTCTTTGAGTTTGGTTTTAGTTTTCCTTTTTTTTTTTTTTAATAAAATTTTGTAAATGTTCGTTTTTGAGAGAAAGAGAGAACGTGAGCAGGGGAGGGGCAGAAAGAGAGGGAGACACAGAATTCAAAGCAGGCCTCAAGCTCTGAGCAGTCAGTACAGAGCCGAATGCGGGGCTTGAACTCACGAACTGTGAGATCATGACCTGAGCCAAACACTTAACCAACTGAGCCACCCAGGTGCCCCCGTTCCTTGTTTTTTAAATTCCACAAATAAGTGAGATCATACAGAAAATGTCTTCTCTGTCATATTTCACTTAGTATAATTCCCTCAAGGTCTATCCATGTTGTTGCAAATGGCAAGATTTCATTCTTTTTTTAAATGGCTGATTAATACTCCATTGTGTATGTATATACATACATACATGTATGTATATATGTACATATGTACATGTATGTGTGTGTATATCTATGTATATGTATATAGATATATCTCACATTTTCTTTGCCCATTCATCCATTAATGGACACTTAGGTCGTTTCCATGTCTTAGTTATTGTAAATAATGCCAAAATGAACATGGGATGCATGTATCTCTTCAAGATAGTTGTTTGTTTGTTTTCAGATAAATAGCCAGAAGTGGCATTGCTGGATCATATGGTGGTTCTGTTTTTAATATGGAGATATTCATACTGTTTTCCTTATAATGGCTATACCAATTTACATGGAATGTGAAAACTTTTAACTTTCAAGGGAACATAGATATAACAAAGGACCTGAATAATTACAATTATTACAATTACATTAAAAAATAATTTAATGTAGTCAAATTTATCAATCTTTTCTTTTATTGGATCTTGATTTTTGTCATATGCAAAACTCAGGTTAGAAAAAATCATTGATGCTGTCTTCTAGTATTCGTGTACTTTTATTTTTTACATTTATTTATTTTGTTAATATTTATTTTGAGAGAAAGAGAGAGCGAGCATGAGTGTGGGGAGGGGCAGAGAGAGAGGGAAAGAGAATCCCAAGCAGATTCTGCACTGTCAGCACAGAGCCACGTATGTATAAGTGTATACATACATATACATATAATATGTATATACACATGTTACATACATACACATATACAGTATATATATATATTTTTATATATAAGTTGTATCTATTGTGTTACAGATCTTTCTTAACTTTAGGTGTAGTTACATCCTGATAAACCCATCATAAATTGAAAATACTGTAAGCTGAACACTGAAACTAATATAGCACTGTCTGTTAACTATACTGGAATTAAAATAAAAAATAAATGAAAACATTTTTAAAAATCAAAAAATCAAAAATGTATGTTCTCTTCTATACCAAAAAAAATGTAAGTCAAATGCCTTTAATATGTCGAACATACTGAACATCATAGCTCATCCTGGCCTACCTTAAATGTGCTCAGAACACTTACTTCAGCCTACAGGTGGGCAAAATGATCTAACGCAAAGCCTATTTTATAATAAAGTGTTGAATATCTCATGTAATTTATTGAATACTGTACTGAAACTGAAAACAGAATGATTTTATGGGTACAGAAGTTTGTAAGTGTATCAGTTGTTTACCCTGTGATCACATGGCTGACTGGGATTTGTGGCTTGTTGCTGCTGCCCAGAATCGTAAGAGAATATTGTATTGCATATCACTAGCCCGGGGAAAATATTAAATTCAGCATTTGAAGTACAGTTTCTATTGAATGTGTATCTCTTTTGCATCATCATAAAGTCAGAAAATGGTAAGTCAAACCATTGTAAGTAGGGAACCATCTGTGTGTGTGTATGTGCATATATACATATGTACCCACATATATACATGTATACACACATACACACACACATATGTAATCTTTATATATGGCTCTTTAAATTTTTACATCTCCCTTTTATATATATTATAAACTGATTTGGCCAATTGAACACTTAAACCAATAATTACAAAATATTATAGTAAATAAGCATGCTAAATTTCTCCTTGTTCAACTTACCTTTTATGTGCTTTTGTTTCAGCAGCCAAAGATCACAAGGAAAAACATTATCAAATAAGAGAATTTGGAGCACCTCAGTTTTCTAACTCTGAAAATGGTTAAGAAATTATAATTTCATCATATAAATGGATAATGTGTTATTTAAAATTCTTTACTTTTAATACTTAATTCCTCAACATTAAAACCTGTATAGGTCTCTCTATACAGGAATCCAATACCTGTGCTTCTACTTTGTAGCACACTGAAGTGGAACTGAAGTCATTATTTGTTTTGTATGTTTGGGCCCTTGTCCAGATGTATCTGTGAAACTGTGAGGACCATGTCTATCTTATGGTCTAGTGTACCTCCACTATCCAGCAGTTGTGGACACTCAGTAGAAACTACCTTGAATATCTTCCCCAAGCAGTTATGTTGCATATATTTTCTCCCACTTTGTCATTTGTCTTTTGACTTTTCATGTAGTTGTTTCTTGCCTTATAAATTTTTAAAAATAATTTAGTGTAGTCAAATTTATCAGTCTTTTCTTTTATTGGGTTTGATTTTTGTCATATGAAGAATCAGGTTAGAAAAATTCGTTGATGGTGTCTTCTAGTATTCGTGTACTTTTATTTTTTACATTTATTTATTTTATTAATGTTTATTTATTTTGAGAGAGAGAGGAGAGAGAGAGGGAGCGAGCATGTGTGGGGAGGGGCAGACAGAGAGAGAAAGAGAATCCCAAGCAGATTCTGCACTGTCAGCACAGAGCCAGACTCAGGGCTTGATCTCACGAACCTTGAGATCATGACCTGAACCAAAATCAAGAGTCAGACACTTAACCGACTGAGCCACCCAGGTGCCCCCACATTTAGACCTCAATTCATTTGGAGTTTATTTAGCCATATGGTATTAGCAGTGGATTAAATGTTATCTTTTATAAGTAGCCATCCTTTTATATCATTTTTTTTAAATGCCATCTTTGCCACAGTAATTTGAGATAACTTCCAATCATATACTAGGTTTCCGTTTGTATTTAGGTCTGTTTCTGGACTTTATTTATATTTTATTGATGTGTGCATGTACCAATGCCATGTGGTTTTAATTATTGAAATTTTCTTTTGTGTTTTTATATCTGGTAGGGCTAGTATCCTTTTAATTATTTTCTTAGCTATTCTTGCATGTTTATTTTTCAATATAAATTAAAAAAATTTTTTTTAATGTTTATTTTTTGAGAGAGAGAGAGAGACAGAGTGTGAGCAGGGGTGGGGTAGAGAGAGAGGGAGACACAGAATCCGAGGCAGGCTCCAGCCTCTGAGCTGTCAGCACAGAGCCCAACGCGGGGCTTGAACTCACGAGCTGTGAGATCATGACCTGAGCCGAAGTCGGATGCTCAACTGAGCATCCAGGTGCCACCCAGGTGCCCCTCAATATAAATTTTATATCATGTTGTCCAGCTGCATAAAACCCATTATTCCTTTTATTGTGATTATATTAAATGTGAAAAACTGACAGCTTGATGGTGCTGAGACATCCTAACCAGAAACAAGGGACATTTTTCCTATTTGTTAAAATTTTCTTGTGTATCTTTTATATACAGGTTTTTTTAAATATAGGTTTTGAACAGTTTTGTTTTTTCTCAGTATTTTATCTTGTTTGTTGTCACTGTAAGTGAGGTTTTCTTTTCCATTACATATACGTGTGTGTGTGTGTGTGTGTGTGTGTGTGTGTGTGTGTGTGTATAAATAATCTTTATGCCCAATGTTGGGCTTGAACTCATGACCTTGAGATCAAGAGTCACATGCTCTACTAACTAAGCCAGCCAGGTACCCCTTTCCATTATATTTTTAACTGGTTATTAATTTGTGTATATAAATAAATGCTGTTGATTTTTTTAAACTTCTGATATTTATTTATCTATGTATTTATTTTTTGAGACTGAGAGCAGAAGCTGGGGAGGGACAGAGGGAGAGAGAGAAAGGGAATCTTACGCAGTCTCCACACTCAGCATGGAGCCCAACATCAGCCTCTCTCTTACAACTGTGAGATCATGATCTGAGTGGAAATCAAAGAGTTAGAGCTTAACAGACTGAGCCACCCAGGTGCCCCAAAATTCTATTGACTTTTTGTATGTTAATATTATATGTTGCTACCTAGAATTTTTTTTATAGTTTGAGTTAGTTTTATCATTGATTTTCTAGCGTTTTCCAGGTATACCATCATGTCATCTGCAAATAGATATAATCCTGTTTTTTCTTTACCAGTTCTTGTTACTGTAATGGATTTCTTTTGTTTAATTGCATTGGTTACTACCTCCAGAACCAGTTGAATATTAGTGGGCATTTCCTAATTTTAGTGGAAGTTCCTGTAATGTTTCTGAATTAATTAAGATGTTGGCTTTTGAAATGAGCTATAGATTTTGTGACGTTAAAGAAGTATCCAAGGGGTGCCTGGATGGCTCAGTCTGTTAAGTGTCCAACTCTAGATTTCAGCTCAGGTCATGATCTCATGGTTCATGAGATTGGGTCCCATGTTGGGCTCTGTGCTAACAACACAGAGCCTGCTTGGGATTCTGTCTCTCTCTCCTTGTCTGTCTCTCTCTCACAAAATTAATAAACTTAGAAAAAAAGAAAGTATCCATACACTCCTAATTTCTTAAGAGTTTTATTAGGAATGGTTGTTGAATTTTTCCAACAGCTTTTTCCATATCTTTGCCAGCAGTTATTTGATTTTTCTTCTTAAATGTATTAATATGATAAATTATATTAATAGGTTTCCTGATACTACACCATCTTTGCATTCCAGTTATAAGTCCAGCTTTGTCATTGTGCATTAATCTGTTGATATTTTATTTACTAATTCTGCATTGCAGTTGATTTCCCTGTGAAGACATTTAGGCCTGGTGCATTTTTTGTGTTTTCTTCTCAATGGAAATTGTTCTGTTTAACCTTTCTATATGTACTAAAATCAATTTCAGCAAATTATATTTTTCTCAAATTATTCATTTTGTCTAGATTGTCAGATATTTGTATAGATTTGTATAAAATCTTGATTTTTAACAGCTTTATTGAGGTGTAAGTTAAATACCTAAAAATTACCAATTCTGAGTGTAAGATTCTATGATTTTTTGTAAATTTATAGAGTTGTGCATGTTACCACCTCAGTGAATATTAGAATATTTCCCAAAAGCCTCTTGTACTTGTTTATAATCCTTGCTCCCACTCTGTCCTAGAAAATTACTAATCTGATTTCTGTCTCTCTAAATTTCCCTTTCCTGGACTGAAATTGTACAAAAGTCCGCCTTTTGTGTCTGGCTTTTTATGTCTGCCATTAAGCCTAATGTTTTTCTAGATTCATTCATGTTGTTGCAAATAGCAGTAGTTCATTACTTTTTCCCCCCTTAATTGTTTTATTGAAAAATACACATAAAATTTACCATCCTACCCGTTTTAAGTGCATACTGGTATTAAATTGTGCAACCATCACCACCATCCATCTCTAACTTTTTTCATTATAAAACTGAAAGTCTGTATCCATTAAATGATAATTACCCATTCCCCCACCTCTGCCCCTAACACTCAACATTCTCCTTTGTTCTCTATGATTTTGACTATTCCAAGTACCTCATGTAAGTGGAATCATATAGTATTTGTCCTTTTGTGACTGGCTTATTTCACTTAGCATAATGTCCTCAAGATCCATCCATGTTGTGGTATATTGCAGAATTTTCTTCCTTTACACGTCTGAATAATACTCCATTATATGTATACACCACATTTTGCTAACTATAGTTTATTACTTTTTATTTATGAATGTATTCCATTGTATGGATATACCACGTTATATTTATCCATTTATCAGTTGATGGACATTTGGACTGTTTACAGTTTTTGGCTGTTGTAATTCTGTTGCTGTGAACATTCAAGTACTTCTCCTAGTATGGACATAAGATTTATTTTTTTTTTTTTCAACGTTTATTTATTTTTGGGACAGAGAGAGACAGAGCATGAACGGGGGAGGGGCAGAGAGAGAGGGAGACACAGAATCGGAAACAGGCTCCAGGCTCTGAGCCATCAGCCCAGAGCCTGACGCGGGGCTCGAACTCACGGACCACGAGATCGTGACCTGGCTGAAGTCGGACGCTTAACCGACTGCGCCACCCAGGCGCCCCGACATAAGATTTATTTTTATTGGTTAGATCCCTAGAAATGGAACTGCTAGGTTATGTGGCAAATTTGACTTTATCTTTCTGAGGAACTGCTAAATGGTTTTGCAAAATGGCTCTACTACTATTTCATTCCCACTAGCAAAGTATGAGGGGTCTAGTTTCTCCACATCTTTGTCAACATTTGGTATTATCTTCTTAATCATGTACATTCTAGCGCTTTTAATTTGTGGCTTTAATTTGCATTTCTCTAGTGACTTATGATGTTGAGTATCTTTTCCTGTGTTTTTTGGCCATTTGTATATCTTTGTTGACAAATCTGTTAAGATCTATTGCCAATTTTTTAATTGGGTTATTTACCTTATAATTAAATTGCACGATTATTCTTCATACAAGTTGTCAGACATAGGACTTGTAAATATTCCAGTCATCTTATTTTCTCAATTTTGCCTCTTGAAACACAAAATTTTTTTAATTTTATGAAGTTCAACTTAACATTTTTTTTTCTTCTATGGGTTGTTCTTTTGGTATCACATCTAGATCTCCCTACCCAAGATTACAAAGATTTTCTCTTATGTATTCTTGAAGTTTTGTAATTTTAACTCTTATCTGTGGGACTATGATCATTTTGAGTTAATGTATTGTGTGAGGTAGGTAAGGTTTATTTTTGTTTTTGTTTATTGCATATGTATATCTACTTGTAGTAGTACCATTTATTGAAAAGATATTCCTTTATTCACTGTATTTTCTTGGCATTTTTGTTAAAATCAAGTGACCAAAAAAAATGTAAGGGTGTGTTTCTGGATTCTAGTTTCTGTTCCACTGATCTATATACCTAACCTTGGTCAGTACCCTACTGTCTTGATTACTGTGGCTTTATAGTAAATTTTGAAATTAGGTAGTATAAGTCCTACAGCATTGTTCTTTTTTTTTAATTTATTTATTTTTGAGAGAGACAGAGCGTGAGCGGGGGAGGGGCAGAGAGAGAGGGAGACACAGAATTGGAAGCAGGCTCCAGGCTGTCAGCACAGAGCCCCACGGTGGGGCTGGAACTCACAAACCGCGAGATCATGACCTTAGCTGCAGTCGGACGCTTAACCGACTGAGCCACCCAGGCGCCCCTACAGCATTGGGTTTTTTTTCAAAATTGTTTTGGCTATTCTAACTTGTTTGCATTTCCATATAGATTTTACAATCATCATGTTGAATTCATACATCAGTTGGAGTTGATTGCTATCTGGACAATATTGTTCCTTCCAGTCTGTGAATGTGGAGATTTTTTCCTTATCATTGACTTTCAGTGGTTTGCTTATGAAGTATCTAGATATGGATCTCTTTACATTGATTCTACTTGGGTTTTATTAAGCTTGTTGGATGAGTACATTGATGTTTTCAACAAATTTGGGACATTTTGTCCATTATTTCTTCAAATTCTGCCCCGCCATCCTTTTGAAACTCTTATTGTTTCAAATTGAAACTCTTATTGAATTATTGAATAATTCAATTGAAACTTATTGAAACTCTTACTTCTGATGTTGGCCCGCCATTTCACTTAGATGCTGTGCATTTTTCTTCATTCTTTTTTCTTTTCTCAGTTCTTTGGGTTGCATAATCTGTCAGTCTATCTTAAAGTTAGCTAATTCTTTCTTATGCTAGTTCAGATCTACTGGTGATCCTCACCAGTGAATTTTTCATTTCGGTTATTGTACTTTTTTTTTTTAAGTTTTTTGATGTTTATATATTTTTGAGAGAGAGAGACAGACACAGCGTGAGTGGGGGAGGGGCAGAGACAGAGACATAGAATCAGAAGCAAGCTCCAGGCTCTGAGCTGTCAGCACAGAGCCCAATGTGGGGCTCAGACTCACGGACCGTGAAATCATGTCCTGAGCTGAAGTTGGATGCCCAACTGACTGAGCCACCCAGGTGCCCCTCAGTTATTGTACTTTTAAAACAAATTTTTTTTTAAGTTTATTTATTTTGAGAAAGAGAGCGTGCACATGCAAGCAGGGAAGGGACAGAGATGAGAGAGAATCCCAAGAGAGCTCCACACTGCCAGTGCAGAGCCTGACATGGGGCTCGATCCCATGAACCATGAGATCATCACCTGAGCTGAAATCAAGAGTCGGACACTTAACTGACTAAGCCACTCACATGCCCCAGTTACTGTACTTTTCAACTTCAGAATTTCTATTTGGTTCTTTTTTGTAATTTCTGACTCTTTATTGATACTCTCTATTTGATACAGTATTGTCACAACACCTTCCTTTGCTTTTTAAAGATTGCTTTAACAAATTTTTCAGCTTTACTGAGGTAAAATTGATAAATAAAATTGTAAGATGTTTGAAGTGTGCTGATATAATGTTTACCTTGTGAGAGGATTCTCTCCATCTAGTTAATTACCCTATCTATGAACACACTTCCTTTACTTTAATCATACTGTCTTTTAGTTCTTTAAATGTATTTATAAGGGTTGCTTTGAAGGTTTTGCCTGTTAATATGACATTTGGTTTGCTCTCACAGGCAGTTTGAGTTCCTGCCTTCTTGTCATTGTTTGGTCATACTTTACTATTTATTGTTTGTTTTGGCCTACCTTACTGTTTTTTGTTGGAAACTGGACATTTTAGATAATACATTTTAGCAACTTTGGCTACTGGTCTTCTCCTTTGGGGCTTGTTGTTATTATTTGCTTGCTTTATTTGTTTAGTGACAGGCTGGATTATTTTGGTGAAGTCTATCCCCCCTTCCCCAGCCCCTCAGCTCCCAACAGTGGAACAGGGATACAGAATTAGGTTTACCCACAGTCACCCTAGGATGACAGTTTGTTTTGGTAAGGGTTCTCCTTGATAGTCCCCTTCCCTGATCACACCCAGCTGTTAAACACCACTAATTTCCATATCATTGCTTTATTATTTTTAAGAATGCTCTGGATCATAAATTGTTCTACAAACAAAACCAATAAAATTTGGACTCCTGTGAGAGGATATTTTCCAAGGTCACTGAGATTTATTCTTACCCTACCTAGGTAGGCTCGTCCCCATTGGCTTTTTCCCTGATTCTTTCAGGCAAACTAGTTGGCCTACATTTTAGCCTGTATGTCCAATGAGTCTTCCAATCTCTTCCCAATTGCTTTTCACCACAGCCTTCACTGTTCTGGGGAGTATCCTTAGGCTTGAATTTCTCTGTACTCTGTTGCAAAGGAAGTCAGTTCTTTGGGACAAGATTTGGAGCTATTTCATAGTCTGCTTCTCTCTCCAGGCAAAATCTCTAAGTTAGGGCTTTATCTGGGAATGAAAACAATGACATGTTTCTGTATAAGATCCTTGCTCTGGGAGCTGAGTGCTAAGTGAGGAGGGTGATGGTAATCTCAGGTCTTTTTGGCCTGCCTTTTCCTGAATGAAACTACCACATTATGAGGAGGGTCACATGACCCAGGGCTCCTGTATTCTCAGCATGCCACACCCAAATCATAGTCTCAATCTTATGACTGGGGTCTTGTTATCTGGGTGGGAAATGGGAGCTTGCACCTGTTGATTGTACTGTCCAGGCTTAGCCAATAGGTAAGTGAGGACAGGATATGAAATGCTGATACACTGCCCCTTCTGGGAATGTAACTCTTGACTGAGACTTGTGGGAGCAGGAGCCGTATGTTCTTGGCTACACAGTGTGAGAGTGGAATTTCCATCTTGCTTAACTGGGAAGGGAATAGTTCTTAGTTCACATACCATAGTATGAATTTTAATAGATTTTCTTGAGTAGGTGTTTCCTCATTTGATGTGTGTCCTTGGAACAATTTCTAGAGACTTTAATGATTGTTTTTTAAACATTTTTCACCAGTTATTTAAAAACTGGTATGCCTGTCCATAGACTTCCCCACTCTATCATGCTGGAAGCCTTTTTCATTTTTATCAGTAAAGGTGTTCAGGATTATTTTTTCTCTGTTAATTGCTATTTAAGTATCCACGGATTATAACATGAAATGTCTTTTTATTATTATTTTTCAGAAATTCCATTGCCCTTTCAACCAATAGTTGTTTAATAGAATGTATTTAAATTTACAAATGGAAGAGCCTTTTAGTTTTTCAGTTTCATTTTTTAAATTACTTCACTTTCTTGGATGTTGTTTGTAGTATTTCCACTTTAAGAAACTCATTGATTTTTATGTGTTTGCTTTAGTATAATTTTAGTGAATTTTCAATGTGTGCTTGAGATGAAAATATATTTTCTTTTTCATTTTTTTTAAGATTTTATTTTAAGTAATCTCCACACTCACTGTGGGGCTCAGACACACAACCCTGAGATCAAGAGTCACACACTCTACTGACTGAGCCAGCCAGGCAGTCCAAGTGTATTTTCTGTTAGGTTTATTTACAAAACCTATCTTAGTGATTACTCTGTTTAGATTTTTTATATCTTTACTTTTACCTTTCGGGCATATTTTTTACTAAGAGTGGTATATTAAAGTCTACTGTTTTTTACTGAGAGTAATTAATTAAATAATTAAATTCTATGATCATTAATTTGTTTCTACCTCTTGCATCCCCTGTAGTTTCTGCCCTAAATAGTGGCTGCTTCATTATTTCACACTTAGATATTCATAACTATTGTATCTTCATTGTGAAATGTGGTCATTTTGATCTATAGCCTACCCAATTACAAATAATTTCATGTAAACTTCCAGTCAGTTTAATTGTTCACTAAAATTTTGTTAAAAAATTATGTTAATGTATAAGAACAGTGAACCAAATTTGATTTGCCCTACATTTTACTCTCATTTCCTCAAAAAGAAAAGAGCCATTCTGTTTTTATTTTCATTCAACAGTTGCAAAAGATTTACCTGTTGATTCACTGGAAGATGATTTTGAGAAGGAATTCTCATTTCTGAACAACCTGCTAAGTCCTGGTTCTTCAAGTACTAGTGAATTTACCCAAGAATGCCAGACTGCCTTTGGGAGCCCCGGCACCAGCCTCACAATCCAGGAGCCTTCTGTGGGGTCTGAGCCTCTTGCTCATTCTTCACGATTCCTTCCTTCACAGCTCTTTGATCTTGGCCTTCATGCTGTTGGAGCTTTCAACAGTAAGTGTCTATGAAACATTTGGACACCCATGACTTATTTTATCCTTGTGAAGCAAAACTATGTGCATGTGGATGCTAAAATCAACAAGGATATTGATTTTAACTTTAGTACCACTAGATAAAATCTGCAGTCACACGCATCAACTGAAAAAAATAACAAATATTACTACTGGAGTATATCAGTAAGACTGAAAAAAGGGCTGCTTTCCTCCCACCTCCACCAAACCCCACATTTTCTGCATTGACTTTCCCAGATGTCTTCTCAACATAGAAAATCAGTGTCTTATTTTAAATTCTTGACCTGCTAAGTTATCCCTACTTATGGCAGGTCATATTGTTTCTTCCATCTAGCAAAGCTTGGTGTGTTCTCTTCCTGTGGGCTTAGAGTAGATCCTGGCAACTCCTGGGCAAGGCAGCAGGACTGGAGGGTTGTGGTAGAAAGCCGGGGAAGGGTGTTTTCCTGAGGAAAGGGCCCTCTTCTTTGTGTTTATGTCAGGGACTCCCTCTACTGACCTGCTGTCCCAGCAACGTGTAATCAACCTAGCACCTTGGGAGTCATTTTGCTCCCCACTTCCATATTTGTTGCTAAGTGCTGTCAATTCTATTTCTAAAATATGTCTCCAATTTCATGCTTCTCCTTTCTTCCTCTATTATCAGAGGCATTTAGAGCCTTGTTTGGTTTTCTGGGCTGCTGTAAGAGTCCTCCTACCAGACCTCCCAAACCCCAGGTCATCTTCCATGCTTTCATGGAAGAGTTCTTTTCCAAGAAGCAGATTCTGATGTCAGCACCCTGCTTACATTAAAATGAAGGACCATGGGCTCTAGGGTAAAACCCGTGCCTACATTTCCACTCTTATCTCTTACCTTACTTCAAAATACTTATATGTTCTTTTCTAAATTTATTTATTTATTTATTTATTCATTCATTCATTCATTCATTCAAGAGAGAACATGAGTTGGGGAGGGGCTGAGAGAGAGGGAAACAGAGAATCCCAAGCAGGCTCCACACTGTCAGCACAGAGCCCAACATGGGGCTCAAACTCACGAAACCATGAGATCATGGCCTGAGCCAAAACCAAGAGTTAGACACTTAACTGAGTCACCCAGGCACCCACAATCCTTTCCATTTTCTGTAAATGTATTGACTATTTTTAGATCCCTCTGAGACATCACTGCTTGTGTTGCTGCTTTGACTTATGATGTTCAGTAATAAAGCATAGGCTTGAGCCTGTGTTTTAGGTTCCCAGTCCAGCATTTTCTCCATGGTGGCCAACCAACCCTTGAATACTTCTTCAGTACTGCCCAGTGGAGTGGTTTCTGCCACCTCTGGCCTCGCATAGTGCTTTATATGTTTTCATGGCTGTAATCATAGTTCATCTTGCCTTCTGTCCCTATCTTTCACCCCCTAGTAGATTTTATCCTTGAGAAAATGGTTCACAGCACCTAACAGTGTCTTAATGCATTGTACTTTGTATTAAAATACTTTGTTCATACTGTGTCTGCAACACCATCATACTTTGTCCAGCCTGCAAGTTTTTCAAGGACACAATCTGTATGGTGATTTATCTTTGTCCTTTCTATGACAGCAGCATAAAATTAGCTCAATACATAAAATAAATATCAGTTAGGGGAGCCTGGCTGCCTCAATTGCTAGTGCATTTGACTCTTGGTCTCAGGGTCATAAGTTGAAACCCCACATTGGGCATAGAGCCTACTTAAAATAAAATAGAGGTGCCTGGGTGGCTCAGTAGGCTAAGTGTTGGACTTTGGCTCAGGTTACAATCTCTTGGTTGTCAGCACAGACCCCACTTTAGATCCTCTGTCCCTCTCTTTCTTTGCCCTTCCCCTGCTTGTGCATGCATACACACTCACATTGTCTCTCTCTCTCTCAAAAATAAACATGAAAAAACTAAACTAAGGAGAATAGGGGAGAAGATGGCGGCGTAGGAGGATGCTGGGCTCACTGCGTCCTGCTGATCACTTAGATTCCACCCACATCTGCCTAAATAACCCAGAAAACCGCCAGAAGACTGGCAGGACAGACTCTCCGGAGCCAAGTGTAGACAAGAGGCTGACAGAAGAGGGTAGGAAGGGCTGAGAGGCAGTGCGCACTACACAGACTGGTGGGAGGGAGCTGGGGGAGGGGTCGAGGGGCAGCCCACCCAGCAAGGCAAAGCCCCCATTCGGGCTTCCAAAAGTGGAGGGGCTGGACTGCATGAGTTCTGACAGCCAGCAGGACTTAACATCTGGAATGTTATAAGTCAACATTGGGACTGCTTGGAGATTGGGAGGGCAAGAGGACACCAGGAGGGAGAGGTGTTGAGCCCTGGAAGACAGAGATCAACTCGGCAGTGGGGAACAAAGGCGCTGGCCAGCGTCATATCCCTCTCCCTTCCCCCAGCCGAAATCCCAAAGGGAACCAGTTCCCATCACCAAACTTCCTTGCACCTCATGAACACCCAGTGCCGTGCTTCTGTGGATCCATCCCTCTGAGGGTCTGCCTCCCTCCTGGTGCTGCAGGGCCTCTCCTGCAGGGGACCACCCTCAGCAAAGTGAGCTAAGCCTGCCCCTCCCGCCCCTGTGCACCTTGCGGATCCACCCTGGCTAATACGCCAGATCCCATCAGGCAGCACCACAAGCCTGGCAATGTGCAAGTAGCCCAGACAGGGGCCACACCACTCCACAGTGAGACCTGCCCCTGGGAGAGGGGAAGATAAGGTACACACCGGTCTGATTGTGGCCCCAGCAGTGGGCTGGGGACAGACATTGGGTCTGACTGCAGCCCTGCCCACCAACACAAGTTACTCCAGACAGCACAGGGGAAGTGCCCTGCAGTTTGGCACCACCCCAGGGACAATCCAAAATGACAAAACAGAAGAATTCTCCTCAGAAGAAACTCCAGGAAGTAGCGGCAGCTAATGAATTGATCAAAAACCGTTTAAACAATATAACAGACCATGAATTTAGAATAATAGTCATAAAATTAATCACTGGGATTTAAAAAAGCATAGAGGACATAGAGGATCTCTTGCTACAGAGATCAAGGGACCAAAAAATAGTAATGATGAATTAAAAATGCTAAATGAGGTGCAAAATAAAATGGAGGTGGCCACCACTCGAATTGAAGAGGCAGAGGAGAGAATAGGTGAATTAGAAGATGAAATTATGGAATCGCTTCTCGGCCTTTTGGCTAAGATCAAGTGTAGTATCTGTTCTTATCAGAAGATAAAATTAGGGAAAAAGAAATCTGAGAAAAAGATTAAAAAAATCCAGGAGTATGAGGGGAGAATTAGAGAACTAAGTGATGCAATCAAGCATAACAATATCCGTATAATAGGAATTCCAGAAGAGGGAGAGAGAGAGAAAGGGGCTGAAGGTATACTTCAACAAATCATAGCTGAGAACTTCCCTGATCTGGGGAAGGAAAAAGGCATTGAAATCCAAGAGGCACAGAGAACTCCCTTCAGACGTAACTTGAATCGATCTGCATGACATATCATAGTGAAACTGGCAAAATACAAGGATAAAGAGAAAATTCTGAAAGCAGCTAGGGATAAACACCCTATAACATATAAAGGGAGACCGATAAGACTAGTGACAGATCTATCTACTGAAACTTGGCAGGCCAGAAAGGAATGGCAGGAAATCTTCAGTGTGACGAACAGAAAAAATATGCAGCTGAGAATCCTTTATCCAGCAAGTCTGTCATTCAGAATAGAAGGAGAGAGAAAGGTTTTCCCAAACGAACAAAAACAAGGAATTCATCACCATGAAACGAGCCCTACAAGAGATCCTATGGGGGATTCTGTGAGTGAAATGTTGCAAAGACCACAAAGTACCAGAGACATCACTACAAGCATGTAACCTACAGACATCAAAATAACTCTAAACCCATATCTTTCAATAATAACACTGAATGTAAATGGACTAAATGCTCCAACCAAAAGACATAGGGTATCAGAATGGATAAAAAAAAACCCAAGACCCATCTATTTGCTGTCTACAAGAGCCTCATTTTAGACCTGAAGACACCTTCAGATTGAAAGTGAGGGGATGGAGAACTATCTATCATGCTCCTGGAAGTCAAAAGAAAGCTGGAGTAGCCATACTTATATCAGACAAAGTAGACTTTAAATAAAAGGCTGTAACAAGGGATGAAAAAGGGCATTATATAATAATTACAGGGTCTATCCATCAGGAAGAGTTAACAATTATAAATGTCTATGTGCCAAATACGGGAGCCCCCAAATATATAAAACAATTACTCACAAACATAAGCAACCTTATTGACAAGAATGTGGTAATTGCAGGGACTTTAATACCCCACTTACAACAATGGATAGATCTTCTAGACACAGGATCAATAAAGAAACAAGGGCCCTGAATGATACATTGGATCAGATGGACTTGACAGATATATTTAGAATTCTGCATCCCAAAGCAACAGAATATACTTTCTTCTCGAGTGCACATGGAACATTCTCCAAGACAGATCACATACTCGGTCACAAAACAGCCCTTCATAAGTATACAAGAATTGAGATCATACCATGCATACTTTCAGACCACAATGCTATGAAGCTTGAAATCAACCACAGGAAAAAGTCTGGAAAACCTCCAAAAGCATGGAGGTTAAAGAACACCCTACTAAAGAATGGGTCAACCAGGCAATTAGAGAAAAAATTTAAAAAATACATGGAAACAAACGAAGATGAAAATACAACAATCCAAACACTTTGGGATGCAGCAGAGGCAGTCCTGAGAGGAAAATACATTGCAATCCAGGCCTATCTCAGGAAACAAGAAAAATCCCAAATACAAAATCTGACAGCACACCTAAAGGAAATAGGAGCAGAACAGCAAAGACACCCCAAACATAGCAGAAGAAGAGAAATAATAAAGATCAGAGCAGAAATAAACAATATAGAATCTAAAAATCTGTAGAGCAGATCAGTGAAACCAAGAGTTGGTTTTTTGAAAAAATAAAATTGATAAACCTCTAGCCAGGCTTCTCAAAAAGGAAAGGGAGAGGACCCAAATAGATAAAATCATGAATGAAAATGGAATTATTACAACCAATCCCTCAGAAATACAAGCAATTACCAGGGAATACTATGAAAAATTATATGCCAACAAACTGGACAACCTGGAAGAAATGGACAAATTCCTAAGCACCCATGCACTTCCAAAACTCAAACAGGAAGAAATAGAAAACTTGAACAGACCTATAACCAGCGAAGAAATTGAACCAGTTATCAAAAATCTCCCAACAAATAAGAGTCCAGGACCAGATGGCTTCCCAGGGGAATTCTACCAGACATTTAAAGCAGAGATAATACCTATCTTTCTCAAGCTGTTCCAAAAAATAGAAAGGGAAGGAAAACTTCCAGACTCATTCTATGAAGCCAGCATTACTTTGATTCCTAAACCAGACAGAGACCCAGCAAAAAAGAACTACAGGCCAAAATCCCTGATGACTATAGATGCAAAAATTCTCAATAAGATACTAGGAAATCGAATTCAACAGCATATAAAAAGAATTATACACCATAATCAAATGGGATTCATTCCTGGGCTGCAGGGCTGGTTCAACATTCGCAAATCAACGTGATACATCACATTAATAAAAGAAAGATAACCATATCCTGTCAATCGATGCAGAAAAAGCATTTGACAAAATTCAGCATCCTTTCTTAATAAAAACCCTCAAGAAAGTCGGGATAGAAGGAACATACTTAAACATCATAAAAGCCATTTATGAAAAGCCCACAGCTAATATCATCCTCAATGGGGAAAAACTGAGAGCTCTCTCCCTGAGATCAGAAACATGACAAGGATGTCCACTCTCACCGCTGTTGTTTACCATAGTGTTGGAAGTTCTAGCATCAGCCATCAGACAACAAAAGGAAATCAAAGGCATCAAAATTGGCAAAGATGAAGTTAAGCTTTCACTTTTTGCAGATGACATGATATTATACATGGAAAATCCGATAGACTCCACCAAAAGTCTGCTAGAACTGATATATGAATTCAGCAAAGTTGCAGGATACAAAATCAATGTACAGAAATCAGTTGCATTCTTATACACTAAAAATGAAGCAACAGAAAGACAAAGACACTGATCCCATTCACAACTGCACCAAGAAGCATAAAATACCTAGATTTATAAAAAAAAAAAAAAGCATAAAATACCTAACCAAAGATCTGTATGCTGAAAACTATAGAAAGCTTATGAAGAAAATTGAAGAAGACATAAAGAAATGGAAAAACATTACATGCTCATGGATTGGAAGAATAATATTGTTAAAATGTCAATACTACCCAAAGCAATCTACACATTCAATGCAATCCCAATCAACATTGCACCAGCATTCTTCTTGAAGCTAGAACAAACAGTCTTAAAATTTGTATGGAACCACAAAAGACCCCAAATAGCCAAAGTAATTTTGAAGAAGAAGACCAAAGCAGGAGGCATCACAATCCCAGACTTTAGCCTCTACTACAAAGCTGTAATCATCAAGACAGCATGGTATTGGCACAAAAACAGACACATAGACCAGTGGAATAGAATAGAAACTCCAGAATTAGACCCACAAAAGTATGGGCAACTAATCTTTGACAAAGCAGGAAAGAATATCCAATGGAAAAAAGACAGTCTTTTTAACAAATGGTGCTGGGAGAACTGGACAGCAACATGGAGAAGGATGAAACTAGACCACTTTCTTACACCATTCACAAAAATATACTCAAAATGGATAAAGGACCTGAGTGTGAGACAGGAAACCATCTAAACCCTAGAGGAGAAAGCAGGAAAAGACCTCTCTGACCTCAGCCGCAGCACTTTCTTACTTGACACATCCCCAAAGGTAAGGGAATTAAAAGCAAAAATGAACTATTGGGGCCTCATCAAGATAAAAAGCTTCTGCACTGCAAAGGAAACAATCAGCAAAACTAAAAGGCAACCAACGGAATGGGAAAAGATATTTGCAAATGACATATCGGACAAAGGGCTAATATCCAAAATCTATAAAGAGCTCACCAAACTCCACATCCGAAAAACAAATAATCCAGGGAAGCAATGGGCAGAAAACATGAATAGACACTTCTCTAGAGAAGACACCCGGATGGCCAACAGGCACATGAAAAGATGCTCAATGTCGCTCCTCATCAGGGAAATACAAATCATAACCACACTCAGATACCATCTCATGCCAGTCAGAGTGGCTAAAATGAACAAATCAGGAGACTATAGATGCTGACAAGGATGTGGAGAAACGGGAACCCTCTTGCATTGTTGGTGGGAATGCAAACTGGTGCAGCCACTCTGGAAAACAGTGTGGAGGTTCCTCAAAAAATTAAAAGATAGATCTACCCTATGAGCCAGCAATAGCACTGCTAGGAATTTACCCAAGCGGTACAGGAGTGCTGATGCATAGGGGCACTTGTACCCCAATGTTTACAGCAGCACTCAACAATAGCCAAATTGTGGAAAAAGCTTAAATGTCCATGAACTGATGAATGGATAAAGAAATTGTGGTTTATATACACAATGGAATACTACGTGGCAATGAGAAAGAATGAAATAGGGCCTTGTGTAGCGACATGGATGGAACTGGAAAGTGTTATGCTAAGTGAAATAAGTCAGAGAAAGACAGATACCATATGTTTTCACTCTTATGTGGATCCTGAGAAACTTAACAGAAGACCATGGGGGAGGGGAAGGGGGAAAAAAAAAAAGAGGTTAGAGTGGGAGGGAGCCAAAACATAAGAGACTCTTAAAAACTGAGAACAAACTGAGGGTTGATGGGGGGTGGGAGAGAGGGGAGGGTGGATGATGGGTATTGGGGAGGGCACCTGTTGAGATGAGCACTGGGTGTTGTATGGAAACCAATTTAACAATAAATTTCATATTTAAAAATAAATAAAAAATAAAATTAAGCTAAGATAAAAATCAGTTAAATCACTCAATAAGAATTTAACCTAGAAGTAAGAAAGGACAGTATTATTTGATAAAGAGGCACTCTATCTAGGATAATTCAGATGTTTTGCTATAAAATTTTAGAAAACAATTATTCTTGCATACATATCTAACTGACCTAATAAAGATTTACAAACAGATTCATTCTCCACGTGAATACCTATTGCTCTTTCTCCTTAACTTGCCACATCTCTAGCAGCACTGAATTCTTTTCTTATTTTCTGGCAATACATTATCCACAATATTTCTTTATCACTTAGAACATCTGTTCTGGTCCCTGCCTGCACGCTGACAGACGTTCCCATGCAATGACTGAGGCAGTTGATACTCAGTGTTTAATGAGTGTCTTGTTCAAGATAACTAGGCAGTTTAAACAAGAGGGAACCAAAATCTGGTCTTCTGCCTCCTAGTACAGGACTCTTTCTACTTGATTCACCTTTTCTTTGTCTACTTCTTTCTCTCCTGTAATGTAAACCAGGAAAGTGAGCTGCCCTGAGTTAGAAGATCTGTGTTCTAGGAACCCTGAGTAAGAACATGGGCTTCAAATGATCTCTTCTGTACAAGGAAGGTAGTAGACAGGATAATTTATATTCCTTTCTAGTGCTGTGTTTTAATTATAAACTAAATAATTTTTCATATTACAGAAAATATTTAACCATATTCATAATACTTTTTACTTTTAAGATTTTATTTTTAAGTAATTTATACATCCACCATGAGGCTCAAACTCACAACCCCAAGACCAAGAGTCTCACGCTCCACTGACTGAGCCAGCCAGGTGCCCCTCATAATGATACTTTAAAAAAAATTTATTTAAATTTCATTTAGTTAACATATGGTGTAGTATTGGTTTCAGGAGCAGAACCCAGTGATTCGTCATTCACATATAACACCCAGTGCTCATCCCAACAAGTGCCCTTCTTAATGCCCATCACCCATTTAGCCCATCCTCCCACCCCTCCCCTCCAGCAACCCTCAATTTGTTCTCTGTATTTAAGAGTTTCATATGGTTTGCCTCCCTCTCTATTTTGGTCTTATTTTCCCTTCCCTTTCCCTATGTTCATCTGTTTCTTAATTCCACATATGAGTGAAATTGTATATTTGTCTTTCTCTGACTTATTTTACTTAGCATAATACACTCTCATTCCATCCACTTTGTTGCAAATGGCAAGATTTCATTCTTTTTGATTGCGAGTAGTATTCCATTGTATGTATGTGTATATATCATATCTTCTTTAGCCATTCATTAGTCCATGGACATTTGGGCCCTTTCCATAACTTAGCTATTATTGATGGTGCTGCTGTAAACATTGGGGTACATGTGCCCCTTGAAATCAGCATTTTTGTATTCTTTGGGTAGATACATAGTAGTGCAATTGCTGGGCCTTAGGGTGTTTCTATTTTTAATTTTTTTAATGTTTATTTTTGAGAGAGGGAGAGAGAGAGACAGAGTGTGAGCAGGCAGGGGCAGAGAGAGACAGAGTTGCAGAATCCAAAGCAGGCTCCAGGTTCTGAGCTGTCAGCATAGAGCCTGATACGGGGCTCGAACCCACGAGCTGTGACATTATGATCTGAGCTGAAGTTGGAGGTGTAACCAACTGAGCCACCCAGGCACCGCTCTATTTTTAATTTTTTGAGAAACTTCCATACTGTTTTGCAGAGCAGCTGTACCAGTTTGCATTCCCACCACTATTTCAAAAGCATTCCCTTTTCTCTGCATCCTCACCAATATCTGCTGTTTCCTGAATAGGTGTAAAGTGATATCTCATTGTGGTTTTGATTTGTATTTTTCTTATGATGAATGATGTTGAGCATCATTTCATGTGTCTTTTAGCCATCTGAATGTCTTTATTAGAAAAGTGTCTGTTCATATCTTTTGCCCGTTTCTTCATTGGATTATTTGTTTTTTGGGTGTTGAGTTTGTTCATAATGATACTTTTTAATAACTGCATAGCAGTTTGTCACATTTATCTTCTATAATATGCTAAATTCCTTCCTTGGTTTTTTGACTTTTTCATTATATAGATAATGCTGCAAAAAAACTTCATCATACATGCACTTTTTTTCCTTCAGTTAAATAACTTCCTTTAAGTAAATTTCTGGAATAGGATTACTGAGTCCAAGGGTATAAACATAGTTAAAGGTTTCAAGATTCTAATTGTCAGGTGTATTTCCTCTCTCCCAACTCCTTAGAAATTCTCTTTCTATGCCTTATATATCTGCAATTATTTAAAAAGAACACTTGTATATTTATATCAAAACCACTTTGAAAACTGTTAGGAACTCTGATCTAATTCTACCTGGAACTAAACTTGATGATTTGACTACATAATTGCAGATACATTTTAAGTATTTTCTGCCTCTTATTTTGTAGAATCACACCCTAGTAGAAGGATTAAAGTACTCATTAGATATTTTTACGTTTTCTTGTCTTTTCTGATGCTACTTCCTATTCGACTAACAGTGGATAATTCCTTACTTCCCTCCCTGCTAGGCTGGGCCTCTGAAGGGGGATTAGAAGTTCCTCTTTCACACACTGATAACCAGCCAGTGCCTTCACAGAGTCCAAAGAAATTAACAAAGTGTAAGTTATTTATTTCTATTCTTTATTATCATATTAACAATCAGTTGCAGTCACATACATTTAGAAAAGAATTACTTTGTAGTCTTTGCCTCATATTGTCCAGGAAAATATTTTGTTCATAATGAATTAAAATGAAAGTTATACCTGGCTATCCCTCAGAATGGAAAAAATTGAATAGAAATTGTGAACTTGTCATAGTAAATTCTATACTTTAATTTTTTAAATATTTTGTGCTAAGTTTGTTGGTAATGGATAATACCATTAAGATAGAAGGTGTTCTTTGATTACAAGATGCCCATTGACAAAGAGTGCATTGGGCCTTTAGCATAGGGCCTGGTACATAGTAATTGCTAACATTTGTTGAGTACTTACCATATTATTGTCTGCAGAACTGGTCCATGTTGTAGTTACTATGTAGGGTATGCATAGAAAACAGATACTCTGTCAGGATTTTAGATACATGATAATCTTAGTCACTAATGTTGATTTTTAAAAACTTTGATTGGAAAGCATTTCAAATGTACAAGTGTTACATAAGTGAAAATAGCTCAAAGAACACCTGTATACCCTTTATCCAGATTCATCTACTGTTAGTATTTTGCTTTATGTATGGTGTGTGTGTGTGTGTGTGTGTGTGTGTGTGTGTGTGTATGTGTGTGATTCATGTGTTATTTTATTCTCAACCACTTGAGGGTGAGTTACATACATCATGACCATTTACCCCAAAATACTTAAGTTTGTATTTCCTAAGAACAGGTATATTTTCTTTCATAACCACTGTATGGTTTGTAAACTTCAGGAAATTTAATGTTAATGTATTTTGTACAAAGCAAACCATGTATTTGTATTTCAGTTTTGTGAGTTGACCCAATAATGTCCCCTGTAGCACATACCCCTCTGGACCGAGAGTCTAGGGTCATGATGTATTCAGTTGCTATGTCTCTTTAGTCCCTTTTATTCTGAAACATTTCCACAGTTTTTCTTTGACTTTTGAACATGGGAATTTTAATAAAATATAGTCTGCTCCACTGCTTTTTATCTTTAGTAGAATATTTCTTATCTCAGTTTTATCTGAATTTCATTGTGATTAAATTCAGGTTCTTCATTCTTGACTGGAATACTACACAGGTGACCCTCCTGTCTCAGGGTTCCAGATGTAAGGTTTATGCAGTCTGTTTCTCCTTCATTGATAATGTTAATTTTGGCCACCCATTCAAAGTGTTGTGTACTTTTTCTCCTAAATAATTACTGTTTTATGTTATTTTATCCTCATGCAGTTATTAAGCAGTCTCTGAGGAGACACTTTGCGACAGCACACAAGTCCAGGTCTTAATCAGAATTTCTACTTAGATGTAGCATCCATTGTTGTTGCTTTTTGTGTGATTCAGTCTTTACAATGATGGGTGGTATAAAAAAAAAAAGAAAAGATTTTCTCACCACAGCACTCCCTCCACATTTTTGTTGTAGTAGAAAATACAAAACAAAATTTACCCTCCATTTATTTATTTATTTGTTTGTTTATTTATAAATTTACATCCAAGCTAGCATATAGTGCAACAATGATTTCAGGAGTAGATTACTTAATGCAGCTTACCCATTTAGCCTGTACCCCCTCTGACAACCCCGCCAGTAACCCTCTGTTCTCCATATTTAAGAGTCCCTTATGTTTTGTCCCTCTCCCTGTTTTTATATTATTTTTGCTTCCCTTCCCTTGCTTCCCTTCATTTGTTATGTGTCTTAAAATCTTCATATGAGTGAAGGCATGTGATATTTGTCTTTCTCTGACTAATTTGGCTTAGCATAATACCCTCTAGTTCCATCCACGTAGTTACAAATGGCAAGATTTCATTCTTTTTGATTGCTTAGTAATACTCCATTGCATGGTATGTATGTATGTATGTATGTGTGTATGTGTGTATGTATATATACATACACACACACACACACACACACACACACCACATCTTCTTTATCCTTTCATCCATCGATGGACATTTGGCTCTTTCCATACTTTGGCTATTGTTGATAGTGCTGCCATAAACATTAGGGTGCATGTGCCCCTTCAAAACAGAATACCTGTATCGCTTGGATAAACACCTAGAGTGCAATTGCTGGGTCATAGGGTAGTTCTATTTTTAACTTTTTGAGGAACCTCCATACTGTTTTCCAGAGTGGCGGCACCAGCTTGCATTCTCACCAGGAGTGCAAAAGAGAACCTTTCTCTCTGCATCCTCACCAACATCTGTTTTTGCCTGAGTTGTTAATGTTAGCCATTCTGACAGGTGTGAGGTGGTATCTTATTGAGGTTTTAATTTGTGTTTCCCTGATGATGGTGATGTTGACCATGTTTTCATATGTCAGTTGGCCATCTGGATGTTTTCTTTGGAGAAGTGCCCATTCATGTCTTTTGCCCATTTCTTCACTGGATTATTTGTTTTTTGGGTGTTGAGTTTGATAAGTTCTTTATAGATTTTCAATACTCACCCTTTATCTGATATGTCGTTTGCAAATATCTTCTCCCATTCTGTAGGTTGCCTTTTAGTTTTGCTGATTGTTTCCTTTGCTGTGCAGAAGCTTTTTATTTTGATGAGGTCCCAATAGTTCATTTTTGCTTTAGTTTGTTTCCCTTGCCTCTGGAGACGTGTTGAGTAAGAAGTTGCTGCGGCCAAGATCGAAGAGGTTTTTGCCTGCTTTCTCCTCGAGGATTTTGATGGCTTCCTGTCTTACATTTAGGTCTTTCATCCATTTTGAGTTTATTTTTGTGTATGGTGTAAGAAAGTGGTCCAGGTTCATTCTTCTGCATGTCACTGTCCAGTTTTCCCAGCACCACTTGCTGAATAGACTGTCTTTATTCCATTGGATATTCTTTCCTGCTTTGTCAGAGATTAGTTGCCCATATGTTTGTGGGTCCATTTCTGGGTTCTCTATTCTGTTCCATTGATCTGAGTGTCTGTTCTTGTGCCAATACCATACTGTCTTGATGATTACAGCTTTGTAGTATAGCTTGAAGTGTGGGACTGTGATGCCTCCTGCTTTGGTTTTCTTTTTCAAGATTGCTTTGGCTATTCAGGGTCTTTTCTGGTTCCATACAAATTTTAGGATTATTTGTTCTAGCTCTGTGAAGAATGCTGGTGTTACTTTGATAGGGATTGCATCGAATATGTAGATTGCTTTGGGTAGTATCGACATTTTAACAATATTTGTTCTTCCTATCCAGGAGCATGGAATCTTTTTCCATTTTTTTGTGTCTTCTTCAATTTCTTTCATAAGCTTTCTATACTTTTCAGTGTATAGAGTTTTCACCTCTGGTTAGATTTATTCCTAGGTATTTTATGGCTTTTGGTGCAATTGTAAATGGGATCGGCTCCTTGATTTCTCTTTCTGTTGCTTCATTGTTGGTGTATAGGAATGCAACCGATTTCTGTGCATTGATTTTATATCCTGCCACTTTGCTGAATTCATGGATCTGTTCTAGCAGTTTTTTGGCGGAATATTTTGGGATTTTCATAGAGTGTCATGTAATCTGCAAAGAGTGAAAGTTTGAACCTCCTCCTGGCCGATGTGGATGCCTTTTATTTCTTTGTTTTGTCTGATTACAGAGGCTAAGACTTCCAATAGTATGTTGAATAACAGTGTCAAGAATGGACATCCCTGTCTTGTTCCTCACCTTAGGGGGAAAGCTCTCAGTTTTTCCCCCTTGAGAATGATATTAGCGTTGGGTCTTTCGTATATGGCTTTTATGATCTCGAGGTATGCTCCTTCTATCCCTCCTTTCTTGAGGGTTTTTATCAAGAAAGGATGCTGTATTTTGTCAAATGCTTTCTCTGCATCTATTGAGAGGTCATATGGTTCTTGTCCTTTCTTTTATTGATGTGATGAATCATGTTGTTTGGCGGATATTGAACCAGCCCTTCATCCCAGGTATAAATCCTTGGTTGTGGTGAATAATTTTTTTAATGTATTGTTGGATCCAGTTGACTAATATCTTGTTGAGGATTTTTACATCCATGTTCATCAGGAAAATTGGTCTGTAGTTCTCCTTTTTAATGGGGTCTCTGTCTGCTTTTGGAATCAAGGTAATGCTGGCTTCATAGAAAGAGTTTGGAAGTTTTCCTTCCATTTCTGTTTTTGGAACACCTTCAAGAGAATAGGTGTTAACTCTTCCTTAAATGGTTGGTAGAATTCCCCTGGAAAGCCATCTGGCCCTGGACTCTTGTGTTTTGGCAGATTTTTGATTACTAATTCGATTTCCTTACTGGTTATGGGTCTGTTCAAATTTGCAATTTCTTCCTGTTTCAGTTTTGGTAGGGTATGTGTTTCTAGAAATTTGTCCATTTCTTCCAGATTGCCCATTTTATTGGCATATAATTGCTCATAATATTCTCTTATTATTGTTTTTATTTCTGCTGTGTTGGTTGTGATCTCTCCTCTTTCATTCTTCAGTTTATTTACTTGGATCCCTTCATTTTTCTTTTTGATCAAACTGGCTACTTGTTTATCAATTTTGTTGATTCTTTCAAAGAACCAGCTTCTGGTTTCATTGATCTGTTCTATGGGTTTTTTTTTTTTTTTTTTTTTTTTGGTTTCAATAGCATTAATTTCTGCTCTAATCTTTATTATTTCCTGTCTTCTGCTGGTTTTGGATTTTATTTGCTGTTCTTTTTCCAGCTCCTTAAGGCTTAAGGTTAGGTTGTGTATCTGAGATCTTACTTCCTTCTTTAGGAAGGCCCGGATTGCTATATACTTTCCTCTTATGACCACCTTTGCCTATGACCATCCCAGAGTTTTTGGGTTGTGGTGTTATAATTTTCATTGGCTTCCATGATCTTTTTAATTTCCTCTTTAACTTCTTGGTTAGCCCATTCATTCTTTAGTAGGATGTTCTTCAGTCTCCAAGTATTTGTTATCTTTCCAAATTTTTTCTTGTGGTTGATTTCAATGTTACAGTGTTGTGGTCTGAAAATATGTATGGTATGATCTTGATCTTTTTGTACTTGCTGAGGGCTGATTTGTGTCCCAGTATATGGTCTATTATGGAGAATATTCCATGTTCACTGGAGAAGAATGTGTATTCTGCTGCTTTAGGATGAAATGCTCTGAATATACCTGTTGAGTCCATCTGGTCCAGTGTATCATTCAAAGCCATTGTTTCCTTGTTGATTTTTTAATTAGATGATCTGACCTTTGCTGTGAGTGGGGTGTTGAAGTCTCCTACTTTTATGGTATTAGTATTGATGGGTTTCTTTATGTTTGTGATTAATTGATTTATATATTTGGGTGCTCCACATTTGGCACATAAATGTTTACAATTGTTAGGTCTTCTTGGTGATAGACCCCTTGATTATGATATAATGCCCTTCTGCATCTTAATACAGTCTTAAAAGTCTAGATTGTCTGATATAAGTATGGCTACTCCGGCTTTCTTTTGTTGACCATTAGCATGATAGATGCTTCTCCATCCCCTTATTTTTAATCTGAAAGTGTCTTTAGGTCTAAAGTGGGTCTCTTGTAAACTGCAAATAGATGGATCTTGTTTTCTTATCAATTCTGTTACCCTGTGTCTTTTGATTGGAGCATTGAGTCCATTGATGTTTACGGTGACTACTGAAAGATACGAATTTTATTGCCATTTATGATGCTTGTAGAGTTGGAGTTTCTGGTGGTGTTCTCTGGTCCTTTCTAATCTTTGTTGCTTTTGGTATGTATGTATGTATGTGTATGTATTTATCTTTTCATCTTTTCTCCCCTCAGAGAGTCCCCCTTAAAATTTCTTGCAGGGCTGGTTTAGTGGTCACAAACTCCTTTTATTATTGTTCCGGAAACTTTTTATCTCTTCTATTTTGAATAACAGCCTTGCTGGATAAAGAATTCTTGGCTGCATATTTTTTCTGACTCAGCACATTGAATGAATATATCCTGCCACTCCTTTCTGGCCTGCCAAGTTACTGTGGATAGGTCTGTTGCAAACCTGATCTGTCTTCCCTTATAGGTTAGGGACTTTTTTTCCCTTAGTGCTTTTATGATTCTCTCCTTGCCTGAGTATTTTGTGAATTTGACTATGATATGCCTTGTTGATGGTCGGTTTTTGTAGAATCTAATAGGAGTCCTCTGTGCTTCCTGGATTTTGATATCTGTGTCTTTCCCCAGGTTAGGAAAGTTTTCTTCTATGATTTGCTCACATAACCCTTCTACCCCCATTTTTCTCTCTTCCTCTTCTGGGACCCTTATGATTTTGATGTTGTTCCTTTTTAATGAGTCACTGATTTCTCTAATTTTTAAATCGTGCTCTTTTGCCTTAATCTTCCTCTTTTTTCTGCTTTATTATTCTCTGTAAGTTTGTCCTCTATATCGCTGAGTCTCTGTTCTGCCTCATCCATCCTTGCCACCGCAGCATCCATCCGTGATTGCAGCTCAGTTATAGCTTTTTTTATTTCATTCTGACTAGTTTTTACTTGTTTTATCTCTGCAGAAAGGAATTCTAGTCTATTTTCGACTCCAGCTTGTATTCTTATTATCGTGATTCTAAATTCTGGTTCAGACATCTTGCTTGTATCTGTGTTGGTTAAATCCCTGGCTGTCATTTCCTCATGCTCTTTATTTTGGGGTGAATTCTTTGGTTTTGTCATTTCAAAAGGAGAAAAGGAATTAATAAAGTAGAAAAATTAAAATTAAAAATATATTAAAATTAAAAAATGAAACACACACATACACAAAATCTAATAAATGATGCTAGATCCTAGGCATGTTTTGGTCTGAGTGTTGAAAGTGGTTGGACTGATTAGAGAAAAAAAAAGGGAGGGAAAAAAAGGAAATCGTTTGAGAATTTGAAAAAAGTAATACACTGAAGTAGACTAAGATGATGGGAGTAAAATAGAATTTGAAAAAAAATTACACAAAAGTAAAGAATATAGTAGGAAAAAAATTTTTTCTTGCTTTTGAAAACTTTTATTTCTTTATTTTTTTAATATATGAAATTTATTGTCAAATTGGTTTCCATACAACACCCAGTGCTCATCCCAAAAGATGCCCTCTTCATTACCCATCACCCACCCTCCCTTCCCTCCCACCCCCCATCAGCCCTAAGTTTGTTCTCAGTTTTTAACAGTCTCTTATGCTTTGGCTCTCTCCCACTCTAACCTCTTTTTTTTTTGTTCCCCTCCCCATGGGTTTCTGTTAAGTTTCTCAGGATCCACATAAGAGTGAAAACATATGGTATCTGTCTTTCTCTGTATGGCTTATTTCACTTAGCATCACACTTTCCAGTTCCATCCACATTGCTACAAAGGGCCCTATTTCATTCTTTCTCATTGCCACGTAGTACTCCATTGTGTATATAAAACACAATTTCTTTATCCGTTCATCAGTTCATGGACATTTAGGCTTTTTCCACAATTTGGCTATTGTTGAGTGCTGCTATAAACATTGGGGTACAAGTGCCCCTATGCATCAGCACTCTTGTATCCCTTGGGTAAATTCCTAGCAGTACTATTGCTGGCTCATAGGGTAGATCTATCTTTTAATTTTTTTTTTTTTAATTTTTTTTTTCAACGTTTATTTATTTTTGGGACAGAGAGAGACAGAGCATGAACGGGGGAGGGGCAGAGAGAGAGGGAGACACAGAATCGGAAACAGGCTCCAGGCTCCGAGCCATCAGCCCAGAGCCCGACGCGGGGCTCGAACTCACGGACCGCGAGATCGTGACCTGGCTGAAGTCGGATGCTTAACCGACTGCGCCACCCAGGCGCCCCATATCTTTTAATTTTTTGAGGAACCTCCACACTGTTTTCCAGAGCGGCTGCACCAGTTTGCATTCCCACCAACAGTGCAAGAGGGTTCCCGTTTCTCCACATCCTCGCCAGCATCTATAGTCTCCTGATTTGTTCATTTTAGCCACTCTGACTGGCGTGAGGTGATATCTGAGTGTGGTTTTGATTTGTATTTCCCTGATGAGCGATGTTGAGCATCTTTTCATGTGCCTGTTGGCCATCTGGGTGTCTTCTTTAGAGTGTCTATTAATGTTTTCTGCTCATTGCTTCCCTGGATTATTTGTTTTTCGGATGTGGAGTTTGGTGAGCTCTTTATAGATTTTGGATACTAGCCCTTTGTCCGATATGTCATTTGCAGATATCTTTTCCCATTCCGTTGGTTGCCTTTTAGTATTGTTGATTGTTTCCTTTCCTGTGCAGAAGCTTTTTATCTTGATGAGGCCCCAATAGTTCATTTTTGCTCTTAATTCCCTTGCCTTTGGGGATGTGTCAAGTAAGAAAGTGCTGCGGCTGAGGTCAGAGAGGTCTTTTCCTGCTTTCTCCTCTAGGGTTTAGATGGTTTCCTGTCTCACATTCAGGTCCTTTATCCATTTTGAGTATATTTTTGTGAATGGTGTAAGAAAGTGGTCTTAAAAAAAAAAAAAAAAAAAAGAAAGTGGTCTAGTTTCATTCTTCTGCATGTTGCTGTCCAGTTCTCCTAGCACCATTTGTTAAAGAGACTGTCTTTTTTCCATTGGCTCTTCTTTCCTGCCTTGTCAAAGATTAGTTGGCCATACATTTGTGGGTCCAATTCTGAAGTATTTATTCTATTCCATTGGTCTATGTGTCTGTTTTTGTGCCAATACCATGCTGTCTTGATGATTACAGCTTTGTAGTAGAGGCTAAAGTCTGGGATTGTGATGCCTCCTGCTTTGGTCTTCTTCAAAATTACTTTGGCTATTCGGGGCCTTTTGTAGTTCCATATGAATTTTAGGATTGCTTATTCTAGCTTCAAGAAGAATGCTGGTGCAATGTTGATTGGGATTGCATTGAATGTGTAGATTGCTTTGGGTAGTATTGACATTTTGACAATATTTATTCTTCCAACCCATGAACACGGAATGTTTTTCCATTTCTTTATATTTTCTTCAACTTCCTTCATAAGCTTTCTATAATTTTCAGCATATAGATCTTGTACATCTTTGGTTAGATTTATTCCTAGGTATTTTATGCTTCTTGGTGCAATTGTGAATGGGACCAGTGTCTTTATTTGTCTTTCTGTTGCTTCATTTTTATGTATCAGAATGCAACTGATTTCTGTACATTGATTTTGTATCTTGCAACTTTGCTGAATTCATATATCAGTTCTAGCAGACTTTTGGTGGAGTCTATCGGATTTTCCGTGTATAATATGTCATCTGCAAAAAGTGAAAGCTTGACATCATCATTGCCAATATTGATGCCTTTGATTTCCTTTTGTTGTCTGATGGCTGATGCTAGAACTTCCAACACTATGTTAAACAACAGTGGTGAGAGTGGACATCCCTGTCGTGTTCCTGATCTCAGGGAAAAAGCTCTCAGTTTTTCCCCATTGAGGATGATATTAGCTGTGGGCTTTTCATAAATGGCTTTTATGATGTTTAAGTATGTTCCTTCTATCCCGACTTTCTCGAGGGTTTTTATTAAGAAAGGATGCTGAATTTTGTCAAATGCTTTTTCTGCATCGATTGACAGGATCATATGGTTCTTATATTTTCTTTTATTAATGTGATGTATCACGTTGATTGATTTGTGAATGTTGAGCCAGCCCTGCAGCCCAGGAATGAATCCCACTTGATCATGGTGAATAATTCTTTTTATATGCTGTTGAATTCGATTTGCTAGTATCTTGTTGAGAATTTTTGCATCCATATTCATCAGGGATATTGGCCTGTAGTTCTCTTTTTCTGCTGGGTCTCTGTCTGGTTTAGGAATCAAAGTAATACTGATTTCATAGAATGAGTCTGGAAGTTTTCCTTCCCTTTCTGTTTTTTGGAATAGCTTGAGAAGGATAGGTATTATCTCTGCTTTAAATGTCTGGTAGAATTCCCCTGGGAAGCCGTCTGGTCCTGGACTCTTATTTGTTGGGAGATTTTTGAGAACTGATTGAATTTCCTTGCTGGTTATGGGTCTGTTGAAGCTTTCTATTTCCTCCTGTTTGAGTTTTGGAAGTGCATGGGTGCTTAGGAATTTGTCCATTTCTTCCAGGTTGTCCAGTTTGTTGGCATATAATTTTTCATAGTATTCCCTGGTAATTGCTTGTATTTCTGAGGGATTGGTTGTAATAATTCCATTTTCGTTCATGATTTTGTCTATTTGGGTCATCTCCCTTTTCTTTTTGAGAAGCCTGGCTAGAGGTTTATCAATTTTGTTTATTTTTTCAAAAAACCAACTCTTGGTTTCACTGATCTGCTCTACAGATTTTTAGATTCTATATTGTTTATTTATGCTCTAATCTTTATTATTTCTCTTGCTGGGTTTGGGGTGTCTTTGGTGTTCTGCTTCTATTTCCTTTAGGTGTGCTGTTAGATTTTGTATTTGGGATTTTTCTTGTTTCCTGAGATAGGCCTGGATTGCAATGTATTTTCCTCTCAGGACTGCCTTTGCTGCATCCCAAAGTGTTTGGATTGTTGTATTTTCATTTTTGTTTGTTTCCATATATTTTTAAATTTTTTCTCTAATTGCCTGGTTGACCCATTCATTCTTTTTTTTTCCCCCCATTCATTCTTTAGTACACTGTTCTTTAACCTCCATGCTTTTGGAGGTTTTCCAGGCTTTTTCCTGTGGTTGATTTCAAGCTTCATAGCGTTGTGGTCTGAAAGTATGCATGGTATGATCTCAATTCTTGTATACTTATGAAGGGCTGTTTTGTGACCGAGTATGTGATCTGTCTTGGAGAATGTTCCATGTGCACTCGAGAAGAAAGTATATTCTGTTGCTTTGGGATGCAGAATTCTAAATATATCTGTCAAGTCCATCTGATCCAATGTATCATTCAGGGCCCTTGTTTCTTTATTGATCCTGTGTCTAGAAGATCTATCCATTGTTGTAAGTGGGGTATTAAAGTCCCTGCAATTACCACATTCTTGTCAATAAGGTTGCTTATGTTTGTGAGTAATTGTTTTATATATTTGGGGTCTCCCATATTCGGCGCATAGACATTTATAATTGTTAGTTCTTGATGGATAGACCGTGTAATTATTATATAATGCCCCTCTTCATCTCTTGTTACAGCCTCTAATTTAAAGTCTAGTTTGTCTGATATAAGTATGGCTACTCCAGCTTTCTTTTGACTGCCAGTAGCATGATAAATAGTTCTCCATCCCCTCACTTTCAATCTGAAAGTTCCTCAGGTCTAAAATGAGTCTCATGTAGACAGCAAATAGATGGGTGTTGGTTTTTTTTTATCCATTCTGATACCCTGTGTCTTTTGGTTGGCGCATTTACTCCATTTACATTCAGTGTTATTATAGAAAGATACGGGTTTAGAGTCATTGTGATGTCTGTAGGTTTCATGCTTGTAGCGATGTCTCTGGTACTTTGTCTCACAGGATCCCCCTTAGGATCTCTTGTAGGGCTGGTTTAGTGGTGATAAATTCCTTAGTTTTTATTGTTTGGGAAGACCTTTATCTCTCCTTCTATTCTAAATGACAGATTTGCTGGATAGAGGATTCTCGGCTGCATATTTTTTCTGTTCATCACATTGAAGATTTCCTGCCATTCCTTTCTGGCCTGTCAAGTTTCAGTAGAGAGATCCGTCACGAGTCTTATTGGTCTCCCTTTATATGTTAGAGCACATTTATCCCTAGCTGCTTTCAGAATTTTCTCTTTATCCTTGTGTTTTGCCAGTTTCACTATGGTATGTCATGCAGAAGTTCGAAACAAGGTACATCTGAAGGGAGTTCTCTGTGCCTCTTGGATTTCAATGCCTTTTTCCTTCCCCAGATCAGGGAAGTTCTCAGCTATTATTTCTTCAAGTACACCTTCAGCACCTTTCCCTCTCTCTTCCTCCTCTGGAATACCAATTATGCGTAGATTATTTCTCTTTAGGCCTCACTTAGTTCTCTAATTTTCCCCTCATACTCCTGGATTTTTTTATCTCTCTTTTTCTCAGCCTCTTCTTTTTCCATAATTTTATCTTCTAGTTCCCCTATTCTCTCCTCTGCCTCTTCAGTCTGAGCCGTGGTCGTCTCCATTTTATTTTGCCACTCATTTATATCATCTTTTAGCTCCTCCTGGCTGTTCCTTAGTCCTTTGATCTCTGTAGCAATAGATTCTCTGCTGTCCTTTATAATGTTTTCAAGTCCAGCGATTAATTTTATGACTATTATTCTAAATTCACTTTCTGTTATATTGTTTAAATCCTTTATGATCAGTTCATCAGCTGTTGTTATTTCCTGGAAGTTTTTTTGAGGGGAATTCTTCCATTTCGTCTTTTTGGATAGTCCCTGGAGTGGTGCAGAACTGCAGGGCACTTCCCTTGTGCTGTCTTGAATAACTTGTGTGGTGGGCGGGGCCGCAGTCAGACCTGATGTCTGCCCCCAGCCCACCTCTGGGGCCACCGTCAGACTTGTGTGTACCTTCTCTTCCCCTCTCCTAGGGGCGAGATTCACTGTGGGGTGGGGTTGCGTGGCCTGTCTGGGCTACTTGCATACTGCCAGGCTTGTGGTGCTGGGGATCTGGCGTATTAGCTGGGGTGGATTGGCAAGGTGCACAGGGGCAGGAGGCGCAGGCTCAGCTCGCTTTTCCTTTGGAGATCCGCTTAGGGAGGGGCCCTGCGGAGGGAGTCAGACCTGCTACTGGAGGGATGGATCCGCAGAAGCACAGCGTTGGGGTTTACGCAGTGCAAGCAAGTTCCCTGACAGGAACTGGTTCCCTTTGTGGTTTCGGCTGGGGGATGGGTGAGGGAGATGGCGCTGGCGAGTGTCTTTGTTCCCCGCCAATCTTCACTCTGTTGTCCAGGGCTCAACAACTCTCCCTCCTGTTGTCCTCCATCCCTCCCGCTCTCTTAGTAGATCTGTTAAGTTATAACCTTCCAGATGTTAAGTCCCGCTTGCTGTCAGAACACACTCCGTCCGGCCCCTCCGTTTTTGCAAGCCAGACCTGGGGTCTCTGCTTTGCCGGTGGGCCACCTTCCGCCCCGGCTCCCTCCCACCAGTCTGTGTAGCGCACACCGCCTCTCTGCCCTTCCTACCCTCTTCTGTGGACCTCTTGTCTACACTTGGCTCCAGAGAATCCATTCTGTCTTCTGGCGATTTTCTGGGTTATTTAAGCAGGTGTGGGTGGAATCTAACTGATCTGCAGGACGCGGTGAGCCCAGCATCCTCCTATGCTGCCATCTTCCCAGAACCCCCTCGGAAAAAAATATTTTTAATAAAAAGTAAAAATAAATATGATTTTTTTCTTTCTATATTCAAGAAAAAGAAACTAAAAAAAAAAAAAAGAGAAAAAAAATCGTTTGAAAATTTGAGAAAGTGAATACTTTTAGTGTACTGTAGTAGACTAAAAGAAAGTGATGGAAATAGAATTTGAAAAAAATTTACATAAAGAGAAAAATGTAGTAAAAAAAATTAAAAATATTTTTAATAGAAATTGAAAGTAAAAATGAAGTTTTTCACTTTCTGCATTCAAGAAAAAGAAAAACGAAAAAGAAAAAAAAAACAAGGAAATCGTTTGAAAATTTGAAAAGGTGAATACACTGAAGTAGACTAAAATAGAATGATGGAAGTAAGATAGAATTTGAAAAAATTTACACAAAAGTAAAAAATATAGTAAAAAAAAATTTTAATAAGTGAAAATAAAAATGAATTTCTTCTTTCTGTATTCAAGAAAAAGAATAGTGTAAAAGAGAAAAAAAAAGAAAATGAAAGAAAATTGAATAGATGGACCTCCTAACATATTGAAATAGGACTGAAATTACTTCGTTTTCTCCTAGAAGTCAGACTATGTAGCACTTCATAGTCATAAACTAAGTAGGCTGTGAGACTTGTGTTCTTGAAGGGCGAGGTTGGCCCATTTGGGCAGGGCTCAGTGTAACAGCTCCGTTCCCCACTAGATGGCGCCTCTAGTCCACTGGGGCTGACTGCTGCAGCGCTCGTAGGCCATATGTGCATGCACAGGAGCGGTGAAAATGGCATCACCCAGCTACCTAGACTCTAGTATGGGAACTCCATTCTCTCCGATCAGCAATCGTGCACTGTCCTCTGTCTTCAGCTTTCAACCACTCGCTGCTGCTTCACTGTCCGTGACCAAGCAGTACCCCTCTCCCGCGTCTTGTCTCAGATGCAGCTGTTTTCCCCGGTCCCTTACTTCTGAAGGACTGTGGCTTTGACCCGTTCTGTCCCTCTGTGGGGAGGTCTCACTGAACAATGGCTGAATGCCACCTCCACCCAGGAACACCTGCTGGACCCTGCTCCTACCAGTGCCCCGAGACTGTGGCCAGCCCGCCCCAGAAAAAGTTCGTGAGATAGTGTAACAGCAGCTTTTCAGGGATTATGGAAAATCACAACACACATCTGACACCAGGCTTCACACTTAACGACCTTGTTCCAGCACCAGCGAATGTGGCTGTTTTCTGGGGTCTGTTGGGACCAGGTGGCTTCAACAGTCTCTACCAATTGTCCTTCCAGCAGTGGATCTGCTTTTCTCCATGTGGCCCAAGAACCTCCTAGGGATCCCCTAGGGATTCCCCCTTCCCACCAGAGCACCGCCAGGTATCAAGCTGCAGAATTTCAGCCTTTGCACTCCCCTTGTTTACCGTCTTCATGGGATTTAAACCCTCTCCTTTCTCTTTTCTCCCTTTTTAGTTTAGTCCCTGTGGCTGTTTCAATTTTCCACTTTGTCTGCTTTTGGGGAGGGGCGCTTTTCCCATATTCTCCCCCACCCCAGTCTCCGTCCTCTCTACACCTGCAAAGGCGGCTCCCTGCCCACCACCAGCTTCTCTCTTCCCAAGTTCACCTCTACACACCACATACCTGCTGAATTCTGTGGTTCAGGTTGTGCAGATTATTGTGTTAATCCTCCAATCAGTTTTCTAGGTGTGTAGAATGGTTTAGTATTGGTCTGGCGCATTTCACGGACACGAGACACACAAAAAACTTCCATGCTTTTCCTGTATACCACATCTTCTTTATCCATTTATCTATTGATGAACACATGGAGTGCTTCCATAATTTGGCTATTATAAATAATGCTACAGTAAACATAGAGATACATACATCTTTTTGGCTTAGTTTTTTCATTATTTGGGTAAATACCCATTAGTGGGATCATCTGATTAATTTTTTGAGGAACCTCCACAGTGGCTGCACCAATATGCATTCCTACCAAGAGTGTGCCAGAGTTCCTTTTTCTCTACATCTTCACCAACCCTTGTTGTTTCATGTGTTTTTGATTTTAGCCATCCTGACAGTTATGAGGTGATATCTCATTGTGGTTTTGATTTGCATTTCCATGATGATGACTGATGTTGAGCATCTCTTCATGTGTCTGTTGACCATCTGGATGTCTTTGGAACAATATCTGTTCATGCCTTCTGCCTATTTTAAAAAATATATTTATTTTTGAGAGAGAGAAGGGGGGGACCAGTGGGGGAGGAAGATGTAGAGAGAAAGGGGGATAGAGGATCCGAAGTGGTCTCTGCACAGACAACAGAGAGCCTAATGTGGGGCTCGAATGCACGAACCGTGAGATCATGACCTGAGCTGAAGGCAGCCGCTTAACCGACCCAGCCACTCAGGCGCCCCTCTTCTGCCCATTTTTAATTGGATTATTTATTCTTTGGGTGTTGATTTGTATAAGTTCTTTTCGTATTTTGGATACTAGCCCTTCATTTATCTTTTCCTATTCAGTAGGTTGTCTTTCTCTTTTGTTGATTGTTTCCTTTGTTGTTCAGAGCTTTTTAACTTTGATATTGTCTTAATTGTTTATATTTGCTTTTGTTTCCCTTTCCTCAGGAGACATAGCTAGAATGACCAATGTCAGAGAAATGACTGCCCATGCTCTCTTCTAGGATTTTTATTGCTTTAAGTCTCACATTTAGGTCTTTAATCCATTTGAGTTTATTTTTGTGTATGGTAAGAAGGTGCTACGGTTTTCCCAGCCCATTTGTTGAAGAGACTTTTTTCCCATTGCATATTCTTGCCCCTTTATCATAGACTAATGAACCATATAACTGTGGATTTATTTCTGAGTTCTCTGTTATGTTCCATTGATCTATGTGTTTATTGGTGTGCCAGTACCATACTGTTTTTTCTTTTTGTACCATATTGTTTTGATTACTACAGTTTTGTAATATATCTTGAAATCTGAGATTGTGATGTCTCCAGTTTTGTTCTTCTTTTTCAAAATTGCTTTGGCTATTCAGGATCTTTGGTGGTTCTGTGCAAATTTAGGATTATTTGTTCTCAGTTCAGTTAAAACTGCTGTTGGTATTTTGATAGGGATTGCATTAAATCTGTAGGTTTCTTTGTGTAGTATGGACATTTAACAGTGTTTGTTCTCCCAGTCCATGAGCATCTGTCCATTTATTTGTGTCATCTTCAATTTCTTTCATCAGTGTGTTATAATTTCCAGAGTACAGCTTTTGACATCCTTGGTTAAGTTTATTCCTGAGAATTTTATTATTTTTGGTGTAATTGTAAATGGGATTATTTTCTTAATTTCACTTTTTGCTGCTTCATTATTAGTGTATAGGAATGAAATGGATTTCTATACATTGATTTTGTGTCCTGCAACTTTAATACATTTGTCAGTTCTAGTACTTTTTTGGTGGAGTCTTTTGGGTTTTTTCTATATATAATCATGTCATTTACAAATAGTGGAAGTTTGACTTCTTCCTTACCAGTTTGGATGCCTTTTATTTCTTTATGTTGACTAATTGCTGTGGCTAGGACTTCCAGTACTATGTTGAATAAAAGTGGTAAGAGTAGGCATCCTTATCTTGTTCTTGACCTTAAAGGAAAAGCTCTCAGTTTTCACAATTGAATATGAGGTTAGCTATGGTTTTTTTTATATAATGGCTTTATTATGTTGAGTTATATTCCCTCTAGACCTGCTTTGTTGAGGGTTTTTATCCTGAATGGATATTGTACTTACTTATCATGTCACATGCTTTTTCTGCATCTGTTGAAATGACCATCTGGTGTTTATCCTTTTTCTTATTGATGTGATGTATCTCATTGATTGATTTACAAATAATGAACCACCTTGTATTCCAGGAATAAATCCCACTTGATCGTGGTGAATGATTTTTTTTTAGTGTATGGTTGGATTCAGTTTGCTAGTGTTTTGTTGAGGATTTTTGCGTCTATATTGAGAGATATTGGCCTGTAGTTCTCTTTTTTTTGTGTTTTCTTTATCATGTATATCACATATACATGAATTTACAAATGCACGTAATGAATTTAGAAGTTTTCCTTCCTCTTGTACTTTTTGGAATAGTTTGGGAAGGATAGGTATTAATGCTTTTTTAAATGTTTGGTAGAATTTGCCAGTGAAGGTATCCGGTCTGGGGATTTTTTTTTTTTTTTATTACTGATTCAATTTCATTGCTGTTAATTGGTCTGTTCAAATTTTCTATTTCCTCTGATTCAGTTTTGGGAGATATGTTTCTGTGAATTTATCCATTTCTTCTAGGTTGTCCAATTTTTTGGCATATAACTTTTCATAATACTCTCTTATCCTTTCTGTGGTGTTATTTCTCCTCTTTCAGTTCTGATTTTGAGTCCTTTTTTTTTTTTTTTAATGAGTCTGGCTAAAGGTTTATCAATTTTATGATCTTTTCAAAGAACCAGCTCCCAGTTTGATTGATCTGTCTTATTGGGATTTTTAAATTTCTCTTTTATTTCCACTCTAATCTTTATTTCCTTCTATTGGTTTTGGGTTTTGTTTCTTCTTCATTTTCTAGCTCCTTTACATGTATGATTAGGTTGTTTGAAAATTTTCTTCCTTCTTGAGGTAGGTCTGTATTGCTCTTTTCCAGGATACTTATTAATAATGGGCCCCTTGTTCACTCTCAGGTATTCTAGTTTAATGATAAATTATTACTACTTTACAGATGAGTAAATAAGAGCCCTTGAGGTTAAATGACCTGCCATAATTACTTATTAGTAGGTAGTGTGCTGAGGACTCAAGGCCAGAACTGACACTAACTTGGGAGTTTTCTAGAAATAGAGTGGACATAAACAGAAGCCTTTCACTCTGTCCTTATCTTTGAGGAATGGGATCCTCCACAGTCCAAACTAGAGTCCACTGGTTTGTGGAAAGTGGGAACCATGTTTGTAAAAGAGGGTTGACCTAGACTCTTCTGCATATGATTGCTTTCCATTCTCTTCTCACTGAGTCACTCATTTCATATCTAGGTTTTCATATTGTCCCCTGGGTCTTAACTCTGCTACTGGATCCTTTGACCTTCAAGAGCATAGCCTTCTGAGATGACTCACTTGTGTGCCATTGTGCATTCTTTTTCTAGTCTCAGCCTTGAGTCTAAATGTATATCCTTGAAATATTTGCCCTAGTACAACCTGTAGACTATTGATATATATGGTTTTCTAGTCTCCACAGAGAGGTAAGAGGGAATTGGTTAACAGAAAGTTGTACCTGAACACAATCCACTCTATAAGATGTTCATCAAGAATTTGTAAAGTGCACATGGAAAAGACAAAGGAAACTGCTGTAAACCAAAATAGGAACTGTTGGGTATGTTAATGTAATAGGATCGGAAGGATTTTCTTCCCCTTATGTTTAATATTTCAGTATTTTATCATGTAGATTTTTAAACACCTTTACAAATGTAATGTTCCTACTTTGTAGGAACAAACGTTACTTTTACTTTTGAACCTTACCTGAGAGACTTCTATAAACTATCTCAGTGTTTCTTTTTTTTTATTTTTGAGAGAGACAGACAGAATGTGAGTGAGGGAGGGGCAGAGAGAGAGGGAGACACAGAATCCCAAGCAGGCTCCAGGTTCTGAGCTGTCAGCACAGAGCCTGACATGGGGCTCAAACTCATGAACTGTGAGATCATGACCTGAGCTGAAGTTGGACACCTAACCAACTAAGTCACCCAGGTACCCATCTCAGTGTTTCTAAGAAGCCTTTACTACCACCTGCCTTTTTTACTTTTTTTTTTTTTTCAACGTTTATTTATTTTTGGGACAGAGAGAGACAGAGCATGAACGGGGGAGGGGCAGAGAGAGAGGGAGACACAGAATCGGAAACAGGGTCCAGGCTCTGAGCCATCAGCCCAGAGCCCGACGCGGGGCTCGAACTCACGGACCGCGAGATCGTGACCTGGCTGAAGTCGGACGCTTAACCGACTGCGCCACCCAGGCGCCCCTACTTTTTTTTTTAATTGAAAAAAAATCTTTTTAATTTTATTTTTTGAGAGAGAGGGAGGGAGGGAGAGAGAGAGAGAACGAGAAGGGGAGGGGCAGAGAGAGGGAGACACAGACTCCAAAGCAAGCTCCAGGCTCTGAGTTGTCAGTACAGAACCCGAACATGGGGCTCGAACCCATGAACCATGGGATCATGACCTGAGCTGAGTCAGATGCTCAACCGACTAATCCACCCAGGTGCCTCATTTGCCTTTTCACTTTTAATCATTTCTCAGAGCAACATGAAAATACATATAAGGTCCCCAGCAAAGCACAAGGTACCTGCATTCACGTCTCAGAGTTACCAAGGAGATGTAATTGATAGTTCATTCTTCTCAGTCGTCTTAAATTTTTGTATTCAGAAGAAGCATCTACTTTAAAATCATGTAAATGGTAATGTGATTTAAAAAATATGAGACTCTTCATTGTGTTTTTTCTTCTTTAATAGCTCCCAGCAGTGGTAACCAAGACATGTCAGCCTGGTTCAATCTATTTGCAGACTTGGATCCACTTTCAAACCCAGATGCTATTGGACACTCAGATGATGAACTTCTTAATGCTTGATTGAAATTATGTCGTCACTTCAGTGGCCTTGAGACATCAGTTTTACAACATACTGCCTTTGTGGAAAGGAGTTTATATTGTAACACATACACAAAAGCATCGTGTTTGTGGATATAACACTTTTTAGCCAACTTTAAACAGATGGTAAGGACCACATCTGAATAGATTAAGTATCTCTTTAATATCTTGGATCTGCAGCTATCTTGATAATATGTTGAAAATATTACAAACTATTGAGTGTGAAATGGATATCAAAATTTGTTTCAAGATAACAGGAAGGAATAATTCTGTAAATAAGGAGTTGGGCTTTTTTCTTTGGAAAGCCTTTTATGTTCAAGTTGCCTTGCTGACTGTGAGACTTCTATATGTGGATAAAGACAGCATGTAAATTGGGTTGTGATTTGGGGTTGGTTTTTAAATAAAACCGTAGCAGGGGGAGTTTTCTGTTGTGGAAAATAGCACTAGAACCAGACTAGTTTTGTTTTTACCTAGAAAAGTAGATTAAGATTTGAAAACTCAATTTGCTTTCATGAAATCACAGAGAACTTGGTGCTTTTCTCCACCTGGGGGCTAAAATGTAGTATTAGTTTTTTTCCTTCATACAGAATCATGGACACCCCTAAATTCCATGATTGAATTTTCATAGGGAAGTAGCAGGATGATTTGTTTGCTAAATCCATCCTCTGTAGAAACATAACCCATCTCCTAAGCCACAAGAATGTCTAGTAACATTCAAGACATTGTACAGGTGTCTCCGGGCCTAGTTGTTTTTTTTTTTTTTTTTTTTTTTTTTACACATTGCTACCGTAATATACAGTATTCATATTCTTTCTGAAAAGAAAACAAGGGGAGGACAATCCCTAAGCAAGTGGCAATAGTATTCCTGAAATTACCCAGAAACTTCTTTCTGAATGAGGGAAAAATGCTAAACAACTTATCCTTATACATGTAAGGGTACACCTATCCTTACACATTCACTTACAACCTTTTTCTTGACATGATTTAACCAAGATTTTCTGGCCATCATAGAAGGCTCTACATGATCAGTAAGAACCGGTCTTATTTTTCCACTTTTTTCCTTTTTGTGGGTGACATCATCTGAGGCTCTGTTTGATTACTATGGAAAAACTGTTATCCTTACTGGAGGGAAGTTAGTGTAAGCTAATGAACACATAGCCACTGTATAAATGTGTCAGTCAATATCCTGTTCTTTTTTCTTGCCCACCCTCTGTTTTGAGACAATTTCTTCAGAATAAGAAATTCTTATTTTTGACATCCAGTTCATTGCATCTCCATAAGGAAACATTTTAACTAAGTTGTTCACAGCAGTTTCCATGTGCTCCTAGTTTTAAACAAGCTTATTGATTGTTTACAAAAGAATGGATTGCAATGTCTGAGTCACTGTATATAGAAGAAACAGGGTGGGTAAAGTGCCATCCACCTCCATGCATAGCATTCTGGCCTAGCTACAATCTGAACCACCCAGGAGCTCTCCAGAAAATCGCTACTATGTTGCAATACTGCAGAGGCTGGAAAGACCTTACCTGAGGATCAGAAACATGGACTCAGGAAAAGATTATGTAATCTTTTCATGCTTATTTCCATTTTTTTATTTGGTTATCCTTTCAGAAGGATTTTTTTATTCAGTAAAATTCTCCAGAATGCATTAGTACTGTTAGTGTTCTGCCAAATTCAATCACCAAGGGTCGTGATTCATAATCATAATTTAAATTCTATGCCTATGGTGACTCTATGCTCTCAACTTCCAGAAATTGCTAACTTTATATCATGAGTTTGTGCCATTTTTCTTTAACTAATTTCCTTTCACTAATGCATTAGTTCAGAAATAATTTGTGTATTTCCTTCACATGCACATTATCTTGTATAAACAAAGACACCTCACCAAAGAGGAAAACCACTGGTTTCGCCAAGCCAGAACCCTGAATCTCAGACTATAAATGTGTACAGATAATGACTTCAATTTTCAAAGAAAGAACAAAAGTCCTCAAAAAAAAAAAAAAAAAAAAAAACCCTCACACACAATAGATCTTATTCAGTTCTGAGATTCTCTTAAAATTTCTTCTCTCAATACAGAGTGTGTGGTTGTTCCTTTAACCCGAAAGTAACATTAACTGGCTTAGCAAGTTCAGTTATAATTTCAACAAATCTAACTCCATTTTTGAAGAGCACATTGAAAACTTTGTTACTAAAGTGAAGGTAACCATATTTTTTTCAGTATTATTTGAAGTTCAGTCATTACAGGCCAGAAGCAGAAATCTGGCTATATTACACCTACATTGCTAATAAAGGAAACAAACCACATTTTTATTAGGGAGTGAAAGGAAGGACAGGATAGACATAGAACACAAAGGTGATCAGTTGCTATTTGCCTAAATCTAGATCAAACATTCAATAAGAAGTAAATTAATTAACCTTAACCAAAGGTAAGCTGAGAACTCTCTCAAAGTAAATGTATCGTTTTTATATTAAATGGGGGAAAATAATATCTCCTACTTTTTAATTCCAAATAAGAATGCATTTAACCTTTGAAAAGCCCTGAAGAACTAAAACTTGTCTAATCTTTCTTACAACCACTTTACAAATTAGACAGGAATACCAGGGCATATTAAGATCAGATTGATGTAACTTTGTATTTTTTTTGAAATCTTTCATTAATTGTAAAACATAGCTCTGATATGGTTAGAAACAAACTGTATTGTAAAAAATAGGTTTCAGTATTTGCACAATGAAAAGTGTTTGCATTTCAACTATAGATATTTATTTCACGTAACTATCTTTATAGACCATCTGGAAATGTAGAGGTCTTTACAGCTTAAGAACAAAAGGAAGTTTATGCTCTATTTTACTGAGCCTCTTTTAATAGAGATTACAAGATGGCATAAAACAAAATTTATTTCCTGAAATATTCAACACAAACGCAATTATTGTTAACCTATTCAAAAATTTAGGTTTTACCTCAGGACCATAGTAGTAAAAAGGTAGTTTGAATTGCTATAGATAACACAAAATGAAAATAAAACCAAGGCAATTAATATCTTTGTGAGACTGATTCTTTTTAACTTCATTACAGAAGGGACTTTGTAAGATATGGGAAATAACAGAATGTGTATTTTTTGTGTGTAAATACACTAACAAAATACAAACCATAAAAATATCAAAATTTTGAGCCTAGAAACAACCAATGAAATATAAGCATAGTATTTAACCTGACTTGCTGAAGGCAGGAATAAAAAGAAGAAAGGCAGTACTGATCTAGTTTATTTCAGTCTTCCACAGTATTGGCAGGGCCCTGTGTTTTCTTTGAGCAATGAAGCCAGCCCAAGAATCTTGGGATACTGAAATTAAATTATGAAGGAAAAACAAATTTTAAATATTAATTCAGCAGTACTGAAAGTAATGCACTTAAAATATACAATGGTAAATTGTTTAAATATGGCAATGAAAACCTATGGAGAAGGATGAGTCACATCAATCTGCCAAGCTTTAATAAAATATCTCATTTTTATGTGCCATTTAAAAAGACTAAAAACTTGAATTAAAAACTATCCTTGGTGGGGCATCTGGGTGGCTCAGTTAAGTCTCTGACTCTTGATTTCAGCTCAGGTCATGATCTCATGGTTCATGAGTTTGAGCCCCACATCTGGCTCCATGCTGGCAGTGTGGAGCCTGCTTGGGATTGTCTCTGTCCCTACCCTACTCTCTCTCAAAATAAGTAAACTTAAAGAAAACCAAAAACTGTTCTTGGCATTTAAAGTCAAAACATGGTTCTTCACTCAATGGTATAAATAAATGATCAAAGTCCAAAAAGTAAATACCAAAAGGAGATCCTGGTGGTGGTAATAGGTAAGATTTTGAAGTACATATTTTTACATTAAAGAAAAAAAGTTTGCTTTTTCTTCACATCAAAGTAATATCCATTCATTTAAGAAAAATCTACAGCCCTACCATCCAGAAATAACAACTATGGACATTATATACTGATATTTTATAGTGCATTTGGGCCCACATATTTTTTTTAGGTTTATTTATTTTGAGAGAGAGAGTGTGTGTGTGTGCATGGGGAGGGGCAGAGAGAGAGAGAGAGAGAGAGAATCCCAAGCAGGCCTCTGCACTGTCAGCATACAGCTCAGTGCAGGGCTTGAACTCACAAACTATGAGATCATGACCTGAGTAGAAGTCAGACTCTCAACCAACTGAGCCACCCAGGTGCATCATTAAATTATGATCCAGGTGATTTCATTTTGTCCTCTGTCTGAAATGGCCATACAAAATTAAGATTAAAAAAATAATTTTGGGGGTGCCTGGGGGGCTCAGTTGGTTAAGCATCCAACTTCAGCTCAAGTCATGATCTCACAGTTCATGGGTTCAACCCCAGAGCCCGGAGCCTGCTTCAGATTCTGTGTTCTTCCCCCGCCTCCCCCCGCCCCTCCATTCATGTTCTCTCTCAAAAATAAACATTAAAAAAATTAATTTTGACCAGACTCATCTATATACTTGCCTACAAGAGACTCATTTCAGACCAAAAGACCTGCATTTTTTTTTTTAATTTTTTTTCAACATTTATTTATTTTTGGGACAGAGAGAGACAGAGCATGAACGGGGGAGGGGCAGAGACAGGGAGACACAGAATCGGAAACAGGCTCCAGGCTCTGAGCCATCAGCCCAGAGCCTGACGTGGGGCTCGAACTCACGGACCGTGAGATCGTGACCTGGCTGAAGTCGGATGCTTAACCGACTGCGCCACCCAGGCGCCCCAAGACCTGCATTTTTAAAGTGAGGGAATGGAGAAACATTTATCATGCAAATGAATGTCAAAAGAAAGCCAGAGTAGCAGTACTTGTCTCAGACCAACTATATTATTCTTTTTAAAGTTTATTTAAGCAATCTCTACACCCAACATGGGTCTCAAACTCATGAGCCTGAGGATCAAGAGTCACTTTCTCTTCCAACTGAGCCAGCCAGCCCCTTCCCTGACAAACTAAACTTTAAAACAAAAATAGTAATCAAAGAAGTACTTTATATAATAAAGTGTTGGAACAATCCAACAAGAAGATATAACAACTGTAAATACCTATGCACCCAACGTGGGAGTGTGCAAATACATAAAACTGTTAATAACAGACATGAAGGAAATAATCGACAATAATACAATAGTAGGGGACTTTAACACCCCACTCACATTGATGGACAGATCATCCAAACAGAAAATCAACCAGGAAACCATGGTTTTAAATGATACATTGGACCAGATAGATTTAACATATTCAGAACATTCCATCCTAAATAGCAAAATGCACACGGAACATTCTCCAGAGTAGATCACATATTAGACCACAAAACAAGTCTCAACAAATTTTTATAAGTCCAAGTCATAGCATGTATCTTTTCTGACTACATGCTAGGAAACCAGAAATCAACCACAAGAAACATCTGGAAAGAGCACAAATACTTGGAAGTTAAATCACATGCTACTAAATAATGAACGGGTCAACCAAGAAATCAAAGAAGACACCAAAATTACATGGAAAAAAATGAAAATAAACACAATGGTCCAAATTCTTTGGGATGCAGCTAAACTGATTCTAAAAGAAGTTTACAGCTGCTAAACTGATTCTAAAAGAGAAGTTTAGAGCTATATAGGCCTACATCAAGAAGGAAGAAAAATCTCAAACTAACCTTACACCTAAAGGAGCTAGAAAAATAAGAATAAAACCCAAACCCAGCAAAAGGAAGGAAATAAATAAATATTAGAGCAGAAATAAACAAAATAGAAAACTTAAAAAAAAAAATAGAACAGATCACTGAAACCAGAAGCTGTTTCTTTGAAAAGATCACAACATTGATAAACCTCTAGCAGGACTCATTAAAAAAGAGAGAGAGAGGACCCAAATAAACAAAATCACAAATGAAAGAGGAGAAATAACAACTAACACCACAGAAATATAAGCAATTATAACAGTATTATGAAAACCCATATGCCAACAAATCAGACAACCTAGAAGATATGGATAAATTCTAGAAACATATACTTAGCAAAACTAAAGCAGAAAGAAATTTTGAACAGAGCAATTATCAGCAATGAAATTGAATCAGTAATCAAAAATCTCCCCAAAAAACAAAAGTCCAGGACCAGATGCCTTCACTGGCAAATTCTACCAAATATTTAAAGAAGAGTTAATAGGGACGCCTGGGTGGCTCAATTGGTTAAGTGGCTGACTTCGGTTCAGGTCATGATCTCACAGTTTTTGAACTCAAGTCCCACATCAGGCTCTGCTCTGACAGTGAAGAGCCTGCTTGGCATTCTCTCTTTCTCTCTCTCTCTCTCTGTGTTCCTCCTCCACTTGTACACACTTTCTCCCAAAATAAACTTGAAAAAAAAAGATAACATCTGTTTTTCTCAAAATACGGCAAAAAATACAAGAGGAAGGAAACTTTTAAATTCATTCTACAATTGATCTTAGCCAAAAGGCCGACAAGCGATTTAAATTCATTCTATAAGGACAGTATCACCCTAATACCAAAACCAGATAGACATCACACACACACATACACACACACACAAACAGAAAAAACAAAAAAACAAAAAACAAGAGAACTACAGGCCAATATCTTTCATGAATAAAGGATGGAAAAATCCTCAATAGTAACAAACCAAATCCAACAATACGTTAAAAAATGATCCCACATGATCAAGTGGGATTTATTCCTGGGATGTAAGAGTGGTTCAATATTTGCAAAAACAATCAACATGATCTATCACATCAACAAGAGAAAAGATAAAAACCATATGGTCATTTCAATAGATGCAGAAAAAACATTTGACAAAGTAAAACATCCATTCATGATAAAAACCCTCAACAAAGTAGGTTTAGAGGGAACATACCACAACATAATAAAGGCCATACGTGAAAAAGCCACAGCCAACATCATCCTCAATGGTGAAAAACTGAGAGCTTTCCCCCTAAGGTCAGGAACAAGACAAAGATGTCCACTCTCACCACTTTTATTCAACACTTTTATTCAATAGTACTGGAAGCCATAGCCACAGCAATTAGAAACATATAGAAATAAAAGGCATCCAAATTGGTAAGGAAGAGGTCAAACTTTCACTATTTGCAGATAACATGATACTAAATATAAAAAATTCTAAAGACTCCACCAAAAAACTACTAGAACTGATCAATGAATTCAGTAAAATCAAAGGATAGAAAAATCAGTGTACAAAAATCGGTTGCATTTCTACACCCTAATGAAGCAGCAGAAAGTGAAATTAAGAAAACAATCCCATTTACAACTATATCAAAAACAATAAAATATTTAGGAATAAACTTAATTGAAGAGGTGAAAGACTCTGAAAATTATAAAAACACTGATAAAAAAATACTGCTAAAATGTCTAAACTACCCAAAGCAATCTACAGATTTAATGCAATCCCTATCAAAATACCAACAGTATTTTTCAAAGAACGAACAATCCCAAAATTTGTATGGAATCACCAAAGACCCCGAATACCTAAGCAATCTTGAAAAAGAAAAAACTAGAGGTATCACAATTCCAAATTTCAAGTTACATTACAAAGTTGTAGTAATTAAAACGGTATAGTACTGGCATTAAAAAAGACCAATGGAATAGAACAGAAAACCTATAAATAAACCCATAGTTATATGATCAATCTTCAACAAAGGAGGAATGAAATATCCAATGGGAAAAATTCTCTTTAACAAATTGTATTGGGAAAATTGGACAGCAAAATGCAAAAGAAAGAAATGGGACCACTTTCTTACACCATACACAAAAATAAACTCAAAATGGATTAAAGACCTAAATGTGAGACTCAAAGCCATAAAAGTCCTTGAAGAGAACACAGGCAGTAATCTCAATGACCTCGTCCATAGCAACATTTTTCTAGATATGTCTCCCGAGGCAAGGGAAATAAAAACAAACTATTGGGACTACATCAAAATACAAAGTTTGTACACAGCAAAGGACAGTCAACAAAATTAAAAGGCAGCCTACTGAACGGGAATAGATATTTGCAAATGTCATATACAATAAATGTATGGTTTCTAAAACATACAAAGAACTTACACAAATCAACACCTAAAAAACAAGTAACCCAATTAAAAAATGGGCAGAAGACATGAACAGACATTTCTCCAAAGACATCCAGATGGCCAACAGACACATGACAAGATGCTCAACATCAGTCATCATCAGAGAAATGCAAGTCAAAACCACAATTAGATACCACCTCACACCTGTCAGGATGGCTAAAATCAAAAGTACAAGAAACAAGTTTTGGCGAGGATGTGGAGAAGAGGAACCCTTGTGCACCATTGGTGGGAATGTAAACTGGTTCAGCCACTGTGAAAAACAGTATAGATGTTTCTCAAAAAATTTAAAATAGAACTACCTTATGATGTGATAATCACACTGTGTATTTACCCCCAAAATATAAAAACACTAATTGAAAGGGATATATACACCCCTGTTTACTGCAGCATTATTTACAATAGCTGAACTATAGAAGCAGCCAGTGTCCATTGATAGATGAATGGATAAAGAAAACGTGGTGTGTGTGTGTGTGTGTGTGTGTGTGTGTGTGTGTATAAAATATTTATTATGGAATATTATTCAGCCATAAAAAAGAATAAAATCTTGCCATTTGCAACAACATGGATGGAGCCATAGAGTATAATGCTAAGTAAAATAAGCCAGAGAAAGACAAATACCATATGCTCTCTCTCACATGTGGACTTTAAGGAAAAAAGGGGGGGGGGGCGGAAGAGAGACAAACCAAGAAACAGCCTTAACTATAGACTGATGGTTATCAGAAGGGAGTTGGGTGGGTGGGTGGGTGGGGGGGAACAGGGCATGGGGATTAAATAGTATGCTTATAATGATAAAAAAAAATTAAATACTTTTGTAAGTCTTTTCCTCAAAATGTCAGGTTAAAAAAAACACCAAAACTGATCGAAGTCAGCTCTGCCTCTCTAAAAGTTGTGCTTCCAAATTAAAATACTTCTTGAAATTTCTGCACCTGTGAAACATTAAAACTAACAGAGCTTGCAAATTCATGTCAGTAACTTCTTTGGTAAGGAATTGGTGTCTAACTTGGGTACTTTCTCTTCACCCTCTGAACCAAGCTACACAGCAGCTAAAGTAACAAAAAGGATGAGAAAGGAAAACGAGGCAATGACCCAATAGCACATAATCTGCAATGATACTGAATGCCTGTATTTTATTAATGCTACTGTTCTGGAAGTAGCAGTGAGGCTTTGTGTTTGAGTTCTACAGTCAGACTCGGTTCAAAGCCAGACTTTGACATTTCTCAGATGACCATGGAAGAGTTTGTCTAATTCCAATTTGGTCATTCACAAGATAGTAAAAATAGCAGTGTTTGGCTTTATAGGATTATTGTAAAGATTAGGGTAAACAGTTAATATATAAAGTGGCTGGTACTTGGTAAGCTACTGATAGTGTTACCTATTTATTGATTTAAGTTCAATATCCTTGACTATATAGTTATCCCTTGAACAATGAGGGGTGGTTAGCTACCCCCACCCCTACATAGAGTTAAAAGTCCGTGTGTAATTTTTGAGTCCCCCAGAACTGAACTACAAATAGCCTACTATTGACCAGAAGGCTTGCCAATAACACGTCATATAGGTTATATTATCTGTTGTACTCTTTAAAGTAAGCTACAGAAAAGAAAATATTAAGAACTCATGAGACAATACATTTACAGTACTGTACAGTAGAGTACTATAACTTATTGATACCATAAGTCATGTGTTTACAAGTTTAATCATCTGTCAGTACCCACATCAGCAGTCTTACACAAAACACCATAGATGCAATGTAATACTAACACTAGACATCAAAAATGAAGATAGTGTAAAAAAATTCATATTCATATGTATAACAGTTCACGCATTGATAATGACACAGCATCAGTATGATAGCTTTACAGTAGCCTAGTATAATCCATATGATTGCTTCACAGTAGCCTAGCCTATAATGAATGGATTCTTATATTTTTATGGCATATATTAAGTAGTAGTGTCATTCATAATACAGTATTGGAAAAGAGTACATTTTTAAAAACCACTTAACCTGTGATGATAGGCTGATATAGTTGCTTCAGTTATGAGAGGCATACTATAATGGAATTCTTTGAAAGCAATGATATAAAACAAAACTAACACATTAATCTTATACTAAATATCACTTACCTTAATGCCTATGTAAGGATAGGTTATCTATTTCAAGTCTTGTACACAATGTTCTACACAATACTTAGGCAATATAATGATGACAAAAATATCTCGTGCAGTTCTTGCCATACAAGATTTTCACGAAGACCCAACATACACAACAGATAAGTTTATTAACAGTAATGGCATGATTAGTTACTATTAAGTGAAAGCATCATAAAAGTCTCATCTCACATTGAGTAGTATACTGGCTGAGGAGGAAGATGAGGAGGGTTGATCTGGAACAAGGCCGGAAAGTTAGGCACACTCAGTGTTAACTTCATGGAAATACATTGCAATTTCTGACTTGCCTTTTCATTTCTCTAAAAATATTTCCATATGGTATCAATCCTCCTTCCATCACTTGCTTTAGTTTCAGTGCCTGTATCACAGAAGGGTCCAGGTTATGAAATTAGTCAAAAGTAGTTGTGAATAACCAGAACCCTTCTGCCAGATGGTCTAATGTCAATGTTTTCTGGCACTGCTTCTTCTACATCTTCTTCCTCATCATCTAGCACTGGTTTGGTAGCACTCATCTCCATCAAATCTTTTAATTCCTCTGGTGTTGTGTCCATTAGGTCTTGAATTTCTCCAAGATCCAAATATTGAAACTGTTTATACACACACACACACACACACACACACACACACACACACACACACAATCATTTTTACAACATCCAAAATCTCATTATTTCCTCGACCGTCATAAATCCTGTGAAGTCATGCACAACATCTGGACACAATTTTCTCCAGTAGGTATTTATCCTATTGGGTTTCATGGCTTTCACCACTTTTTCTGTAACAGTGATGCCAGACATCTTCAGTGGCATAATCCTTCAAGACTTTCATGAGGTTCTATCGAGGTTCTCTTCCATAGTGTTGACAGTGCTTTCTATTAAGTACAGTGTATAACAAGCCTTGAAAGTCCTTATGACCCTTATCTACAGGCTGAATTAGAGACACTGTGTTGAGGGGCAAGTAAACCACTTTGATGTCTTTGGTGTTGAACTCATAGGGTTCTAGGGGCATTGTCCAGTATCAGAAGAATTTTAAAAGGCAGTCCCTCAAAGGCAAGTTACTTCCTGACTTCAGGGACAAAGCATCAATGGAACCATTGGAACCAATGGAAAAAGGGTTTTCATTGTCCAGACCTTCTTGTACAACCAAAAGACTGGCTGCTGGTATTTTTCTTTTCCCTTCAAGGCTTGGGGATTAGCAGCTTTATAGATAAGGGCAGTCCTGATCATAAATCCAACTGCATTGGCACAAAACAGTGGGATTAGCTTATCCCTTACTGCCTTAAATCCTGGTGCTCACTTCTTTACCATTAAATGTCATTTGTGGCATCCCCCCCCTCCCCCGTCCCCGAATAGGCCACTTTCATCTGCATTAAAAACCTGTTCAGGCAGATATCCTTTTTCCTCAATTATTTTCTTGATGTCTGGGAATTCATCTGCTGCCTCTAGGTCATCAAAAGTTGTTCTGTTATCTTTACATTTTTTAAGTCGAACCACTTTCTAAATGTTTATTTTTGGAAGAGAGAGAGAGAGAGCGTGAGCAGGGGAGGGGCCGAGAGAGGGGGACAGAAGATCTGAAGCAGGCTCCACGCTGATAGCAGTGTCACCAACATGGGGCTCAAACTCACATACCGTGACCTGAGATCATGACCTGAGCCAAAGTCGAAAGCTCAACCAACTGAGCCACCCAGGTGCCCCAACCCAAACCACTTTCTAAAATTATTGAACCATCCTTTACTGGCATTAAATTCTCCAACTTTAGAGCCTGCATTTACCTTCATAAAATGACTTTGGGTTTTCACGTATCATATTAGTTTACAGATATGCCCTTATAGCAATCCTGCATCCACAGAAAAGCTTCATTTTCAATATGAGACAAAAAAGGTGTTGTGAAAGGTTTTCGTGTCTGCTGGTATAACTACAATGGCTTCACATCTTTTTTTATAATGGTCCTTATACTGGATTAATTTATCTTGAAAAGGTTACCACTGGGTGGGAGGGAGGGGAGAGTGGGTGATGGGTATTGAGGAGGGCACCTTTTGGGATAAGCACTGGGTGTTGTATGGAAACCAATTTGACGATAAATTTCATATATTAAAAAAAAAAAAAGAAAGAAAAGAAAAGGTTACCACTGCAGCTTCAAACCTCAATCTATGGTACATTATCAATCAATTCCACTTTTCTCTGCTTCTTGGGAGAACTTCCAGCATCTCTAGTGGCACTCTGTATGGGTCCCATGGTGTTATTCAAGGTTTATGGTACTGCACTAAACATGATGAAAAATACATGGGAACTGCAAGATCACTTTTAACTGCCACACGCAATTTACTGGAGAGACAAACTGCTCATGTTAGTGTCACACAACGTGTTAAGAGGATACTTGCAACATTTGCACTCACCACAATAGCAATACGTGTAAATGAAATTATTACAGTAATACAGCATGTACTATAATTTTATGCAGTTATGATTTGGTACTGCATCTTCCTATTTACCTTTCTCTTCACAGCAAATGGCACCATATATAGTTGTGTGTGCACCTAAGTTTTGATAAGTTTTAACTTAGGAGAAATTTGTGTGTTATTTTATGGTAGTAAATGATCAAATAGACTACTATCTACAAATATTTTATGCATTCATGAGATACATTTTTTTCTCAAAATTTTTTGGTAATTCTAAGCTATGCCGTTCATCTGTGAGTTTTTTCAAATTGTCAAAAACCTTTAAAAAGTTTTCCAACATATTTATTGGGGAAAAAAAAACCTGTGTTTGTCAGGGGTTAACTGTATTATCACTTTATAAGCTAAAATGAATTATATGGGACCATTTTCTATGACTGAAAAGTTTTGGCTTTCTTAGGGAATGAATAAACTTACCTAAAAAAATATAGAGATGAGAACAAATGTTTGCTTCCAATTTTATAAGTTAAATTATTTTCACATTCTAGTAGCCACTTAATGGATAGCACTATCAGCATTTCCTTCATCTCATAAATAAGAAAACTGAGGCTCAAAGAGCTCACTTCTTTGCTCAAGGTCCCATGACCATTAAGCTGCTGAGCCAGAACTGTACCCAAACTGTGGCCCTAAACCCAGGTCTTTTTCTGCATCTCCTCTGAATTATCCCAATGATCTCAAAAATAACTGTGCTAAGGCACGGAATTGAGATGAATGTATATATTCCTGGTTTTGAACCAAGAGAGCCTCCATGATAATCTTCTATAAAACCTAATGATTTAGGAAGACTAATCCATACTAGCATACAAAATCAAATGAGGTAAATTCTCAGTTTGAGGAAGATGCAAATTGCAGAGAAGAGTATTTTATTTTTACCAAACCAGCAATTTGGAGATACTTTATTAAAGGGAAGTAGAAACAATGTCTTAAAGACTGAATGGCTCAGTGACTTGAGTGGCTCAGTCAGTTGAGTGTCCGACTTTGGCTCAGGTCATGATCTCATGGCTCGTGGGTTTGAGCGCTGCTTCAGGCCTGGAGCTTGCTTTGGATTCTGTGTCTCCCTCTCTCTTTGCCCCTCCTCCACTCGTGCTCTCTCTCTTAAAAATAAACATTTAAATAAATACATAAATAAGAGGATACTGTATTTCACAGCCAAACACTTAAGAGCAGTTAAAGGGGAAAAGGCATTACAGACATAAAAAGTTTTTTTTGTGTGTGGTATATTTAGCGAAGCAAAGGGAAAAAAAAATCAAATAGGGGAAGAGGGGTATACCCAACTTGAGATCTAAATTTTCTCCTGTCAACCTCTTTAAGAGAAAAGAACAGGAGGAAAATTTGGAACCAATTTGAGATTCTCTTTGCATTTGATGCTATATTACATTATAGTGTAAATGTATATTCATTAGTTATCTCCAAATTCTCGTAAACTTTATCCCCCAGAAATAATTAAAAAAATTTTTTACAATGTAATTAGATGACTTTTCATGACCGACTGCTGTGGTAACTTTTTTACTTCATTTAAATGGTGTCCCTGCTTTCTAGGTGCTTCCTAGGTGCTTTCTAGGTCTGCAGCCTTCACTGGGACATATCTGACTAGTTCTGTTCTGTGCATACAGATTAAATCTCTGAACCTAAACAACTATCTTGCATGTATAAACCACTGTATCAAAGGAAGAACATAGCTGATTTAGAAAGAATAAAATACCAAAACAAAAAGAAAAGAATCCTCTATATGTACTTCAGGATAAAATTCAGTGACTGTCTCAGCTAAATCTCTAACAAACTATGAAGTATGGAATTACTTATAAACATGCATTATCTTTCAGTGTGCTTACCACTTACCACAAATATCAGGTACTTTAAGTTCTAGAGCAAGTAAAGAAATAGTCAGGAAGTCGGGGCGCCTGGGTGGCGCAGTCGGTTAAGTGTCCGACTTCAGCCAGGTCATGATCTCGCGGTCCGTGAGTTCAAGCCCCGCGTCAGGCTCTGGGCTGATGGCTCAGAGCCTGGAGCCTGTTTCTGATTCTGTGTCTCCCTCTCTCTCTCTGCCCCTCCCCCGTTCATGCTCTGTCTCTCTCTGTCCCAAAAATAAATAAACGTTGAAAAAAAAATTAAAAAAAAAAAAAAAGAAATAGTCAGGAAGTAATAATAACTGGTAATACTATATGTCCTGCTACTTAACACACTCAATTTCCTATACATTTGTGAAAAAGAATATTCTATTTGTAAATTACTTCAGAGTACATGTGTCTGAAAAGAAAATCTGAATTGAGGCAACATTCATAAAAGCACATAGAAAAAAATTCTCAAGAAGAACAGACTTTATTTTTAACATAAATGTTCTATTTTCTTGTGAGGCAGCAATAAGTGTTCAGATACAGGGAATACATAAGTACATAATAACAATATTTATCACCATTGGAAATGCTGTTTATTGGGAGATTTTTGTTAGAAAAACAAAATTTTAAAAAATTGCATTTTAAAAAGATTTACACAGCTTAAACAGATGAAAGATACAGACTTTAAAAAAACATAAATTATATTCAACAGGATTTTTTAAACAAAGTATTGTTCAGGGCTGCTCTACTTATTGTTAATTTAAGCAGAGTTAAACTTTAAAGTGCGAAGTATTCTTAGCTTTTTAAATGCAAATTCAGCACTTCCACTGGTCTGATTTTGAGACATCAAAATTCCAAGCATTAAGGAATGAATCTTAAGTTTAGAACAGTGAACTAAATTCAGTAATGTCAATTTTTCTTTTATTTCCTTTAACAAAAGAAAATCTTGACAACCCAGTCCTAATCTTGGACATACAGAAGGCTATAAGTTCTGCCATTTTTTTAAAATATCTCTTTTCCAGTAAAAGCCAACCATTTAAAAGAAAAAAATGGGGGGAGGGGGGAGAGCCTTTCTTGTTGCCAGTTATTCCACAGTTAGCAATAACACGTTCCAAAAGGCTGATCTGGCCTCTCATAAGTGTAAGAAGTATTTTAAACAAAATGAAGATTCTAGTTAAGAAATAATTTTGGCATCCATGCTCACCATATTAACCAGAGACAAAACAGATATTTTAAAAATATAATTGCTAACAAAAGCCACGACAAGTAGTAAGACTTAGTCATGATCAGAAACAATAAATTTTATGTTTTTATCATCACAAGGAAAAAAATCAAGAGTAAAAAATAACTTAAGACAAAATAACCAGAGAATACTTTTACGGAAATATATATGCTATTTCTTTTACTGCAATGGAAGTAAATTTATTTAAAACTTAAAAAAATTTAAATTATATTCCCACTGAAGCTATTCTAACTTATCTTCTGTATAGTTTTCTACAGAAATACAAGATAATCATGGAATGTAATTTTAGAAAATATTCTATTGGGAGTAGGTCCATTTAAAAAAAATCAGCCATCTGTGAACTAAGGGTTAAGCAAGAGCTGAATGGGACCTATGGTTAATATTTTTAAAGACTGCAATAAAGCTCATATGCTTAAAAATTAGCCCTTTGGCACTGGCAGTTGAGTTGTCTGTACCTTGTACCTTTTTTATTCTTTCAAACCTCAGGCTCTATTTCTCCCAAACCCAAGGGGTATGTTTGGTTACCATACAATGCATTTACCTGCAAATTCACATTCTCCTTACAACCAAACATTAAAAGTTCTACTTATAAGACTCTGTAAATAATAACTCTTAAACCTGTTCTCCCATTCTGGTTTTAAATTACTTTAGATAAAGGATATATGAAACGCTATAGAAAGATGTCAATTACACAAACATGCACAACAGAGTAAAGAGAAAGATTGTTTATAAAGTGGCATTTTAGTTGTAAAATGCCCTTGTGATTTATAGGAATGGACAGAAGTGTAAAGTAAGGAAAAGAACACTGATTTAATGGAATTCAAGTAATCTAAAAACTGAGGATTTTTTTAAAAACTTGTTTTTAACTTCTTCCTCTTACCATTCATACCAACTCACCTGAGGAGTTTCAGCTTTTCTTCTGTACTTTTGATAGAGCAGTTTTCAGTGGTGAAATGGTTAAGTCAAAAGACATAACATATAAGGCAAAGAATCAAGGTTCTCAAAAAAAACCAACCAACCAGAAAATACAGACCCTGAATAACTGAGTTTTACTGATTTAGAAGCCACAAAGCACTAATTCCAAGCAAATTAGTTTTGTATGGAGAAGGTACCAAAATTTATCAGTGTTACCAAGTGAAACCGGACAGACATATTCAAATGTTTGAATTTATCTAATCTGTATAAATACATCGCCATTTTAAACTTCACAGGGCATAATTTTAAATACTTGGATGTTTTAAAGGTGCATGAGTATAAGAAGTCCTTTCAGATTTATTGCTACCACTAAGTTTTCTTTGATGGTATATGTCTGAACAAATTGACGTATTAACCCTCTAAATTGTATTCCTTTTACAAGTATTAAAATTTTTTTCTCCCTATATGTATAGGAATATTAAATTATTGCATCATAGGTAGTATATGAAGGTCTTAGAAGGATGCTTTTTATCAACAGTGTTTGCTGGAACTCATTTTTCAAAAGAGCTGCTCCTTAATTTCACTACCACATACACAAACATGAAATAGTGTTGTCATGTGATATTGGCAGTGATTAAGATGAGCCTAAATCCAAAACTGTACGGATTTTTCAAAGAATCCTGTTGTTTATATGCTCCAAAGCTCTCTTTGCCTGTCTTCCGCACTGTGTGGAATGCTGGAGAGAAAACTAGCAAAACCTGTAAGCAACATATCTCAGTGCCAACCACCATAAAGAAAATGTCAGTCACAAGATTCTGTGACTACGGATTGCTATTCAATGGATTACACTCCTGGCAAACTACTAACCCTGACCAAATCCACGAGACAACAACATCACAAAAGCAAAGGAGGAAATCCATGCACAGCCATTTTAGGACCTCTTGGAACTATGATACAGTGATGATAAAGGGAGAGAATGTGATAAAATATTTTGCAGAAAACCAAAGGGGTTCCTTACTCCTAGCTAGCAATCAACACTGGGTAGTTTCCTTCTGGCTCACTGACTTTTAAACCAAGTTCCAACAATGGGTGAGAAAGTATTAAAGCACTTGTCTCCAGACTATAATTTTTCTGACCACATGGTGAAATGTGTACAGGAGTAGTGAAGAAAACAACAGTTTTACAAGTATTTCACCCAAAGCACAAACTTCTGACATCCAAAAACATAAATCACATAATGTACTATTATTTAATATTGCTTTTTATCTCTGGTTATATATTTGTTCAATGCATTTACCTATCAATTCTTGTTTGGGAGAAGAACATAGTCATGAGATTAAGATTGCTGGGAAAATGTCAACAATCCCTTTGGTCCCAAAGCTGAAAACAGCTGAGAAAAGCACACATCTAGAAAGGGAAACAAGAAACAAGAGGCCACCAAAGAATCTTTGAACATCCTGTCTGCTACGTTTCAGAAAATGTAACATTGGTATTATAAAATAGTCATTTTCATATAAAAGATGGTTCTTGCAGCATCATTCACGTCTCCCTTCAGGAATTATGTTTGCAGGGATCAATTTTTTGTTTTTGTTTTTAAAGAAGTTTAATTTGAAAACAAAAAACAATGTGATATTGGCCCTCCAAAAGTAAAGAATGAGACCTTTTTTGTTTCAATCAGTGCTTTCAGAAAAAGCAGGCTAAGCAACGAGGGCTGGCCTTCATGAGTGAGCAAAGCCATCAGAGGGCGCTGCTTTCTTCCAGAAGTCATACTGTGACGCATCACCATGGGAAGTGGGAGCACATCACAGCCGACTGGGAGTGCGCGATGCCATCACAATGAAATGATCTGAGGAGGTTCTCAGTTGCCCAGAAAAATGGCCACACAGTCTTGTGACCTATCCTTCAGCTTCTTCAATTGGCTCTGGTGGTGGAAGTAGAGAGGCCGATGGCATGACTGTACTTGTTCCTCGAGAGACCCGGTCTTGCTCTGTGTTTGTAGACAGGGAGGCCACAGCAATAGGCTGCAGCAGAGTGGTTGTCATACCAGTGGTAACTGTCAGACTGTGCCCAGAGCCCTTGAGAGTAAGATCTGGTGTGGGAAGGAGTGGCTTGAGGATGCTGACGAGGCAGAAGGCAGAACCACTTTTAGGAATGAAATTCACCTTGTTTTTGTCAGGACAGTAAAAGGCGGGGATTTCGTGAAGCTGCTTTGGCCTAGGCATAGAACAGACAACCCAGTAATTTTAAGTCACAGAACACTGGAAGTAATTCTTTTTTTTCTAAACAGATAACTTATAGATAATGAAAGGAATATAAAACTCAAGTTATGTCAAAAGCTCCAAATGTTATGGGCCAAAGTGGAATTAGACACCTAATTCAAAGTAAGTATCTTAGAATGCCAGAAGTACATCATTCATCTCTGCTGCTTTCAGTTCCCTGGAGAGCCCCCTGCAGCATTCAGGTGACTCAGGCTGACAACCAACTGTATCTCAATGAAGATTTAAGACAGCCATTATGAATAAAGAATTTCCTAAAGCAAAAGAAATTCTAGATGTTTAAAAACAAAAATATGTTCCACTACATTTTTTCCAAAACCTGTACTATTTTGAAGGGAGAAAGCAAGTAAATTAACGACATACAATGTCCATCTTTTGCTAAATTCCACCCCTGTGTGACTCAACTTCAGTGGGCATGAGTTTTCAAGTGTGCTTAAAAATCTCTTTGGAACAATTTTTTTAGTTAACCATGATGGTTTTCTGAGAAACATAATGGAAATATAAAATCCAAATTATCCATTGTCCCTTCCTGTCCCCAGGGGCTCCTGAAAACTCACCCAAATGGTTGGAAAAAGATACTAAGTATTACTGATATTTTGTGAAAATAAAGATATTAAAAAATTCAACTGTTAAAGTAACATGGAAATGCCACAAAATTAAAAAGAAATTGGGGCTCCTGGGTGGCTCAGTCGGTTAAGTGTCCGACTTCAGCTCAGGTCACAATCTCACGGTCCGTGAGTTCGAGCCCCGCGTCGGGCTCTGGGCTGATGGCTCAGAGCCTGGAGCCTGTTTCAGATTCTGTGTCTCCCTCTCTCTCTGCCCCTCCCCTGTTCATGCTCTGTCTCTCTCTGTCTCAAAAATAAATAAAACGTTAAAAAAAAATTAAAAAAAAAAAAAGAAATAAAGGTGGGAGAACCTAAATATATCAAGATTCAGATGGAACAACGTAATATGATCATATGATGAAAGTACAATTCTCATCTCTCCTAATGAAATTTAAAAAATTAAAATTTAAGTGCGCCAAGTCTGCACCAGATTCTGGGGACCCAAAAATGAAACCATCTACAAGGAGACAGACTAAATATGTAGTTCGTGGGGGGAGGGAGATGCTGGGAATAGGACTGTATCTCAACATAATTAATCTCATTTGTAATCTTACATGTTTTATGCATTTAAAAACATTATCAGGGGCACCTGGGTGGCTCAGTCAGTTGGGAGTCTGACTCTTGATTTTGGTTCAGGTCATGATCTCACGGTTTGGGAGTTCAAGCCCTACATCAGGCTCTGAGATGACAGCGTGGATTCTCTTTCTCCCTCTCTCTCTCTGCCCCTCCCCTGACTGCGCACTCTCAAAATAAATAAATAAACTTAAAACAAAAAACAAAAAACAAATGGGGCGCCTGGATGGCTGTTGACTGAGCGTCTGACTTCGGCTCGGGTCATGATCTCACACTCTGTGAGTTCGAGCCCTGCATCAGGTTCTGTGCTGACAGCTCAGAGCCTGGAGCCTGCTTCAGATTCTGTGTCTCCCCGTCTCTCTGCCTCTCCCCTGCTCATGCTCTGTCTCTGTCTCAAAAATAAAAATAAAAACATTTAAAAAAAATTTAAAAAAACAAATAATAAAAACATTATTCAGAGAAGTTACAAATTACTTCAAAGCATCCCTAATCTTTGCCAGACTGCCAAAGGTGTTCACAGTACAAAAAAGCTCAAGAAGTCCTGTAAGAGGTCTGACAAATGTGATAAAAATGACTTGTAAAGGGGTTTAAAGGTAGCACAAGGGAGTGGATAACCTGTGGCAGAGGAAGAGGGAGAATTTTGTAGGAAGAAGGCTTACAAGGGAAGTAACATCTGAGCTGGGTCTTAAAAAATTAATAAGCAACAGTCCTGGGGAATGCGTGCCAAAAAAAAAAAAAAAAAAAGGAAAAGAAAAACCTCCAAGCAGACAATGCTTTTGATAGGCAGATTTTATTAATAGTGAATACTACCCAAGGACAGCTTTGATAAATACAATAATTTAAGAACAAAGAAATAATTTAATTGATGTTTTACTTGTGCAGTCTTCTTTCTTATATACAACGGAAACATCAAGTAGTTTTAGGACCACAAGTGTATCTGGGTAGATGAGAGGTAAGAAGAGCACACACTGCCCTATTTTTACTATGTGAGAGTATGGTTTTCAATTCCTTAAAGAAGATAGGAAGCTGAGGTTAGATTTCTATTATTAAATTATGCTTGAATTTTCTTTTGAAGGTGGAAGCACCAACCTCCCCCACCAAACAAAAAAAAACACACAAAAAAACAAAACACCTTCCTTTGTCCCCTCTTCCAGCCGCCACCCCAACCTACCAAGAGGAATCACTCCTGACCTCTAACATTTTTCTAGGAGCTTAATTATTAACCAAGAAACAGAATATCCACTCCTGGCACACATGACCTATACCTATGCTAATAGAAGATGCAAGTACTAATACAACTTCAAAGCTTCAACTTAGTAACTATAAATACAAAAAAAAAAAAAAAAATCTCAGAACTAATTTAAAATTTTTATTTTTCCTTAAGGATTATTCCAAAAAAACTGTGTCTCAAAATAGATACAACTGTTTACAAGCTGACTTTCTGAAAAACTGATGGGATAGGCTGGATAATAATTATAGATATATTCTTATACTGATGCAAGGAATTCTTTCCTATCTGTTTTAAAAGCCTTATGTAATTTTTTTTTAATGCAGGAATTAATTATCAGCAAAGAAAATGCTGGGTCCGAGTTACTTATAATTGAAGAAGGGAGAGAGGGAGGATCATGTTATATTTTTTAAAATACTTCTATACCACAAAAAGGCCAAAATACTTAGGAGTCTAAGGTAACTAAGGCCAAAGAATTCATTAGTTTGGCAGAAGAAACAGCATATTAGACTTCCTTTAAAAAAGGAAAAAGTGCAGACGACATGTCTATGGTACGTGCTATAACACAAAGAATATAGAGACCGAAAGAAATACAAAATCTGGTATAAATTCTGGTCTAAATACAACCACCTATTTGCATTCAGGTAAATAAACATACATTTCTAGAAACCAGAGATCAAGCCTCACCCCACTCCAATCTCCAGTTCCTATCAGAGTTACTTCTTCAAACCAAGAGTTAAAGAGGAGTATTCCTCAAACAATGATTAAATAAACTCAAAACTTTTAATTTGGACCAATAATCTATATTTGTTTGTTGCTAGTGTGCCCAGTGGATTTTGCTCTCACTTTGACAGAGGTAGTGCAAAAGAGACAAATTTTTTTAGACTTTGAGTAATTTGTTTTATTGATAAAAAAGTTAAAATTACCTCTAAGAAATCCACTCTTGGGTTACTGCTATTAATTTTTGTTTTGGTACATAATGAAAATGCTTAAAAATGCTAGACATCCTTTGTATCAGTATAATTTGTAACAAACTATGTACACTATAAAAAGAGCAAGTTTATCCTTTTTTTTTAATTTTTTTTTTTTTTTACATTTATTTATTTTTGAGAGACAAAGAGAGACAGCGTGAGCAGGGGAGGGGCAGAGAAAGAGGGAGACACAGAATCCGAAGCAGGCTCCAGGTTCCAAGCTGTCAGCATAGAGCCCAACGCAGGGCCTGAACCCACAAACCATGAGATCATGACTTGAGCTGAAGTCGGACGCTTAACCGACTGAGCCACCCAGGTGTCCTGCAAGTTTACCTTCTAATAACAGATGCATGTGACATAACACATGTAACATGTCAGGGTTTATCTTCTATTTCTTTGATCCATCTATCTATCCATATACACACATATACTCTTCCATCCCTTTAGACACAAATAATGTAGCAGTATATACATAACTCAGACATTAAGTCCTGAGAAAACTTCCAAATCCAAGAGATTAAGGCAGATACCACAGGACACCAACCTACATAACAAATATTCACACAAAGTCATTTATTACAGAAATTCAAACTACTTTTGAGCTAACCAACAATTTCTCTGCATTTGGGCAAAGAGCTCAACTCCAAAAACGTCCACTTGGACCATTTGATTTTTACTTAAAAAATTAAAAAAAAAAAAATGGGATCATTGTATTAAGTTTATCTTGAGAGAGAGAAAGTGCACGTGCAAGTAGAGGAAGGGCAGAGAGAATCCCAAACAGGTTCTACCCTATTAGCTCAGAGCCTGATGCAGAGCTTGAATTCATGAATTATGAGATCATGACCTGAGCCAAAACCAAGATTCAGAGGCTTCACTAATTGAGCCACCCAGGCGGCCCTAGAATGATTCCCTCCCTCCCTCCTTCCTTTCCTTTCTTTCTCTTTCTTCCTTCATTTTTTTTTTCTTTCTTCCTTCATTTCTCTCTCTCTTTCTTTCTTTCATGTTTATTTTTGAGACAGAGAGACAGAGAGAGTGTGAGTGGGGAAGGGGCATCAAAAGAGTGTCAGTGCAGAGTCCAACGTGGGGCTCAAACTGATGCACCATGAGATTGTGACCTGAGCCGAAATCAAAAGTCAGACATTTAACCAACTGAGTCACCCAGGCATCCCTTAAGAACTCTCACGGGAAAGTCTAAGCCAGCATCTGCAAATTGGGCATAAAAAATATGAGGTATTTGTCAGAGATGTATAGTCCAGGTCCTATCTCCACATTTATGCATTAGGCCTAGGATGGGGCCTGGGAATCTGCAGTTTCAACTACTACTCCAGACGATTATGATTCAGGGAGTCCATGAAACAGATCTGGAGAATTCTACTTAAATTTTCAATTTGCTACAGTCAAGCTTTTAGAATGACAGTGACATAGCAGTTGCTAAAACAGAGTTTTCAATTACTGTCACAAAAGCAGATAGGAGACTGAGAGCTGGGATTTCCTAGCATAGAAATTAAGGGGATTCAAAAACAATGCTCTTTGTGTGGCAAAATTATTCAGAATTTAGATTAAAGGAAGCAGTGACAGGAGAAGCATACAGAGGAACAAAAGGATGCCATATTCCAAAATAATTCCAAGATGTTCATAATGGGGGAAAAAGATAAATTACATTGAGTCAGACAAGGTTGGACAATCTTCGCACCGTGTTCCAGGTTTCATAAGTGAGAAAAAACCAGAAGGCTGACTCTTATACATGCAGCAATAGTGAGACTGGAAGGTGAGAGCTAAGAACTACCAGCACATCCCCAAATCATGTTCATCACCTAATTTGCTATCTCACACACACCAACCATCCTATAGCCATCACTCACAAAGCAAGAAGCCATGAAAATATGAAGGCTACAATACCTTTTGAGACTCTGAGTCTAAAAGTGCAGTGCTTGACTAAAGTACCAGCCACCCGAAATATAAGAGATCACATACCAATAGTACTAGATACTGCTTAAAATCCTGCCTGCTTCTTATGTTAGCTTTATCACAGGAACAGGAGTCTGTTACTATAATAGTAACAGAATTCTGTTTCCTATACTGGCAGACAAAATATTTCCAATAATTTTTAAAGAATTAGAGACCAAAAGTACATAAAAACTGAAGGGAATTCAACCCTTAAAAGAAGGAAGACATACTAGGTGAGAGCCATGCTCCACCTTGAATAAATATACCGCTAAATTCAATGTGTGATGTTGACTGTATACAGGTTCAAAAGTAACAGCCACATGGGCTTGAAAACAGTATAGAGGACAGCACAGAATCTCTTGCTACAGAGATCAAGGGACTAAGAAACAGTCACGAGGAGCTGAAAAACGCTTTAAATGAAATGCAAAACAAAATGGAAACCACCACGGCTCGGATTGAAGAGGCAGAGGAGAGAATAGGTGAACTAGAAGATAAAGTTATGGAAAAAGAGGAAGCTGAGAAAAAGAGAGATAAAAAAATCCAGGAGTATGAGGGGAAAATTAGAGAACTAAGTGATACACTAAAAAGAAATAATATACGCATAATTGGTATCCCAGAGGAGGAAGAGAGAGGGAAAGGTGCTGAAGGGGTACTTGAAGAAATCATAGCTGAGAACTTCCCTGAACTGGGGAAGGAAAAAGGCATTGAAATCCAAGAGGCACAGAGAACTCCCTTCAGACGTAACTTGAATCGATCTTCTGCACGACATATCATAGTGAAACTGGCAAAACACAAGGATAAAGAGAAAATTCTGAAAGCAGCAAGGGGTAAACGTGCCCTCACATATAAAGGGAGACCTATAAGACTCGTGACTGATCTCTCTTTTGAAACTTGGCAGGCCAGAAAGAATTGGCACGAGATTTTCAGTGTGCTAGACAGAAAAAATATGCAGCCGAGAATCCTTTATCCAGCAAGTCTGTCATTTAGAATAGAAGGAGAGATAAAGGTCTTCCCAAACAAACAAAAACTGAAGGAATTCATCACCACTAAACTAGCCCTACAAGAGATCCTAAGGGGGACTCTGTGAGACAAAGTACCAGAGACAACACTACAAGCATAAAACATACAGACATCACAATGACTCTAAACCCGTATCTTTCTATAATAACACTGAATGTAAATGGATTAAATGAGCCAACCAAAAGACATAGGGTATCAGAATGGATAAAAAAAAACCAAGACCCATCTATTTGCTGTCTACAAGAGACTCATTTTAGACCTGAGGACACCTTTAGATTGAGAGTGAGGGGATGGAGAACTATTTATCATGCTATTGGAAGCCAAAAGAAAGCTGGAGTAGCCATACTTATATCAGACAAACTAGACTTTAAATTAAAGGCTGTAACAAGAGATGAAGAAGGACATTATATAATAGTTACAGGGTCTATTCATCAGGAAGAGCTAACAATTATAAATGTCTATGCGCCGAATACCGGAGCCCCCAAATATATAAAACAACTACTCATAAACATAAGCAACCTTATTGATAAAAATGTGGTAATTGCAGGGGACTTTAACACCCCACTTACAGAAATGGATAGATCGTCTAGACACACGGTCAGTAAAGAAACAAGGGCCCTGAATGATACATTGGATCAGATGGACTTGACAGATATATTTAGAACTCTGCATCCCAAAGCAACAGAATATACTTTCTTCTCGAGTGCACATGGAACATTCTCCAAGACAGATCATATACTGGGTCACAAAACAGCCCTTCATAAGTTTACCAGAATTGAAATTATACCATGCATACTTTCAGACCACAATGCTATGAAGCTTGAAATCAACCACAGAAAAAAGTCTGGAAAACCTCCAAAAGCATGGAGGTTAAAGAACACCCTACTAACGAATGAGTGGGTCAACCAGGCAATTAGAGAAGAAATTAAAAAATATATGGAAACAAACGAAAATGAAAATACAACAATCCAAACGCTTTGGGACGCAGCGAAGGCAGTCCAGAGAGGAAAATACATTGCAATCCAGGCCTATCTCAAGAAACAAGAAAAATCCCAAATACAAAATCTAACAGCACACCTAAAGGAAATAGAAGCAGAACAGCAAAGACACCCAAACCCAGCAGAAGAAGAGAAATAATAAAGATCAGAGCAGAAATAAACAATATAGAGTCCTAAAGAAACTGTAGAGCAGATCAACGAAACCAAGAGTTGGTTTTTTGAAAAAATAAACAAAATTGACAAACCTCTAGCCAGGCTTCTCAAAAAGAAAAGGGAGATGACCCAAATAGATAAAATCATGAATGAAAAGGGAATTATTACAACCAATCCCTCAGAGATACAAACAATTATCAGGGAATACTATGAAAAATTATATGCCAACAAATTGGACAACCTGGAAGAAATGGACAAATTCCTGAACACCCACACTCTTCCAAAACTCAATCAGGAGGAAATAGAAAGCTTGAACAGACCCATAACCAGCGAAGAAATTGAATCGGTTATCAAAAATCTCCCAACAAATAAGACTCCAGGACCAGATGGCTTCCCAGGGGAGTTCTACCAGACGTTTAAAGCAGAGATAATACCTATCCTTCTCAAGCTATTCCAAGAAATAGAAAGGGAAGGAAAACTTCCAGACTCATTCTATGAAGCCAGTATTACTTTGATTCCTAAACCAGACAGAGACCCAGTAAAAAAAGAGAACTACCGGCCAATATCCCTGAAGAATATGGATGCAAAAATTCTCAATAAGATACTAGCAAATCGAATTCAACGGCATATAAAAAGAATTATTCACCATGATCAAGTGGGATTCATTCCTGGGATGCAGGGCTGGTTCAACATTCGCAAATCAATCAACGTGATACATCACATTAACAAAAAAAAAGAGAAGAACCATATGATCCTATCAATCGATGCAGAAAAGGCCTTTGACAAAATCCAGCACCCTTTCTTAATAAAAACCGTCGAGAAAGTCGGGATAGAAGGAACATACTTAAAGATCATAAAAGCCATTTATGAAAAGCCCACAGCTAACATCATCCTCAACGGGGAAAAACAGAGCTTTTGCCCTGAGATCAGGAACATGACAGGGATGCCCACTCTCACCGCTGTTGTTTAACATAGTGCTGGAAGTTCTAGCATCAGCCATCAGACAACAAAAGGAAATCAAAGGCATCAAAATTGGCAAAGATGAAATCAAGCTTTCGCTTTTTGCAGATGACATATTATACATGGAAAATCCGATAGACTCCACCAAAAGTCTGCTAGAATTGATACATGAATTCAGCAAAGTTGCAGGATACAAAATCAATGTACAGAAATCAGTTGCATTCTTATACACTAACAATGAAGCAACAGAAAGACAAATAAAGACACTGATCCCATTCACAATTGCACCAAGAAGCATAAAATACCTAGGAATAAATCTAACCAAAGATGTAAAGGATCTGTATGCTGAAAACTATAGAAAGCTTACGAAGGAAATTGAAGAAGATTTAAAGAAATGGAAAGACATTCCCTGCTCATGGATTGGAAAAATAAATATTGTCAAAATGTCAATACTACCCAAAGCTATCTACACATTCAATGCAATCCCAATCAAAATTGCACCTAAATTCTTCTCGAAACTAGAACAAGCAATCCTAAAATTCATATGGAACCACAAAAGGCCCCGAATAGCCAAAGGAATTTTGAAGAAGAAGACCAAAGCAGGAGGCATCACAATCCCGGACTTTAGCCTCTACTACAAAGCTGTCATCATCAAGACAGCATGGTATTGGCACAAAAACAGACACATAGACCAATGGAATAGAATAGAAACCCCAGAACTAGACCCACAAACGTATGGCCAACTAATCTTTGACAAAGCAGGAAAGAACATCCAATGGAAAAAAGACAGCCTCTTTAACAAATGGTGCTGGGAGAACTGGACAGCAACATGCAGAAGGTTGAAACTAGACCACTTTCTCACACCATTCACAAAAATAAACTCAAAATGGATAAAGGACCTGAATGTGAGACAGGAAACCATCAAAACCTTAGAGGAGAAAGCAGGAAAAAACCTCTCTGACCTCAGCTGTAGCAATCTCTTACTCGACACATCCCCAAAGGCAAGGGAATTAAAAGCAAGAGTGAATTACTGGGACGTTATGAAGATAAAAAGCTTCTGCACAGCAAAGGAAACAACCAACAAAACTAAAAGGCAACCAACGGAATGGGAAAAGATATTTGCAAATGACATATCGGACAAAGGGCTAGTATCCAAAATCTATAAAGAGCTCACCAAACTCCACACCCGAAAAACAAATAACCCAGTGAAGAAATGGGCAGAAAACATGAATAGACACTTCTCTAAAGAAGATATCCGGATGGCCAACAGGCACATGAAAAGATGTTCAGCGTCGCTCCTTATCAGGGAAATACAAATCAAAACCACACTCAGGTATCACCTCACGCCAGTCAGAGTGGCCAAAATGAACAAATTAGGAGACTATAGATGCTGGAGAGGATGTGGAGAAATGGGAACCCTCTTGCACTGTTGGTGGGAATGCAAACTGGTGCAGCCGCTCTGGAAAGCAGTGTGGAGGTTGCTCAGAAAATTAAAAATAGACCTACCCTATGACCCAGCAATAGCACTGCTAGGAATTTATCCAAGGGATACAGGAGTACTGATGCATAGGGGCACTTGTATCCCAATGGTCATAGCAGCACTCTCAACAATAGCCAAATTATGGAAAGAGCCTAAATGTCCATCAATTGATGAATGGATAAAGAAATTGTGGTTTATATACACAATGGAATACTACGTGGCAATGAGAAAAAATGAAATATGGCCTTTTGTAGCAACGTGGATGGAACTGGAGAGTGTGATGCTAAGTGAAATAAGCCATACAGAGAAAGACAGATACCATATGGTTTCACTCTTATGTGGATCCTGAGAAACTTAACAGGAACCCATGGGGGAGGGGGAGGAAAAAAGAAAAAAAGAGGTTAGAGTGGGAGAGAGCCAAAGCATAAGAGACTGTTAAAAACTGAGAACAAACTGAGGGTTGATGGGGGGTGGGAGGGAGGAGAGGGTGGGTGATGGGTATTGAGGAGGGCACCTTTTGGGATGAGCACTGGGTGTTGTATGGAAACCAATTTGACAATAAATTTCATATAATAAAAAAAAAAAAAAAAAAAAGTAACAGCCACAGATGACACACTGGAGACAACAGAGGAAATGTGAAAAAAAACTGGGTATCAGTTGATATTAAAGCATTACTATTAATTTCGTTTGATGTGATAATGGTACTGTAGTTATATAGGAGTACTATGGTTACTTTTAGGAAACAATATTAAATTTTACTTAAGTGTAATGATGTCTGCAACTTACTTCCAACCACTTTAGCAAAAACTACCACCACCACACACAAAGCACATATAACATAATGTTAACTACAGTCTACGCTGTGGATACATGGGTGATCGATCACTGTACTATTCTTCAACTTATTTGAAAATTCTCATATGGACTCTTAAAAACTGAGAACAAACTGAGGGTTGATGGGGGGTGGGAGGGGAGGGTAGGTGATGGGTATTGAGGAGGGCACCTTTTGGGATGAGCACTGGGTGTTGTATGGAAACCAATTTGACAATAAATTTCATATATTGAAAGAAAAAAAAAAGAAAATTCTCATATGAAAAGTTATTTGAGGGGTACTTACGAGCATTCCTCAAAGACTTTGACCCTTTCACAGCCCTCAGGAGGTTCCCTTTTGAACATATAACTGTTGTTAGGTTTTGGTGAAGTTGCATATTTGGGCAAAGGAGAGTTGTTTCCATTCTCTGCAAAAAATGGCACGCTGGATTACTAACAAACACTACCACATAAATGCAGTCATACTAAATTGAATTGTTCATGACATTCCCCCACACCATGAACTACTTGAGGGTAGGAACAGTGTTTTATCATCAACATCATTCCCCAAGATCTAATACAATACCAGGTAAAGAGGAGATAATTAATGTTTGTTAAATCCATAAAACAAAAAATTTTTCTTTTCCACTTATAAGTACTACAGCTTAAGCCTGTATCACTTAATCCATGGCACTGAATACTGATCTATCCTGCCCCCTTATTTCTTATACACCCAGCAGAGACTCATATGCCACTTCCTTGCTTCCCAGTACATGTAACTGAGGTGGCTCTTCACTGGTTGCCTATCACTCACTCTTAGCTTGCCCTTCAGAATTTCTCGATTTCTCTGCTCCTCTGGTTACAATCTCTGCTCCACTTAGTTAGGAGCCATCTGTGCACTATACACCAAAGACTTCCTCGGGCCTATGAACTTCTCCATACCTAAGAGGTCCATCTCTGTTCATGTGCCAAAACTTCTTTCAAAGTCTAGCTCAAAGTTTTGAAATCCTTTCAAATTAACCTTATCAAAGTGAATGCTTCTTTACTCTGGTATTCCTGTTCAATTTGATGTCCTCAGTTTATACTTTAAAAATTCTTGATATGTTACCTAAGTGTTCTAAAACTTTCAGTTTGTGTCAACTAAGCTATAAATTTTTTGCTGGCAGTAGCACTGTGGTTCTATTTTCTTATAAAGGAAATTTCTTTAAAAAAAAATTTGTCTTAAAGTCAAATATAGCATTACACAAAATTCATGAGGTTCCTACTTATTACTGAAGTAAAAGTAGAAAGTATGAGCCCTGAGTACCAGGAGCCATGCTAAATGGTTTACACTCACCACTCCTTTTAATTCTAAAAGTACAGATAGTAGTTAAAATGCAGATTCCTGATAAGAAACACACGGCCCAACCAAAAGATTTAATTCAGTTTCAGATTTAGATGCACACTGGAGTCACCTGGGAGCATCAAACACTCCCAGTACCTGTATTCTACACCCCCAGGGGTTGTAATTTAATTGCTCCAGGGTGTTTGCCTAGAATAACTATATATTACTTAACCTAGAAGCTGGCAAAATGGGTCCAAATAGTAACATTTACAATTGCTTATGGCTTTAATTGACTTCTTTGGGAAATCTTATGTTCTTTGCACTTGTTACAGTCTCAATAATTTAGGAAATTGATAGTAATAGCCAACTGTAACATTTTAGGAACATTCAACACACTGTGATTAATAGCTTCTAAATAAATGACTGCTGAACTGAGCTGCAGAATTTACAAATATATTATTGCTCTCAAGTACACACAGTAACTTGGGTTAGGCTAACAAAATATTGCCCTGATAGAGACAGAAGAAAGGTCATAGTTGTTTTAAAAGGTAAGAACATTAGAAATTAATATTCAAATAGCTTATGTCTCCAAGTTATTTTTAAGTTGCACAAGTAGTTCAATACTATAAGCAAGCCCTCCAACCTTTTACTGTAGGCTTGCCTTCAATACTCATTTTGCATTGACATGAATCAGCCTAATTCTTGTTAGAAATTTCACAAAATGAGATTCTTAAAAAAACCAAACAAACACTAATTTGAAGGTTTCAAGTTCAATTAAAAATAGTAAGGTAGTAAAAACAAGACAACTAAGGCGAGAGAAAACAAAGTGCTTTTTCAGGACCAATGTTCATTTATACCAAAAAGAATGTTTCTCAGTAGTAAGAGACTTGAATTAACAAGTAGAGAAAAGGAAAAAAAAAAAAAAAGGTACAAAAATAAAAGCCCATACACCCACCCAACCAGACCATCTCTTGAGCACCACGGTAAAACCTACTGTTGTATACTTTAATTTTTAAAAATCTATGTTATGAACGTATGTCAAAGTAATTACCTTAGTAGCCTTAAGTGTGTGTGTTCTACTAGAAAATGAATAGAATGAATGATAAAATAGCTGGTGTTCACTTATCATCTGGCAACAAATTCCTCCTTCATTGTACCTTTATCCCTGGGATCAACAAGCAGGTCATCAGCTGAACAAGGGCTCTCTTCGCTACCTTCATTTGAGATGGTGAGGAAGGATGTGGGGGACACAGACTGAGAGCGGCTGCTGTTGTTGCTTCCCCTGTCTGCCCCACCAGGGGTCTGCGTGTCGATGCTGCGTGTGCTGCTGCTTCTCTGTACGAGGGGGGGAGGTGCACGATGGCCGTCTGGAATATCTTGTGGCTGTTACAAAAATTTTTAAACATACATGTATTTATCACTGATTTTGAAACTCACCAGAAATGTACCCAATATCAACCTTCCCCTATTGTTCCAGATCACTCACAGATCAGAAATGCCCTACTAGGTCTAGCAGGAAAAAAACCTTTGTGCTGCTCCATTAGTGACATCCCTATCTAATATGACTGCCCTACTAAACACTGAGCAGCATATGCAAAGACTCTGTATTCGCAGGGTTTGGTATATGACAGATGGCCAGTGCTTGATGAATGATAAACTGCAATGAATTAGTTATCTTGTAGTAAATATTTTTTAAATCGTGAAGAATTGCCATGGTAAATGAGGAGAAATCTAGGTGTAACACCAGGTTCTATATTAGAAGAAAAGTTTATCCATTGTGTGAACCAGTGATACTTGATGACAGGTCCTGTTACCTTCTCCCTTTGCCCACTTCCCCCTGAAAGAGTTTTTCCAAAGAAACCTTCCTAAATGAGGGAAAGATTAATGGTAGCAATGCTAATTATAGGGGAACATCAAGGAGAACATTAAAAGGAAAGCTTGCGTGGCTCACTTACCAGGAAAACCAGCTCCCTGGTACACCTTTAGTTCATTTATCTTTATTATATCAGGGAGTTACTCCCATCATGCAGTATGGACAAGAGGGTGTGGGGGGGTTGTGTTTTCTCTAAGCTTAACCAACCTTTAATATCAGGGAGAAGATCTTAAGCATCAATAAAAATAATACTGCAAACCCCCCAATTCCTCTTTCACTGAAGAATGAAAGCTTAAATATACTCTGTAACATGCTTTTCAATATAAACAGGAAACTTTCTGTGTCTTATAGATGAATCATTCTTATGTCTTATGCGGATAATAGGTAAACAGAAGTGTACTTCATGATGATAAAGTCAACCAAACAATAACTCACAAACAGTAAGGAACAGGTAGATTCATGCTTATAAAGTTTCCAAAGTCCTATCCCTCCCTCCCCAACAAGTTTTAATCTAAACTTATGCTACATGGAGTTGTAACAAATGAGAAGTGTATACCTATCTAGTGATCTTTAAAGATAAGCAAAAAGCAGTTTCTGTTCAAGGATCCAAATTTAAGTCATTATCAGTTGTCTCTATGAGATGCAAGGAAATTAAAACTTTTCATTAACTTGCCAAGGTCAAAATTTCTCAAAAGAGATAAATTTTCATTCTCTTTCAATGAGAGGAAAGAAACCTAAGTACATATGGAAAATGAAATTGTAATTTTTAAAATAAATGGAACAGTTAATGTGGAAGGACAATTTTAAGATACAAGATTACTTACTATAAGTTGTTCTTCCTTTTCCCCAGTCTCTTTAATTATTATTTCAATCTCCTGATTCAATCCTTCCACACTATTTCGGAACCGGGAACCTGTTGATTTGGTGATGGGAATTACTGGAATAAGTGCACTCTTTGGAACAGGAGCCTGAAGAAAAAGTGGTGGAGAAGGGAGAAAAGGGCTTTAATACACCACCTTTCAATTCTTTAGTTTGAAGCATACTTTTAGTTGACATGAATAACTCTAAAATATATCAAAATTAAGTTTAGAGGCCTCACAAAAAGTTATGAGTAACCAAACATGCTCCTTGATAAACACAAAATATAACTTAAAGCCAAAATCCCAATCAAGGTAGAATTTCAGAAGTTAATTCACACCCATGAGGGACTGTAAAGAGAGGAGGTATAAAGGAAAATACTAAAAGAATGTCTACCTCAGAAATTTTTTTATGACTATAACTGAATTCAGATTTTGATGTTGTTTTCTATTTTTTGAGAGAGAGAAACACAGAGACACAGAGTGTGAGTGGGGGAGGGGCAGAGAGAGGGAGTCACAGAATCTGAAGCAGGCTCCAGGCTCTGAGCTGTCAGGGCAGAGCCTAACATGGGGCTCAAACTCACAAACCGTGAGATCATGACCTGAGCCGAAGTCAGATGCTTAACTGACTGAGCCACCCAGGTGCCCTCAGAGTTCATATTTTAGACAACGTAAAAGTCCTCTAGTGCCACAATTACCTATACTCGAGGAAAGGAATTTTTAAAAGGCAATTTATCAAAAAATATGTACACATTTTGGTTAGAAAAACAAAATCAGTGTCAAAGTCCACATATAATAGCAAGATTGTAGAAATAAGAATAATTTCCCTATGAAATTTATTTATACTTTCACTGTAATTATTTTATTACATTTTGTTAAGAAAATTATATAATTCATATTCTTCTTTTTCCACTGGCACATTATTGCTTTTGAAAAGAAATAACTGATTATATATAATTAAAGGATATTACACGGTTTCCTGACGAGATACTCAAAGTAAAATATGAATAAGAATTGTAAAGGTATCTGCTAAAGTTAACAGCAACAGTGTGCCAGAAGATCATCTTGTATATCGTCTTGCAGTCTAGTAAAGAAATGTGATTAACCCACCCTTCATTTAGAGGGGTTTCTTTGAAAAACCTCTCTTTCAGGGGAAGGTGGGCAAGGAGACAAAGGTAACAGGGCCTCCAATCATCACTAGTTTCCATTCAATGGATATATCCCTGTTCTGTGATATAGAACTTAGTGTTAAAGCTATATTTCTCCTCTTTTATTCCTGCTCACCTTTATAAGTAAGATTTTTTTAGAAATAAGCATAATACAGGGGCGCCTGGGTGGCTCAGTCGGTTAAGCGTCCGACTTCAGCCAGGTCACGATCTCACGGTCCGTGAGTTCAAGCCCCATGTCGGACTCTAGGCTGATGGCTCAGAGCCTGGAGCCTGCTTCCAATTCTGTGTCTCCCTCTCTCTCTGCCCCTCCCCCGTTCATGCTCTGTCTCTCTCTGTCTCAAAAATAAATAAACGTTAAAAAAAAAAAATTAAAAAAAAAAAAGAAATAAGCATAATACATCAACAATCCTTGGAAAAGGCAAATTTCCATCCTTGGAAAATTTGTGAGAAAAAAGCTAAAGGGAAGCTTCAATCTGGAGTGGAAAGAAAGAAAAGATGGAAGTGAAAAGGGAATAGGTAATATGAGAAGCTTGAGGGTATGAGGAGAAGATTGGGGAACAGAGGAATTAAAGGGGGGGAAAATCAGAAGTCATTATTAGAAGAAAATGATATTTGAAAAAGAATGTGAAAGGACAAGAAATTATTTTAAGAATAAAGTACATAATAGGGAAAACACAAAATAAAAATTGTAGCTACTGTTTACTGAGCATCCATCCAGTGTGGGCCAGATACCACATGCCCTCTCACTTCGTTTTCAAGACCATTCTCTGAGGTGGGCTGCAGTGGTTCCCCTGTTACATGTGAGAAAAGTAAGACTCTGGGGCCCAACAGTAAGCAATGAGGAAGTGCTGCCGCTTATCCATCTCCTTATTGCCACTTCTCAAAAGAGAGCCTAGAACAGACATGATGCTTATTCAACAAGGCTTGTACTATGAAGTGAATGTCTGTGTCCCCTTTTAAATTTCATACACTGGGGGCGCCTGGGTGGCGCAGTCAGTTGAGCGTCCGACTTCAGCCAGGTCACGATCTCGCGGTCTGTGAGTTCGAGCCCCGCGTCAGGCTCTGGGCTGATGGCTCAGAGCCTGGAGCCTGCTTCCAATTCTGTGTCTCCCTCTCTCTCTGCCCCTCCCCCGTTCATGCTCTGTCTCTCTCTGTCCCAAAAATAAATAAACGTTGAAAAAAAAAATTAAAAAAAAAAAATTTCATACACTGAAGTTCTAACCCCAAAGTGGCTATTATTTGGAGAAGGGAGCTGTAAGGAAATAAATTTTGAGGTTACATAAGGATGAGGCCCCGGTCTAATATAAGAAAAGAAATAGTGAGGTGACAAGAAACAGACTCAGACTAAAGCAGTAAAGGGTTAAAAGAAATCTACAGCTCATGAGCATGGAGTTGAGAGCATATTAGAACATTTCTGTCACGCACTCATCCTACCTATGCTTGGACTCATCCTGTGTCAGGAAACAATGGCAGAGAACTGGTACAGACTGAGAAAAATCTCAGGAGTTAGTATATATATAACAAACTCAACTCTGAGCTTAATTTTCTCTTCTAAATGTCACAAAACAAACAGCTTGCACTGGATGCCATTTTCAGGCTGCTTTCAGACATGCATTTGGTTTATAACTGTTAAGTTACAGAAATGAAGGAGACTAGAAGAGGAGGATGCTCTGACAAGGTTGTTACAAAAGGCTGACCTTTCTGGATTTTATAACCATAAATATCTTAAGAACAGAAAGCTTAAGGTTTCTGGCTGTTATGCTGGGAAATGCACATACAGAGAAACCTGCCAGTGTAATAACTAACAGAACTAACAGTACATCTGGTTAATGCTTTTCAAGGTAGCAAAGAAGTCACACTCTACACATCTGGTAAGAAGTTTTTCTCAAATATAATCTAAACAGCAGCAAGTATTTATCAACAGTTTAGTCTAATTAAAGCAAAGGAAAGAAAATAAGGAACAGAAAACTGCCACTTCCCTAAGGTCAACACAGCATTTTAGGTAAACGAAGCGAAGGTTCAACTATAATTAAATAAACTAGTTATATGATAATCCACTAAAGTTGTCAGGGATTTTGCTCATTAAACACACATTCCTTACATAAGCTATATTCTAAAATATCTAAAAATTAAAAAAATTATTATACTTAAATTTTCATGCTTCAAATTTCAAGGACTCAAGGAATTGTATGTGCATGTGCATATAATTTATTTTTCCCATATCTATAGAATAGGTTCTGTAACAAAGTTTGTTTCTAAATATAAATCAGTCTATGCAAGTGTAAGTGGTTTATCATACTAACTGAGAGGTCATCTTCAGACAACTCTCAAATATTAAAATTCTTCACTGTACTAAGGTAAAATCTATCTCTCCTAAGATCTGTCCTTTGGAAATGTCAAAAACAAGGATCTCCTCTATCTTCTCAACTTTTGTTTCTTTTTCTTCAAAGCAGATCTTTTTCTATCAATTAAGTGTTTTAAGGAGATGAACCAGCATGTTAAAGTTTTAGTTTTCCATTTTCATTCTTCATATGTCTATGTACATTACCATTTAAAGATCAAATTCTGTCTAAAAACTGAGAGTCTGCCAAGAAAGACGACCTAGAGGTTTGGCCAATACTGAAGATGAATCTACATTATAACTTAAATACCTGTTTCAAAGTGTGGGGATAAGACTGTGTACAACAGTCAGGAAAGATGGGAAGAATACCCACTGAAGCAGTAGCTGAATAGGGAAAAGAAATACAGAGTTAAATTTTCAAAGGAAAAAAATAGAAAAAGATCTGTTCAGTAATTCAACAGAGACCTCTGAGAGAAATATGTGCCAGAATGTAACAAATATGAGCCTAATATAACAAAAGGGATGGGAAAACTGATGTTTGGAATGGTAAAAAAAAAAAAAAAAAAATTAGAATGAATCAGAAAAAAAACCCTTTCCTATCTTAAGAGCTTTTGATTTGGAGCCTCCACGTGCCCTTGATGCCTCCTGTTCTGTCGACATAAATGTAGTTCTGTCCTCTCATCTGGTATCCATCTCTTAGATCTTTTAAGCTGCAGTTATACTCTCTAATAAAGGACGCAGCGGAAGTACCTACTCTTTTGATTTCTAAGTGGTAAAATCTTTAAAAATTTAAGAATACCAATCATGTCCTAGACTGCCATATCAAGATTCTAGTGCAGACCAGCAATTTTTATTTTTAAAGTGCAATGCCCTTCATTCCTCAGATGAAAATAGGTTTTTTCCTTTCCTTTTTTTTTTTTTTAATGTTTATTTTTGAGAGAGAAGGAAAGAGAGAGCAGGAGAGGAGCAGAGAGAGAGGGGAACAAAGTTTCTAAAGTGGGCTCTGTGCTGACAGTAGAGAGTCTAATACAGGGCTTGAACTCAGAAACTGCAAGATCACAAGGTGAGATGAATTTGGACACTTAACTGACTGAGCCTCCTAGGCACCCCAGTTTTTCCCTTTTCTTCTTCACTATCACTTTGCTCTCAAACCCTCATAGGGTGCTACAAAACTATAGTGTTCCCAGCTCATATGAAGAAATAAGAAAATCCTACGGGAGGGCTTTCTTGCTTGAGGCTAAAACAAACAGAAAACACCTGCATGATTTTTTAATTCTCACCTCTAAAGTAGTTTATGTGGCTGTGAAGATGCTGGCATCTCCCATTCTCCTGTTACTAACATCTAATTCTAATCCCCAAACAATTCTGAAATGTGTTGGGTATATTTTCTAATGGGAGTATTTCCTGAAATACTTCTTAAAAATATGACATTATAAGCATCTAAAGGCTTTGTCAATTTTGGAAACCAGGGACATGTGAAAGATTCTAAGAAACTTGCCAGAATTTATTCTTCATAACAAATAATCACCCCCCAAAGAACCACTCAAAGTATGTAAGAATTCTTTTCTAACTATAATAAATCCATTGTAAGCCCAAGGAAAAGACCTTTTGTTAACTAGTGGTTGTAGACTATACTACTATCAGAAGAGCAATACTGTTCCCCTGATTGCTAAGGAATACTAAAGGAATTTCCCTAGAAGTAATCTACATATCATGAAATACAAAGAAAACATTTTAATAACTTGGGAAGTCTATCAAGAGAAAAATCAAAGAGGGACCCCTGGATGATTCAGTTGGTTAAGCATCCAAGTCCTGATTTCGGCTCAGGTCATGATCTCACATGAAGTCCTGAGATCAAGCCCTGTGTTAGACTCCACGCTGAGTGTGGAGCCTGAAGATTCTCTCTCTCTTCCTTTGTACCTCCTCCACTTGCGCCCTCCCCCCCCCACACCCCCAAAAAAAAGAGAAAGTTCAAAGATCCCTCCCCTAAAATATTCAGATTTCCTAACCAAATAATGGAAAATCTATCACCAGAAAAGGAAAAATGCAGAAAAAGCTTTAAGCACACACTGGACCCAACTAAATGGCAAATATTTGAGAAATGCTCTATAGAATTGGAAATATTAAAAATGTTCCTGAAGCAGTTGTAATAACATAAATATTTTTCCATGTTAAATAGAAAAAAAAAAACAATATAAAAAATAAGATATGGTACGATCTCAAAAAGGAACACAAAGGAAAAAAGAAAATTATCTTCAGAATGAGACTCGATGCTTTTTTTCTATTTAGTTTATTTTAATAACACTTTTAAGATATAATTTTTCTTTAAAAAATATTTATTTATTTACTTTGAGAGAGAAAGGGAAAGAGAGAGGGAGAGAGAGAATCCCAAGCAAGCTCCATGCTGTCAGCACAGAACCCAACACAGGGCTCAATCTCACAAATCGTAAGATCATGACCTGAGCCTAAATCATAAATCAAGAGTCGGATGCTTAACCAACGGAGTTACCCATGTGTCCCTAAAATATTTTTCTATTTGATATTTTTTCATTTCTAAAATTTCTGTGATAAGCATATAAATACTTTTTTTTAATAATCTGCTTCTGGGAAGCTTTTTTAAAAAAAGGTTTCTTTTGAGAGACAGAGTGCACGTGTATGTGTGGGGGGAGGGGCAGGGATGGGGAGAGAGAGAATCCCAAGCAGGCTCCAAACTTTCAGCACAGAGCCTGATGCAGGGCTCAACCTCATGACCCTGAGATCATGACTTGGGCCAAATCAAGAGTTGGATGCTTAAGCACCAAGGCACCCCATATACAAATACTTTTAATGATAAAAATTTGGGCCACCTGGCTGGCTCAGTTAGTAGAGTATGTGACTCTTGACCCTGGGGTTGTGAGTTTGAGCCCCATGTTGGGTACAGAGATTGCTTTAAAAAATAATAATAATAATGAAAATAAAATATAGCCCAAAATTTAAAAAGATAGCATAAAAGCTTTAAAAATAAGTTTGATATTAAATTGGCAGAAAAGCCTGGTAAAAAACCCAACTGGTTTACTTCTTTTATATTAGATCCTACCTCAAATGACCTAAGATTTACTGAGCAATTATCAAGTGCCAAGAATTGCATTAAGTGTTTTATAATATTCTATCCCATTTAAACCTTAGAACAACACAATAGGTAATATTATAATGCAAAGAACCTGATGAACCTCATACAGTTAACAAGTGGCAGAATCATATCTAACCTAGAGTCTGACCTCAGAGCACCTGTACTTATTCTCTATACTGTTATATGACCTCCTGGTTTACTTTTTGGTTTTTACCATCTAATCTGTTATTTCCAGACAATTAAATTTGTATTTTATATATCTGTTTTTAATGTTAGTAGATATTTTTTATAAGAGCTTATTGAAATTCACAATACCTACCACTCACCCAATTAAAGTGTACAACTTTTGTTTTAATGATTGCTAAACAGAGTTGTACAACCATTATAATAAATTTTAGAAGCACACTAATTAAAAAAAAACAACAACAAAACCCTCCAGCAATTGGCTGGAGCCAACTGCTCTGCCAGCAATTGGCAACCACCAATCTATAATCTGTCTCTACAGGTCTGCCTATTCTGGACATTTTAGTGGAATCATATGTGTCTTTTTGTATTTGGCTTCTTTCACTTAGCATAATGTTTTCAAGGTTCCTCCACACTGTGGCACATATCAGTACTTCTTTTTCATGACTGAATAATATTCCACTGTATGGATATACTACATGTTATTTATCCATTCATTGGCTGATGAACATCTGGGTTGTTTCCAAATTTTGTGAACCATGTTGCTATGAACATTTATTTGTGTACAAGTTTTTATGTGAACATATGTTTTCAATTCTCTCAGATACATACTGTGGAGAGAAAGCGCTGAGTCATATGGTAACCCTAATGGTTAGCCTTTTGAGAAACTGCCAGACTATTTTCCAAAGTGGCTGCACTTTACATTGCTATCAGCAAAAGATAGGCAAGCGTTCTAATGTCTCCACATCCTAACACTTAGCTACCTTTTCTTTTTTAGCCATCCTTATGACTATAAAGTAGTACCTCATTGGAATTTTTTACTGCATTTCCCTATGGTCGGGAATGATGGTTAGCATCTTGTTCACGTGCATAGTGGCTATTTGTATATCTCCTTTGGAGAACTCTCTATTAAGATTCTTTGCCCATTAAAAAATAATTTTTTTTCATCTTTATTTTTGAGAGAGACACACAGTGTGAGCAAGGGAGGAACAGAGAGAGAGAGGGGGAGACACAGAATCTGAAGCAGGCTCCAGGCTCCAAGCTGTGAGTACAGAGCCTGACATGGGGCTTGAACCCACGAACCACAAGATCATGACCTGAGCTGAAGTCGGATGCTTAACGGACTGAGCCATCCAGGCGCCCTGATCCTTTGCCCATTGGGTTACCTTTTTATTACTGAGCCACAAGAGTTCTTTATATATTCCAGATGCAAGTGCTTTATCAAGTAATGTGACTTGTAAGTACCTTCTATTTTGTTGGTTGTATTTTCACTTTTTTGGTTGTGTCCTTTAAAGCACAAAAGTTTTCAATTTTTATAAAATCCAATTTACCTACTTTTTTTCTTTTGTTGCTTGTGCTTTTGGTGTCATATCTAACAAACCATTGCCTAATCTAACCCTACATTTATGCCTATGTTCTCATCTAAGAGCTTTTAGTTTTAACTCTTCCATTTAGGCCTTTGATCCATTTTAAATCACTTTTGTACATGGGTGTGAGGTTAATGGATATATATATATATATATATATATATATATATATGTATATACATATATATATATGTGTGTATATATATATATGTATATACATATATATATATATTTTAATGTTTGTTTGAGAGAGAGAGAGAGAGAGAGACAGAGCACGAACAGGGAAGGGGCAGAGAGAGACCGAGACATAGGCTCCAGGTTCCAAACTGTCAGCATACAGCCTGACTCAGGGCTTGAATTCATGAACTGTGAGATCATGACCTGAGCTGAAGTCAGGCGCTTAACCCACTGAGCCACCGCTCCTTGAAGGATATATTTTTAAAAGTCATGTTTTAAAGGCTAGAATTGGCATTACCCTTTTACTCCTATCTCTCCATTGTTACCATCTCATCAATCATCAGCTAACATAGTTTAAAAAATTCAGACTCTGAAGTCAAATTGCCTGGGGGTTAGAATACTAGCTCTAACCTAGATTCATATGACCTAGGACAAAGAAACCTAAACTCTCTGGGCCTCAATAGTAATAAGCCTTACCTCAAAGATGAGGATTAAGTGCTAGTAATACATACAAAAGCTAAATAAAGTGTTTGCCATATAGTAAGCACTTAATAGACTTCAATTATTAATTATTACTTTTTAAATATCATTCAGGTTTGGCCATTCTCTCCAACTCCATAGCTCCTATCTTATTTTAGACCACTGTCATTTCTTACCTGGATTACAAACCCTATTCTTAAATGGTTTTCCTGCCTCTAATCTTGTCCTCTTCCAAATTCATTCTCTACTCTGAACTCATAATGACCACTCTAAAACCAATCCCCTGTGTTAAAAAAAATAGTTCTGGGGTGCCTCTAGGACAAAGTCCAAACTTCTTAACAACTGAGACATGAAGACTTTCAGATCTGGCTGCTATTTAACTCTCTAGCCTAACCTCTTACTATTACTCCTACCTGGAGCCATGATTTCTTCCACCTCTAGAAGAATGACTAAATCAGCTTTCAGGTATCCACCTAGATACCACATTCTCTGAGAGGCCTTTATAGATGGCTCCAGAACCAATCCAAGGATAAATACCCCTTCTATAACAGTGTAAAACTCTGCCAAATACTATCAACACATCCATCACACTATGTAATAATTGTTTACTTATATCTATCTGAGACTTGGTGGGGTGTAAGCCCCAATATTTCATTTATCATTGTATCCCCTAATGAGTACTACAGTATGAGCCATAGGATAGATATTGTGCAGACAGAGCAATGACCTCAAAAGTACACAATCTCTAAGTGATACTTTTCTCCACTAGAGAGAGAACCTACTAAAACTAAGCCATACGCATAACTTAGTATTTTCATGCTAATAGTATGAAAGTTTCAATTAAACACGAATACCACTGTTGTAGTTATCATGATGCATGTGTTTGATCTCTCGTTGGCTATTAACACTCAAAAAAAAAAAAAGTCAAGTAGTCAAGATGTTTGGTGTGCCAAGTGTACAAAACTCAAATTACATAAATTTATTTTTCAAGTTACCCTATTTTCTAGTCCTTATCTTCTCTGAAAAGAGAGGTTTTCAAGTTAAACATGAACTTTGTGCAAGCTCCAATAATATTAAGCAAATTCAACTTACAAGGGGGGAAAAAAAGAAAATTCTGGATAATTTACTACTTTAATTGCTGATTTTAATGCAACTTTAAAAAAGTCACTTCACAGGCACCTGGTGACTCAGTCAGCTAAGAATCTAACTTTTGATTTTGGTTCAGGTCATGATCTCACAGTTTGTGGGATCGAGTCCTACATCGGGCTCTTCGCTAACAGCATGGAACCTGCTTGGGATTCTCACTCTCCCTCTTCTCCACATGCACTCTCTTTCTCTCTCTCTGTCAAAATAAATAATTTTTTTAAATCACTTCAAAAACTGATAAACTCCTAAAATCTATCACTTAATTCAATAAAGTTCAACCTTAATCCTCATTCTACTTAGGAATAAAGATATGAGTGGAAATAAAAAGTGATTCTATCTCTTAGAAATACATTACAAATTATTAATGGATAAATTAGAGGGAGTAAAAGGTTGGCAAATTCACCTGTAAAGCCACCTATAAATTCACCTATGAAGCTTCACTTTTGAGAGTGAAGGAGTTTGGTTTTTAATTAGCATTCCAACTTTGACAGTTATCAGTCTATTCAAATTTTTCATTTCTTATTTTGTCAATTTTACATTTTCTATTTCTCCAGACATACATCCAGTTTGGTTATGTTTTTAAATGTATTAGTTTATATTCATATTTTATAATTAAAATACCTTATACATGGAAAAGAGCAATTAGAAACTACAACCAAACTATAAATTTATGAAATTAAATTTGACCCATGTATTAACATTTAAGGGCAAAATTAATTTGAAAAAATATATACCTCTATTTATACTTTCTAAATTTTATTTTTTAACATTTATTCATCTTTGAGAGACAGAGACAGAGCAAGGGAAAGGGGCAGAGAGAGGGAGACACAGAATCCGAAGCAGGCTCCAGGCTCTGAACTGTCAGCACAGAGCCCAACACAGGGCTCGAACTCACAAACTACAAGATCATGACCTGAGCCGAAGTCGGACGTTCAACCTACTGAGCCACCCCGGCGCCCCTCTACTTATACTTTCTCTTGAAAAAATCCACATATACTAGGCAGTCATCAGAAGCTATCACCTATAAAAAAGGGTTGGCAAACTTTTTCTTGCTCTTTTTGCCAAGGGACCCAATCCAATTTTAATTCAGTTTAAGAGAAATGTTTCCTGAGTGAGCCACTGAAAGCAGTTCATAGAGTTCTATAAAGGAATCAAAGCAATTAAAGGTTTTCCCCTACTGAAAGACTTTATGAGATGTATCATCGTTATCTTCAATCTTTAGATGAAGAAACTGAAACTCAGAACAGACTGCTCATCCAGGGTCTGGTTCTATAGCCAATGCTTACCTCTCTATTATTTGGCCTCAATATACTGAATTGATAAAGACAAAATTATGGTAAATCAAAATATGTAATTAGCTAGGTCTCCTAAAAGTCAAATCACAGATCACTAAAGGAAAATATCATTTTGTCAGCTTAGTATCTTGAATTTTTTATGGAAGCTAATTCAGTATTTAATCACAGTTTCAAATATGCTTTTGGACATTTTTATCCTAATCAGTTACCTATAAAATAACATATCACCAGGAAAACAACAAATCCCTTATTTGGATTGTGTGGTATTTGGGCTCCTACCTGACACTGGTTAATAGCTGCATGGTTGCCATGGAATGGAGACTGTCTTTCTTTATCTCGATGATGTCGACTGCTGTGTTTACTTCTCTGCAATTGTTGGCGTAATTTTGCAATCTGAAAAGGGGAAAAATAAGAGTATCAGAGTTTTCCAAGATACACAAAATATATCCTTGCTTAGTAAGAACCAGTACAATTCAGCCTTAATAGATCTTTTGACCTTTAAAACCCTATCACAAAATCTGACTACACAAAATTTATATATATACACACATCCACATACACAAGTGTGCACTTATGTGTATCTCTCTTTTAGAGAGAAACAAAATTACATTCCAACACTGTTCGGAGCCTTCAAGCTTCCCAAATACTAAACCAATGAAGCTTTCAGCACTTAGAATAAATGAATTACATTATAGCTTTCACAAAGAATTGTAATGAAAATTATTCTCATTGTCCTAACAATGAGCCATATTTTATTTAGATTTAGATTTCTTTAAACACCTAACCTTCAACAGCTCCAAAAATCAAACAGTACTTAAAAATCAATTCAAGCCATGAAATGTATTCACAGATACAATCTTTAAATAACAAACACAATTTCAATCAATATCCCATATTATTCCCTGACTGAATCTTTCTGTTGTATGTAAAGTGCAAATATCGTAAGTGTAGGCACAGAAAATGGTAATCAGCATAGGACCATAACCAATTTGGTTTACTGGATTAATCAATTTCAGAAACACTACCATTAAATACAGAAATAATAAATGTGAATTTGTTGTATCACTATAATTTTATAAATCTGACACTTAGATTAACAGGTATGGACTCTCATTTAATAAGAAAAAAGACAAAGAAAAACACATAATCTGTAAGTAATGTGTATATTTCCCCCATTCAAATCTCTATCCAATCAATGTAAGAACTGTTTCGTTATTTCTCAAGTAAACAAAACCAAAAACAAACAAACACCCACACAAAACAAAACAATGCAAACAGACAAATCCTTGTTGCCCACAACTTCAAGGAACTAGCCAGGGAAGAAATCAAACTTCCACACCCACTTCCTTGGGACCATTTTCCTGACCTCTTTAAGTTGATCTGTACTGCCCCATGATGCTGAACGCTTGTGAGACCCTTTCTTCTTTTCAGCATATTCTTCGGCCCATGCACTCTCTGTCTATAATGGGAAAAAGAAGGAAGGGGTATGTTAACCATTTAACGATAATGTACACCACATCTGCAACAAAATGGATGGATCTTCGGGACATTATGCACAATCAAATAAGTCAGGTGAAGAAAGACAAATACTGAATGACCTCACATGTGAAATCTAAACCACACACTCAGAGAAAAAGAGATGAGATTTACAGTTATCAGAGACAGTAGGAGTTGGGGGAGGCACCTGAAGGGGAATTGGATGAAGGTGGTATAAAGGTACAAACTTCCAGCTATAAGATTAAGTACTGTGGAGGTAATATATAACATGATGGCTAGAGTTAATACTGCTGTGTGGTATATTTGAAAATTGCTGAAAGAGTAGATCCTTTTAAAAGTTCTCAGCACAAGGAAAAAAAATTGAATTATATGAGGTAATGGATATTAACTAAACTTACTTGGTAAGTTATATCATTTCATAATATAAGAATTTCAAGTCATTATACTGTACAAAAACTTATACAGTATTGTGTATGTCAATTATATCTCAATAAACCTGAAAAATAATTTCATTTCTTAAAAAAGTATATATTTTTCTATTGTACAATGCATTCCCATTATAGAAAAATTAAGTACTAGAAATATTTATTTTTTTTTTTTTTTAATTTTTTTTTCAACGTTTTTATTTATTTTTGGGACAGAGAGAGACAGAGCATGAACGGGGGAGGGGCAGAGAGAGAGGGAGACACAGAATCGGAAACAGGCTCCAGGCTCTGAGCCATCAGCCCAGAGCCCGACGCGGGGCTCGAACTCCCGGACCGCGAGATCGTGACCTGGCTGAAGTCGGACGCTTAACCGACTGCGCCACCCAGGCGCCCCAGTACTAGAAATATTTAAAATAACACAATGACCCAAAATTCCTCTAGCACCAGTTGCTTTAATTATCATATTTTAGTTTATTTCCTTCATTTCTATTATTAACAAAAACTTAATTATTTTTACATAATGGTAAATATAGCATTTATTGAACAAATGCATACTAATAATAGCTAACATTCCTGTGATCTTATTATATGCTAGGCACTTTACTTTATGAAAGCATAGTGAAAGGTCTTCATAGTATCATCTGATTTAATACATACAAATTTCTACAAGTTCTGCAGACAAGGAAGCTTGGTAAATAGCCTAATGTCTCACAGCTAAGAAGTGGCAAAGCTAAGATATAACCTAAGACTCTGGAGTTCATAATCTTAACCTCTGTTCTATGTCTAGTCTTGCTTTAAATATCTGCAAAATTGGGGCGCCTGGCTGGCTCAGCTGGTTAAGCATCCAACATCCGCTCAGGTCATGATATCGCGGTTTGTGATTTCAAGGCTCATGTCAGGCTCTGTGCTGACAGCTCAGAGTCTGGAGCCTGCTTCGGATTCTGAGTCTCTCTCTCTCTCTCTGTTCTGCTCCTGCCCCACTCATGCTCTATCTCTCAACAAACTTTAAAAATTTTTTTAAAAAACCTTTAAAATAAAAATAAATATCTGCAAACAGGGGCACCTGGGTAGCTCAGTTGGTTAAGCAACGACTCTTGGTTTCAGCTCAGGTCATGATTTAGTACCACACTGGGCTCTCTGCCCCTGCCTCTCTGTCCCTCCCCTGCTCACTCTCTTTCAAAATAAATAAATAAATAAACTTAAAAACATTTAAAAATCTGCACAGTGTAGCCTCAAAAATGTTAAATCCTTAGTGGTTATACAAAATCCAGAATTTAAAAATCAGAAAAAAAAATACGAATGAGTTCTCAGTACATAAAAGTATGCACAATCTCTTCATCTAAACAGAACAACAACAAGGAATGACTTTGAATGACACACTGGACCAAGCGGACTCAACAGATATATTTGTTACATTTCATCCTAAAGCAGCAGAATATAAATTCTTCTCCAGTGTACATGGAATGTTCTCCAGAATAGATCACACTGGGACAGAAATTAGCCCTCAACAAGTACAAAAAGATCAAGATCATACCGTGCATATTTTCAGACCACAATACTGTAAAACTGAAATCAACCACAAGAAAAAATTTGAAAAGATAACAAATACTTGGAGACTGAAGAACATCCTACTAAAGAATGAATGGGCTAACCAAGAAGCTAAAGAGGAAATAAAAAGGTCATGGAAGCCAGACAAAACGATAATACCACAAACCAAAACATCTGAGACACAGGAAAGGCAGTCATAAGAGGGAAGTATATAGCAATCCAGGCCTTCCTAAAGAAGGAAGAAAGGTCTCAGGTACACAACCTAACATTACACCTTAAAGACCTGGAAAAAAAACAGCAAATAAAACACAAAACCAGCAGAAGACAGGATAATAAGGATTAGAGCAGAAATTAATGCTATTGAAACCAAAAAAACAGATCAATGAAACCAGAACCTGGTTCTTTGAAAGAATCAACCAAATTGATAAACATTAGCCAGTTTGATCAAAAATAAAAAGGAAAGGACCCAAATAAATAAAATCAAGAATGAAAGAGGAGAGATCACAACCAACACAGCAGAAATAAAACCAATAATAAGAGAATACTATGAGCAATTATATGCCAATAAAATGGGCAATCTGGAAGAAACAGACAAATTCCAGAAACATTCCTACCAAACTGAAACAGAAAGAAATAGGAAATTTGAACAGACCCACAACCAGTAAAAAAAAAAAAAAAAAAAAATTGAATTAGTAATCAAAAATCTCCCAAAAAACAAGAATCCAGAGCCAGATGCCTTTCCAGGGGAATTCTACCAACCATTTAAGGAAGAGTTAACACCTACTCTCTTGAAGGTGTTCCAAAAATAGAAATGGAAGGAAAACTTCCAAACTCTTTCTATGAAGCCAGCATTACCTTGATTCCAAAACCAGAGAGACCCCACTAAAAAGGAGAACTACAGACCAATTTACCGGATGAACATGGATGCAAAAATCCTCAAAAACATATTACCCAACCGGATCCAACAATATATTAAAAAAAATTATTCACCATGACCAAGTGGGATTTTATACCTGGGATGCAAGGCTGCTTCAATATCTGCCAAACAATCAATGTGATTCATCACATCAATAAAAGAAAGGACAAGAACCACATGATCCTCTCAATAGATGCAGAGAAAGCATTTGACAAAATACAGCATCCTTTCTTGATAAAAACCCTCAAGAAAGGAGGGATAGAAGGAGCATACCTCGAGATCATAAAAGCCATGTATGAACGACCCAACACTAATATCATCCTCAGTGGGGAAAAACTGAGAGCTTTCCCCCTAAGGTCAGGAACAAGACAGGGATGTCCACTCTCGCCACTGTTATTCAACATACTATTGGAAGTCTTAGCCTCTGCAGTCAGACAACACGAAGAAATAAAAGGCATCTTAGGGGCGCCTGGGTGGCGCAGTCGGTTAAGCGTCCGACTTCAGCCAGGTCACGATCTCGCGGTCCGGGAGTTCGAGCCCCGCGTCGGGCTCTGGGCTGATGGCTCAGAGCTGGAGCCTGTTTCCGATTCTGTGTCTCCCTCTCTCTCTGCCCCTCCCCCGTTCATGCTCTGTCTCTCTCTGTCCCAAAAATAAATAAACGTTGGAAAAAAAAAAAAAAAGGCATCCACATTGGCCAGGAGGAGGTCAAACTTTCACTCTTCGCAGATGACATGACACTCTATATGGAAAACCCAAAATATTCCACCAAAAAACTTCTAGAACTGATCCATGAATTCAGCAAAGTGGCAGGATATAAAATCAATGCACAGAAATCGGTTGCATTCCTATACACCAACAATGAAGCAACAGAAAGAGAAATCAAGGAGTCGATCCCATTTACAATTGCACCAAAAGCCATAAAATACCTAGGAATAAATCTAACCAAAGAGGTGAAAAATCTATACACTGAAAACTAGAGAAAGCTTATGAAAGAAATTGAAGAAGACACAAAAAATGGAAAAAGATTCCATGCTCCTGGATAGGAAGAACAAATATTGTTAAAATGTCGATACTACCCAAAGCAATCTACATATTCAATGCAATCCCTATCAAAGTAACACCAGCATTCTTCACAGAGCCAGAACAAATAATCCTAAAATTTGTATGGAACCAGAAAAGACCCTGAATAGCCAAAGCAGTCTTGAAAAAGAAAACCAAAGCAGGAGGCATCACAGTCCCGGACTTCAAGCTATACTACAAAGCTGTAATCATCAAGACAGTGTGGTACTGGCACTAGAACAGACACTCAGATCAATGGAACAGAATAGAGAACCCAGAAATGGACCCACAAACGTATGGCCAACCAATCTTTGACAAAGCAGGAAAGAATATCCAATGGAATAAAGACAGTCTATTCAGCAAGTGGTTCTGGGAAAACTGGACAGCGACATGCAGAAAAATGAACCTGGACCACTTTCCTACACCACGCACAAAAATAAACTCAAAATGGATGAAAGACCTAAATGTAAGACAGGAAGCCATCAAAATCCTCGAGGAGAAAGCAGGCAAAAACCTCTTTCATCTTGGCCACAGCAACTTCTTAATCAACACATCTCCAGAGGCAAGGCAAACCAAAGCAAAAATGAACTATTGGGACCTCATCAAAATAAAAAGCTTCTACACAGCAAAGGAAACAATCAGCAAAACTAAAAGGCAATGGACAGAATGGGAGAAGATATTTGCAAACAACCTATCAGATAAAGGGTGAGTATCCAAAATCTATAAAGAACTTATCAAATTCAACACCTAAAAACCAAATAATCCACTGAAGAAATAGGCAAAAGACATGAATAGACACTTCTCTAAAGAAGATATCCAGATGGCCAATTGACACAGGAAAACATGCGCAACATCACTCCTCATCAGGGAAATACAAATCAAAACCACAATGAGATACTACCTTACACCTGTCAGAATGGCTAACATTAACAACTCAGGCAACAGCAGATGTTGGTGAGGATGCGGAGAAAGAGGATCTCTTTGGCACTGCTGGTGGCAATGCAAACTGGTGCAGCCACTCTGGAAAACAGTATGGAGGTTCCTTAAAAAATTAAAAATAGAACTACCCTACGACCCAGCAACTGCACTACTAGGCATTTATCCAAGGGATACAGGTATGCTGTTTCGAAGGGACACACGCACCCCCATGTTTATAGCAGCACTATCAACAATAGCCAAAATATGGAAAGAACCCAAATGTCCATCAGTAGATGAACGGATAAAGAAGATGTGATATATATATACACACACACATACACATATACATATGTGTGTGTGTATATATATATATATATATATATACATATACGTACATACGTATATACATATATATATGTGTGTGTGTGTATATATATATATACACACATATATATATACACATACATACATACGATGGAGTATTACTCGGCAATCAAAAAGAATGAAATCTTGCTATTGCAACTATGTGGATGGAACTAGAGGGTATTATGCTAAGCAAAATTAGTCAGAGAAAGACAAATATCGTATGACTTCACTCATATGAGGACTTAAGAGACAAAACAGATGAACATAAGGGAAGGGAAGCAAAAATAATATAAAAACAGGGAGGGGGACAATAACATAAGAGACTCTTAAATATGGAGAACAAACAGAGAGATACCGGAGGGGTTTTGGGAGGGGGAATGGGCTAAATGGGTAAGGGGCATTAAGGAATCTACTCCTGAAATCACTGTTGCACTATATGCTAACTAACTTGGATGTAAATTAAAAAAATGAATTAAAAAATTAAAAAAAATATGCTCAGTCTCACCCATAATAAGAGAAAAGCAAATTAAAACCACAGACTGGGTGATTTTATTTCATACTCTCCTACATTGCTGGTAGAAGTGTAAAATTAGTACAGCCTTTATGGAAGGAGACTCAGCAATTGCTGTCAAAGTTACAAATGCACATACCCTTTATCTCACCCTTCTTTTGGTTATTTATCATGCAGATGTACAAAATGTTTATCTTTATGCACAAAATGATACAGCATATTATTCCCTGTAGCACTGTTTTTACAAGATTAGAACAATGTAAATAGAGGATCTGTTAAATAAATTATGGTATATCTTTACAACAAAATACTTATTCAGCCATTAAAAATGAATAAGGAAGTTCACAATAATCTCTATGAGATATTAAGTGAAAAACTCAAGTATAGTATGTATAGTATAGTATGTATAGCAACTACTTTTATAGAGGACCAGTATAAAGAACATACATATATGTAAAGTATCTCTACAAGAATATACATTGTAACAAAAGAAACATCAGTGGGATGTTTCCCATGGGAAACATCTTCCTCATGGGAAGAAGATCCTTCCTTCACTGTATTATACTTATGTACTTCTTGATTTTGTACTATAAGAATGAATGTACAGCCTGTTCAAAACAATACTCTCTATATAAGGTGTGGGGGGTGACTTTTAAAGGGGGAATTTTTTTTTTTGAGAAATGTATTTTTATTTTTTCTTTTTTTTAATTTTTTTTTTTTTCAACGTTTATTTATTTTTGGGACAGAGAGAGACAGAGCATGAACGGGGGAGGGGCAGAGAGAGAGGGAGACACAGAATCAGAAACAGGCTCCAGGCTCTGAGCCATCAGCCCAGAGCCCGACGCGGGGCTTGAACTCACGGACCGCGAGATCGTGACCTGGCTGAAGTCGGACGCTTAACCGACTGCGCCACCCAGGCGCCCCTGTATTTTTATTTTTTAATGTTTAAAATTTTTTACTTAAATTCGAATTAGTTTAACATACAGTGCAATATTGATTTCAGGAACAGAATTCCGTGATTCATCACTTACACACAATACCCAGTGCTTATCATACATAATAAGTGCCCTCCTTAATACCCATCACCCATTTAGCCAACCCTCTACCCACCTCCCTCCAACAAGCCTGTTTGTTCTCTATCATTAAGAGTCTTTTATGGTTTGTTTCCGTCATTCTTTTTTTTTTCTCGGTTTTTTTTTTTTTTTGCCCCTTTCCATACATCCATCTGTTTTGTTTCTTAAATCCCACATATGAGTGAAATCATATGGTATTTGTCTTTACCTGCCTTATTTTGTCTAGTATAATACATTCTAGCTCCATCCACATCACTGCAAATGGCAAGATTTCATTCTTTTTGATGGCTGAGTAACATTACACTGTATGTGTGCATATATATGTGTATATATATGTATATATATAATATGCATCATATCTTCATTCATCAGTCAGTGGACATTTGGGCTCTCTTCATAGTTTCACTATTGTTGATAGTATTGCTATAAACATCAAGATGCATGTACCCCTTCAAATATGTATTTTTGTACCCTCTGGATAGATACCTAGTAGTACAATTGCTGGATCATAGAGTAGTTCTATTTTTAACTTTTTGAGGAAACTCCATACTGTTTTCCAGAGTGGCTGCATTTCTACCAACAAAAAGGTTCCCCTTGCTCCACATCCTTGCCAACACCTGTTGTTTCTTGTGTTAGTGTTAGCCATTCTGACTGGTGTGAAGTGGTATCTCATTGTGGTTTTGATTTGTATTTTGCTGACGATGACTGATGTTGACCATCTTTTCATATGTCTGTTGGCCATCTGGATATCTTCTTTGGAAAAGTGTCTATTCATGTCTTCTGCCCATTTCCTCACTGGATTATTTGTTTTTTGGGTGTTGAGTTTTATTAGTTCTTTATAGATTTTGGATACTAACCCTTTATCACATATGCCATTTGCAAATATCACTTCCCATTCTGTAGGCTGCATTTTAGTTTTGTTGATTACTTCCTTGCTGTGCAGAAGCTTATCTTTATGAGGTCCCAATAATTCATTTTTGCTTTCATTTCCCTTGCCTCCGGAGACATGTCTAGTAAGAAGTTGCTATGGCCAAAGAGTTTGCTGCCTGTGTTCTCCTCAAGGATTTTGATGGTTTTCTGCCTCACAATTAGGTCTTTCATCCATTGTGAATTTATTTTGGAGTATGTATAAGAAATTGATCCAGTTTCATTCTTCTGCATGTTGCTGTCTAGTTTTCCCAACACCATTTGTTGAAGAGACAGTCTTTTTTCCACCAGGTATTTTTTTCCTGCTTTGTTGAAGATTAGTTGATCATATGGTTGTGGGTCCATTCTAGGTTCTCTATTCTGTTCCATTGATCTATGTGTGTTTTTGTGCCAGTACCGTGCTGTCTTAATGACCAGAGCTCTGTAATATAGCTTGAAATCTAGAATTGCGCCACCTCCAGTTTTGTTTTCCTTTTTCAGGACTGCTTTGGCCATTAGGGGACTTTTGTGAAAGTCCTCTGTGAAAAATTCTAGTGGTATTTTGATAGGGACTGCATTAAATGTGTAGATTGCTTTGGGTAGTATAGACATTTTAACAATGTTTGTTCTTCCTATCCCAGAGCATGGAGTGCTCTTCCATTTCTTTGTGTCCTCTTTAATTTCTTTCATAAGTGTTCTATAGTTTTCAGAGTACAATTCTTTTACATGTTTGGTTAGATTTATTCCTAGATATCTTATTGTTTTTGGTGCAGTTACAAATGGGATTGACTCCTTGATTTCTTTTTCTCCTACTTCATTATTGGTGTATAGAAATGCAACAGATTTCTGTACATAGATTTTATATCCTGCAACTTTGCTGAATTCATGTATTAGTCCTAGAAATTTTTGGTGGAGCCTTTCAGGTTTTCTACATAGAGTCTCATGTGCAGATAGAAGAAGTCTGACTTCTCCCTTTCCTATTTAGATGCCTTTTGTTTCTCTCTGATGTCTGATGGCTGATGCTAAGATTTCCAGTACTATGTTAAATAGTAATGGTGAGAGCAAACATTCTTATCTTATTCCTGACCATAGGGGAAAGCCTCTCAGTTTTTCCCTAATGAGGATGATATTAGCTGTGGGCCTTTCATATAAAGCCTTTATGAGTTGACGTATGATCTTTCTATCCCTACTTAAGGGGGAATCTTTCTATATGGATAGAGTGATGTCCTTAAATAAAAAACAAGGTTGAAGGATATATATACATCACATATATACAGTATTCCTGCCAAAAAATGTAGTAAGTTGAATTTAATTGTGAAGAAACAGAGACTTACGTTGAGAATATTCAACAAATATACTGGCTTGCACTCTTAAAAAATATATCTATGTCATGAAAGACCAAGAAAAGCTAAGGAATGGTTTCAGAATAAAGAATACCAAATAAGCATAACATCTAAATGCCAAGTGTGTTTCTTGACTAGATCCTGGCTTACATATTACTACAGAGAACAATGAGAAAACTTAAAAAATTTGACTATGTACCACATATTAAATAATAGCATGGTATCAATCAATGTTAAATCTCCTGAATTTGGTAAGTACTTTGGTAATTTTTGTAAGTCCTTGTTCATATATACATGTTGAACTATTTGAAGAATCAGAATGTCTTCAACTTACTAACAATTAGCAAATAGTAACAATAATAACAGCAATTATATACACAAAAAAATAAAAATACACATTAAAGTGTTCATATATAAATGTTTATATTTGGTGAATATAAGTGAGGAGTCTACTGGTGTTCAATCTACTATTCTTGCAACTTTTCTATAAATGAGACTTTCAAAATACAACTTTTTTTTTTTAATTAGGGAAGTCTAAATATAATAAGTGTAAGATTTAACTCAAGGAAAAGCAAAAGAATATAAAAGCCTCCTATAGACTTGTTAAGAACAAATTAAAATGAGAACAAGAGTATTAAGACAAATAAAAGTAAACATGAAGAGCAACAGCTTTGCTAATTTCAGTTGTAAGATGGTCAAACAAGAAAAATTACTTAGCAAAAATCACTGATTTTACTTAAACTCCTAACTCAAAAGATAATTGTTCTCTTTGTTCCACTAAGAAGCTGTGCCTTTAAGACACTCTAGATATTAATAAAAAGTAAAACTGAGTTTTAATTAAGTACATTTCAATTTTTGTTCAGCCTTGCACTGTATACCACAAAACTATTAAGCATCTACTACTAACATGTCAGACACTGGACTACATACTGAGGTTAGAGAGGAAACACAGTTCTTATTTTCAAGAAGTTTTTTTCTAGGAGAGAAAGGATAAATATCCAATTATGTTACAATAAATAGCCACATGTGATGATAGAAGTTCCCTCTAAGAAAGGCATCTAAACCAGAACTAGAAGGACAGGGAAGCAGGTAGGCAAGATTTTATGAAATTGGGGGAGGCTTCAGAGTATAAGTTATCTAAGCAAATGGTGGGAAAGCATTCCATACAAAATAGAAATCCTGGGAAGCATCAGTGAACACAGTACACAGGGCACTGCAAGTCCATTATTGAGAGCTGGAGTATATTTTCTAAATTATTTTTAACAGGTAAAAAGAAAAATATCAATTACACAGTCAAGAAACTGTATTTGTTTTAAAGGATTCCATGATGTAATCCTACTTTGTTACAGCCCAACCTATTTAAAAAACAATGTATAGAGTCACTGGCCTAGAGAAATCTGATCTAACATGTGGGGAAAAAAAAAAAACCCAAAAAACAGGAACACCAGTCAAGTGGTGAAGCATCTGGAAATTAAAAAAAAAAAAAAATTAATGTTTATTTTTTGAGAGAGAGAGAGAGAGAGAGAGAGAGACAGAAAGAGACAGAGCACGAGCAGGGAAGGGGCAGAGAGAGAGGGAGACACAGAATCTGAAGCAGGCTCCAGGCTCTAAGTTGTCAGCACAGATCCTGTCACAGAGCTCAAACTCACAACTGTGAGATCATGACCTGAGCCGAAGTCAGACACTTAACCAATGCCACCCAGGCACCCCATGGAAATTTAGATTACTTCAGAATCCTAGGCTTAACCAAGATAGTCAATGCTACTAGGAAGCAACTACAGAGCTTATACAGAGGTTATTATATTAGGTCTTAAAAAAAAAAAAAAAGATTTTTAACACTTTTCTTCTCTCTTAATATTACAATCCAATTTTAACCAATGGACCAAGGTTTTATACAAAAGAGCAAGTTACTCAAAAAGTATTTTTTTTTAAAAAGCTAATCTACCTCTTTAGTACTTTCATTTCTAACACTAGACTTATAAATAGCTACCTTCAGTAATCCTACATTATTGTAGTCTCTAATTTACAAAGTATATAATTTTATTAGGTTTTAATAACAGGCCATCTTATAGTTTCTGAACTTGGACTACAATTTCACACCAGTGCAAAAATTGAAAAAGAAAACAAGCTCTTAATCAAAATAAACCCCTGAAGAGGGAAAAATAGCCTCTGAAATGTAGGAGTTCTGAGAGAAAATAACATAAGATTTTTAAAAGGAAAAGATGACTGGTTTATGTAATAAAGTAAACCAGACACCAATCACATGAGTCACAAATTCACATATTCACATGTCCCCTGTGAAGAAGCGTAGGTGGTTAGGAAAGTTGGGAAGAGATTACCTTTTGAGTCAAAAGAATGTCAAAGAATCCAGCCATACATACACGCTTCATTTCATTCCCACAAACTGGTATACGTCAGAAAATTCAAAAGGCACCCCTTGCAAATTAGGTGAATTAAATTAAATTAATGGAATTACAACATAGATAATGCTAGAAATACAAACTGGTCTAAGTTTGGAGGGCAAGCTGGTAAATGGTGTTTTTAAAAGAATCATTAAAAGAACGTGGGAGGAGGGGGGCCAGGAGGTAGAGGTTGGTGGCAATGTAGTCTTTAGTAGTGTACCAAACTCTGAAGCAGAAATGGTAGATGAGTCTTGCAGATGGTCTCATCGACCAGCCCTGCTCCACTGGCAATGGCAAGCTAAGGCACTGCACTAGAGAGACTCTCGGGCAATTTGAGTTCACAGGGAATAAGCAATGTCTGCCAGAGACACAGAAAAAAAGAAATGATGCCACATTTTTGCTATCTATGTGTCAAGTAATTAGGATAACAAATAATCATGTACAATAAAATCTTAATCAGGCACTCATTCTCATGACCAAAGCAATGATGGGATGGAGGTACGGCAGGAGAGGAGATTAACATCTTTAAAAGCTTGCTGCCACACTCCTACTAAACTTTTTGTTTTTAATGTTTATTATTTATATTTGAGAAAGAGAAAGAGCATGAGTGGGCAAGGGTCAGAGAGAGAGAGAGAGACACACAGAATCCAAAGCAGGCTTCGAGCTGTCAGCACAGAGTATGACACAGGGCTCAAACCCACAAACCGTGAGAGCATGACCTGAGCTGAAGTCGGACGCTTAACCGACTAAGCCGTCTGGGCACCCCTTCCTAAACTTTTTTGATGCTGCCTTTCTCTGTATTTTTCAGAACCTCCGCTTCTCATTCCCACTCATCCCTGAAATACTGAGATAGACCTTGGAGTCATACATATTTTTTTAAATGAAGAACCAGGGCTCAGAGTCATAACATGAAAAGTTTTGTCAAAAGTCTAACAGGAATTTCCTGCAAGCGCCCATCTACACTATAAGATAAATTACTTCCATCACATTGTCTGCTCTAGCACTGTCTGGACCAGGGGTGATAAAAAAGCCCCAAGTCTTTCAACATGGGCAAAAACTGCTAATCAGTCCCAATAATCTTTAGCCTGAATCTTTTTCAACATAATCCTCCAGGGAAGCTAATAGCAGTTAACAAACTACACAGGATATGAAATCTACATGCCATTCTTGTTGTGACAATAACCAAAGGTAGTAATTTCAATGGCAAGCATTTATTAAATGCTTACTATGTGCCAGCCACTGTTCTAAGTGTTTTATATATATTTCCTTGTTTAATCCTCATAATAACCTTAAAAGACAGGTACTATTCTTTTCCCCATTTTATTTTTTTTTTAATGTTTATTTAATTATTTTGAGAGAGACAGTGTGTATGCATGTGCAAGCAGGGGAGGGGCAGAGAGAGAGAGGGAAACAGAATCCCAAGCAGGCTCCACGCTCAGCCCAATGCAGAGCTTGATCCCATGACCGTGAGATCATGACTTGAGCCAAAACCAAGAGTGGGGTACTTAACTGACTGAACCACCCAGGTGTCCTGTTCCCATTTTACAAAGAGGAAACAAAAGCACAGAGATGTTAAAAATTGCCTGAACTCCAAAGAAGATATACAATAAGCATATGAAAAGATGCTCAACATCATCAGTCATTAGGAAAATATAAATAAAACTCACAAGATATAGTTTCATATCTACCAGGATAGCTATACTGAAGAAAAAACAGAAAAATAGTTAAGTTTTGGTGAGGATATGGAGAAACTGGAGTCCTTATACACTGCTGGAGAGAATGTAAACTGGTGCAGCTGCTGAGCCATATATTTTAGAGGAACTGCCAGACTGTTCCTCTAAAAGCTAAATATATGACCCAGCAATTTCACTCCTACATACGTGCCAAAAGGAATTGAGAGCAGAGATTCAGATATCTACACACCAATGTTTGTTTCAGCACTGTTCACAATTGCCAAAATTTGTAAACAACCCCGATGTCCAAAACCAGAAATGGATAAACATGTTTATCCATCCAATAGAATATTATTCAGCCATGAAAACAAATGGTACAACATGGATAAACCTTGAAAACATTATGTTAAGCAAAATGAGTCAGATAAAGAAGTACAAATATCATATGCTTCCAGTTATATGAAATACCTAGAACAGGCAAATTCACAGAAACAGAAAGTTGAATAGTGGTTACAGGGGCTGGAAAAAGAATGAGGACTTACTGAGTTTTTGTTTGGGTGATGAAAAGTTTTGAAACAGATAATGGCAATAGTTGCACAAGAGTGTGAATGTAATTGATGCTACTAAGTTATATACTTAAAAATGGTCAAAATGGGGGCATGTGGGTGGCTCTGTCAGTTAAGCATCAGACTCTGAGTGTGGAGCCTGCCTGCTTATGATTCTCTCTCTCCCCTCTCCCTTTGCCCCCTCCCCTGCTTGCACTAGCTCATGTGTACTCTCTCAAAAAAAAAAAATTTTTTTTTTACATTAAAAAAACCCCTTTTTTTAATGTTTATTTTTGAGAGAGAGAGAAAGACAGAGACAGAGAGACAGAGTGTGAGCAGGGGAGGGTCAGAGAGAAAGGGAGACACAGAATCCGACGCAGGCTCCAGGCTCTGAGCTGTCAGCACAAAGCCTGACGTAGGGCTCCAACTCACAAACCGTGAAATCATAACCTGAGCCAAAGTTGGTTGCCCAACTGACTGAGCCACCCAGGTGCCCCATAAAAAATTTTTTTTTAATGTTTATTTATTTTTGAGAGAGAAAGAGAGAGAGAGACACAGAGTGCGAGTGGGGGAAGGGCAGAGAGAGAGGGAGACACAAAACCTGAAGCAGGCTCCAGGCTCTGAGCTGTCAGCACAGAGCCTGATGTGGGGCTCGAACTCACAGACTGAGCTGAAGTCAGACACTTAACCGACTGAGCCACCCAGGCGCCCTTCCCCACCTCCCAAAAAAAAAAGAATTTTAATAAACCTACCTGTGTAGCCTTGTCCCTCATGCAAGGAGCAGCCTGCCCATGACTATCACGAGGCCAGTGCCCTGCAAGGTATGGAGCAGCAAGTGTATCCAGAGAGGAAGTGCGCCGGATAATACTAGAGGGGCTTGAGGATGGTGGTCGTGTTTTGTCACCTAGGTTTAAGACAAATATATGTATTTTTAAAATAGATTAGGAAGGAAACAAAGTAGAAACCAAGTACTAAACTATGTGGAAATTCTCTAACTTAAAAAAAACAAGTAATAAAAAGGAGTAAGCGACTAATTCATACAAACTTGGACGAATCTCCAGGGAATTATACTGAGTGAAAACAGTCAATCTCACATGGTTACATACTATATGATTTCATTTATATAACACTTTTGAAACGAAAAAACATTTAGAAATGGAGGAGAGATTACTGGCTGCCAGGAGTCAGAGATGGGGAGGAACAATGAACTGGCAGAAGAAAAGCAGGTGTTATAAAAGGGCAACAAGAGGGACCCTTGTGATAAGGAGCTATTCAGCTTTACTGTAGTGATAGATACACAAACATACAGAGATTAAACAGTATAGAATTATACACATATACAAATGAGTTCAAGTAAAACTGGAAAAATCTGAATTAATAAGAATAGATTGTACAATGTCAATATCCTGGTTGTAATATTGTACTATGGTTCTACAAAATGTTATTACTGAGGGAGACTGGGCAAAGTGTACAAAACCTGTATTATTTGTTACAACTGTAATGATCTCTACAGGAAAAAAGAAAATAAGACAAATGCATATCTACCCATTTTAAAAATGTTCATCTTGGTTTTAAGATTAAATAAGTATAAGAAACAAAATACTTATTTATCATTATACCACCTATACTCAAGAGGATATAAGACAGCTAAGATAAAGTTACAGGGAAAATTCCATTTTAATCAGCTCTATATAACACACATCTTAGGGAGATTTTGTCACAATAAAACCATATTAACCAGGCTATAGGAACGTTCATTGAAGCCACATATGCAAAAATCTTCTTCATTTCAAGCTACAGCATATAGATTTAAATGTGAGTTAAAAAAAGGAAAAAAAAAACTTTAAAAATTAGGTAATGGGAAGTGAGAGGTGACAGAAGAAACACCTTTGTATCTCCTTTTTCTCTTTGATGGGAGAAGGAAATAGGCTTAGCTAATTTATACTTTAAGAAAAGAAGGAAGGAAACAAAGGAAAGGCTTTAAAATATTAAACATATGCATAAATTGGACTGTATTATAATGCTCTCATTCTAGTTCTATGTGATAAATACCTTTGCTCTTAAGCCCATATACAAAAACACCTTGAGACACCTATCTTCTGTTTGTATTACATTATGTCTTAATAAGAGTCTTGCACAGTTACAAGTGTAAAAGTTCAGTTCCTGGTTATGTGACCCATATAACAAAAGATTCAATTCCACTAAAATAATAGTTACAGCACCTGTGTTGCTGATAATCATAAAGCTGCTTCAAAGATATGCCTCCGATACATAATTTGCTTTCAAAATGGCACAATTATTTCACTGAAACAATGCCTAATTGTTGCAAATGCCAACCATCTCTGCATAGTCTTCCTTTTAGTAAACACAAAATAAACGCTGTATGTGTCCGTAAGTTCAAGAAAGCGCATTCTCACATTATTATAAGTAAAAAGCAATAAATGTACATGTTCACAAATTTCCTCTAACTAAAAATTAATCTCTACTGGACAGTCACATGACTGTTCTCAGCTAGGAAAAACAAAAAGACATACACTATGTGATCTGGGGTATATTCATCAAAATCAAATCGTCAGAAGCTTTCTGGTACCTCTTTCCTACCATGATGCTGCTTCAGTCACCCACCAGTGCACTGACCAAGCAGATCTTACTAATCGGTCTGATTCCATTTTGGAGATTTTTAAATATTGAAGAGTTGACTTTTCAACGAGGCCTCTTAAGACTATTAAATTTTCTATAATAGGGGCGCCTGGGTAGCTCAGTTGGTTGAGTGTCCGACTTTGGCTCAGGTCATGATCTCATGGTTTGGGAGTTTGAGCCATGCATTGGGCTCTGTGCTGATGGCTCAGAGCCTGAAGCCTGCTTTGGATCCTGTGTCCCTCTCTCTGCCGTCCCCCGCTCATGTTCTCTTTCTCAAAAATAAATTTAAAAAACAAAAACAAAAACAAAAACAAAACACTTTTAAATATTCTATAATGAAATGAAGAATAGAAAAATTATACATCATCACGTGTAAAAATACTAAACATTTTCTCTTTAGAACTCCTTTCCTATAACCCACTCATTTGAACATTTACTAAGGGTCTGTGAGCCAAGGCAAAGACCTAGAAATTAAAAAGACTTAAGTTACAGTAAGGAACACAGTCTACATCTAGCTTGTCATGATTCCATTTCAATCCAAGTTCCCAAAATTGACAGGATTTGGTGCCTAATTATAAGGGAGTTTAAGGATGGGAGGGAGTCTCAATAGTCAAAGATGACTCAAAGATTCCCATCCTACCTAAACAAAGGCTGTATTTATAAGAAGTCCAGAGGAAAAAACTCTGACAGCTGACAAGACCCTTCATGATCAGACCTCTCTAGCTTCATTCTGTTGCCTGTACTACCTCAATCTCTACGCCAGGCTGAACGACCTACAGTTCCCAACAAGTACTGTGCTTTGCATGCCTCCATGCCTTTGTCTCTACCTAGATTTCCCTAGATAGCTCTTTCTTTGGTTTGGCTAATTCATGTGTAACCTTTCAAACTTCAGTTCAGATGTCTAAACTGAAATTCAAAATTCAGTTCAGATATTTCCCCTGGAAAATCCTTTTTTTTTTTTTAAGTTTATTTATTTATTTTGAGAGAGAGCATGCACACACATGAAAGCCTGCACAGGCATGAGTGAGGGAGCAGAGAGAGAGAGGGAGAGAAAGAGAGAATCCCAAGCAGGTTCCACATTGTCAGTGCAGAGACCAATGTGGGGCTTTAACCGTGAGATCATGACCTGAGTGGAGATCAAGAGTAAGATGCTTAAGACTGAGCCACCCAGGCACCCCTCCCCTGGAAGATCTTCCCTGAACAGCCACCCAAGTCCAAGAACCACACCAACATCTAAGTCAAAAGTCCTACTGTTGTGCTGCCATAGCACGGTTCACAGAAATAGTCCCTTGACTGTTCAGTGCTCTACTAAAGAATGAAATTTTGGAGGGCAGGAATTTTACTTCCCCTCCAACCCAATGATTAAGATGGTACCTGATATATATGCAGACAAGACAATGCCTTCTAATGTTACTATTCTTCATAAACAAGGGCAAGCGTGCACCACACTCTTATTAATCCAAAGTAAAACAACAAAGACAAATACTTCCTGGTATTACTTTCATGTGGAATCTTTAAAAAAAAAAAAAAAAAGTCAAACTCATAGAAAAATTATTGCCAGGGGGCACCTGGGTGGTTCAGTGGTTGAGCATCCAACTGTTGGTTTTGGCTCATGTCATGATCTCATGGTTTGTGAGTTCGAGCCAGGCATCAGGCTCTGTGCTGACAGTGTGGAGCCTGCTTGGGATTCTCTCTCTCTCTCTCTCTCTCTCTCTTTCTCTCTCTGCCCCTCCCCTGCTCTCTCTTTCTCAAAAAAAAAAAATAATAAAATAAAATAAAAAAATAAAAAAAAAAGGAAAAAGAAAAGTGATGGCCAAGGCATGGGAAAATAGGGAGAAGTTGATGAAAGGGTACAAACTTTCAACTGCACAATAAATAAAGCCTGAAGATCTAACGTATAACATGGTGACTACACTTAATTATCATTGTATTGTACAATTAAAATTTACTGCATGTAGAACTTTAAAAGAGCTCCTGGGTGGCTGAGCCTGTTAAGTGCCCGACTTCAACTCAGGTCATGATCTCACAGTTCGGGGGTTCGAGCCCTGCATTGGGCTCTGTGCTAACAGCTCAAAGCCTGGAGCCTGCTTTCGAATCTGTCTCCCTCTCACTCTCTGCCCCTCCCCCACTCATACTCTTTCTCTCTCTCTCTCTCAAAAATACATAAAACATTAATAAATAAAAAATGAAAAGATACATATGTGAGATGATGAATGTTATTTAAACAGATTAGAGGAATCCTTTCACAATGTATACATACACCAAGTCACTTTAAATATGTTAAAACTTTGTCAATTATATGTAAATGAAGCTAAAAATAAAACTAAATCAAAACAACAAAACAAAGGTTCAAAAGAAGTTAACTACAGCAGGGTGTGGCACTAAAAATAGCAGTCAATGCCTTGGGCTCTAAAGTTCAGAACTCCCCAACTATCTGTGACCAATTCTGTTGGTTCCTGAGTAACTTCAATGGCAACAGTACAGCATCCCAAAGCACAGCCCCCGGGTATTACATTAACAGATTCTATAGACCTTGTTAGATTTAGGTATTTGTAGAGCTTAATCAGGTACTGCTTAAAGGTTGTATTCATATTCATTTGTTCAGTGAGGGAAAAAAAAAAGTCTCACCTTTTTCAAATACAAAAATGATAAAATATTTATTGTAAAGAAATCTAACACAAATAAATGCCAATAGGACACCACTCAGAGATAACCATTTTAGTGAGTATTTATCTCAGAGATTTGTCTACCATTCACACACACAATTTTATATAAATAAGGCTCCATTAGGCATGCTATTACTTATTGTTGAGAAATAAAATGAGCTTGTCGAGGACCTATTTCCATTGCAATAAATATAAATCTATAATACATCACCATTTTTAATTTTTTTTTTTCAACGTTTATTTATTTTTGGGACAGAGAGAGACAGAGCATGAACGGGGGAGGGGCAGAGAGAGAGGGAGACACAGAATCGGAAACAGGCTCCAGGCTCTGAGCCATCAGCCCAGAGCCCGACGCGGGGCTCGAACTCACGGACCGTGAGATCGTGACCTGGCTGAAGTCGGACGCTCAACCGACTGCGCCACCCAGGTGCCCCTACATCACCATTTTTAATAGCTGTATACTATCATATTGAATGGATATACTTAATCCCATAATGATAGACATTTCTAGAGGCAGATCAATATCTTTTTACATTTAATTATCTCTTTGTGAAAAAATTTCTAGACGTCAAATTATATATCCAAGGATACACATATATTAAAATTTTAAGTACTGCCACACTGCCTTCCACCAGAAAGGATTTTGCCCTCACAAGAATACTCATTTACCCACATTCTGCAGTGTACTTTATCATTTTCTGCCAATCTAAAAAAAAGATTAAAAATACCTTTTTATTTGCATTTTGATTACTAAGTTATAAAATACGCAGATTTTACTGGCAATTTATATTTTTTATACATTACCAGTATTTTTAAATATTACTCCTGATCTCTCTTTTAATTTTATAGAGATCTTTTCTTCTATTGAAGAAACATTTAAAGGAGGTTCCTTCAGTTTCATTTTAGCTTCCTTTTCTCATTATTTTTAAGTAAAACAGTTAATTTTATATTAAATACTATGCATAGTATGATTAAATTCTTATAAAAGTATATGCCTATTTATCCACTGTCTAAACTTCTTCCTACACACGCACACACACACGCACACACACTCACTCTCTCTCTTCCCCTCTTTCCCTCAAAATGTCTCTGGAAATTTTATTTCAGACCTGATTTTATTGCACTTTGCTTTAATGCATTTGACAGATTTGATTTTTTTTTTTTTTTTTTTTTTTTTTTTTTTTACAAATTGAAGGTTTGTAGCAACCCTGAGTTGAAAAAGTCTGTGCCATTTTTCAAACAGCATTTGCTCACTTCATGCCTCTGTGTCACATTTTGGTAATTCAGTATTTCAAACTTTTTCATCATTAAATTTGTTATGATGATCCGTGATCAGTGATCCTTGATATTATCATTGTAATTGTTTTGGGACACCACAAACCACACCCATATAAGACAATGAACTTAGTTGATAAATGTTGTTTGTGCTCTGACTGCTCCACTGACCAGCAGGTTCCCCCTTTCTATTCCTCTCCTTGAGCCTTCCTTGAGACACAACAATACTGAACTTAGACCAATTAATAATTCTACAATGGCCTCCATGTGATCTCTCACTTTCAATCAAAAGCTAGAAATGTTAAGCTTAGTGAGGAAGGTATGTCCAGAGCCTAGATACGCTAAGATAGTCCTCTTATGCCAGTTAGCCAAGTTGTGAATGCAAAGGAAAAATTCTTAAAAAAAATTAAAAGTGCTACTCCAGTGAACATATGAATAAAAAGAAAGCCAAACACCCCTACTGCTGATATGGAGAAAGTTATAGTTGTCTAGATATAAGATCAAACCAGTCACAACATTCCCCTAGGCCAAAGACTAATCCAGACAAGGCCCTAACTCTCTTCAATTCTATGGAGGCTGAAAGATGTGAGGAAGCTACAGAAGAAAAGTTGGAAGTTAGCAGAGATTGGTTTGCGAGGTTTAAGAAAAGAAGCCATTTTGGGGCCCCTAGCTGGCTCAGTTGGTAGAGTGTGCAACTCCTGATCTCAGGATCATTAGTTTGAGCCCCAATTGGGCATGAAGTCTACTTAAAAAGCAAATAAATAAAAATAATGTTTAAGAAAAGAAAGAAAAAAGAAGCCATCTCTATAACATAGAGTGCAAGATGAAACAGCAAGTACTGATGTAAAAGCTGCACCAGGTTATCCAGAAGACCCAGCTAAGATAATTAATGAAGGTGGCTATACAAAACAACAGATTTTCAACATAGATAAAACAGTTTTATACAGGAAAAGGATGCTATCTAGGTCTTTCACAGCTAGAGAGAAGTCCATGCCTGGCTTCAAATCTTCAAATGAGAGGCTGACTGTCTTTGTTAGGAATTAATGTAGCTGGTAACTAGGGTGAAGCAAATGCTCACTGACCATTCTGAAAATCCTAGGACTCTTAAGAATTATGCTAAACTACCCTGCCTGTGCTCTATAAATGGAAAAACAAAGCCTGGATAACAGCATATCTGTTTACATAGTTTACTTAATATCTTGAGCCCACTGTTGAGACCTACTGTTCAGGAAAAAAAACAAAACTCCTTTCCAAATATTACTGCTCACTGAGAATACACCTGATCACTCAAGAGTTATGATGGAAATAGGCAATGAGATTAACGTTTTCACACCTGCTAACACAACATCCATTCTGTAGCCCATGGGTCAAGGAGTCTTTTTGACTTTTCAAGTGTTATTATTTATGAAATACATTTCATAACACTATAGCTGCCTAGATGGTGATTCCTCTGTTGGATGTGGGTAAAGTAAAATTGAAAACCTCTGGTAAGGATTCACCATTCTAGACACCATGAAGAACATCTGTGATTCATGGGAAGAGGTCAAAATATCAATATGAACAGGAGTTTGCAAGACATTGATTCCAACCCTCATGGATGACTTTGAGGGATTCAAGACTTCAGTGGAGGAAGTAACTGCAGATATGGTGGAAAGAGCAAAACCAGAATTAGAAGTAGAGTCTGGAGATATGACTAACTTGCTGCAATTTTATGATAAAACTTGAACAGATGAGTAAAGAAAGTAGTTTCTTGAGATGTATCTGCTTCTAGTGAAGATGCTATGAAAACTGTTGAAATGACAACAAAATAATTTGAACATTACATTAACGGAGTTGATAAAGCAGCAGCAGGGTTTGATTTGATTTCTGAAAAAAGTTCTACTGTGGGTAAAATTACTATCAGAAAGCATCACAGGCTACAGAGAAATCATTCATGAAAGGAAAGGTCAATCAATTAAGCACTTACTTTAAGAAATTTCCATAGCAATCCCAACCTTCAGCAACCACCACCCTGATCAGTTAGCAGCCATTAACATCAAGGCAGGACCCACAAGCAAAAAAAAGACGATCTGAAAGTTCAGATGGTGGTTAGCATTTTTTAGCAATAAAGGATTTTTCAAGGGGCGCCTGGGTGGTTCAGTCGGTTGGGCGTCCGACTTCAACTCAGGTCATCATCTCACGGTCTGTGAGTTCAAGCCCCGCGTCGGGCTCTGTGCTGACAGCTCAGAGCCTGGAACCTGCTTCGGATTCTGTGTCTCCCTCTCTCTCTGTCTCTCCCCAACTCGTGCTCTCCCTCTCAAAAATAAATAAAACTTGAAAAAAAATTTTTAATATTTTTCAATTATGTACCTTTTAAAAATATATATAATATTATTGCACAGCTTAATAATAAGCTACAGTACAGCACGAACATAATTTTTATATGCACCGGGAAACCAAAAAACTAATCTGACTTGTTTTATTGCAACATTCACTTTATGGGGATGGTCTGCAACCACACCTGCAAAATCTCCAAGGTATGCCTTTATTTTGGATCCAAGTCCTCTGTCAAATATATGTAGCTGAAAATTTCTGCCTAGTCTGAGGTGTATCTTTTCCTTTTCTTAATGATGTTTTCTGAAAAGCAATTTTAATTTCACTATAATAAATTTATCAGCTACTTCTAACAGTTTGTGTTTTTTACTTCCTAAGAAACCTTTGCCTACCCTAAGATCAAGATTTGCTTCTAAGTCATCTTCTGGACATTTTTCAATTTTAGCTTTCAAATTTAGATCTTTGATCAATTTAGATTTCATTTTTGTGTATAATCTGATCAAGGATTATCACTCCCCACCCCACACATTTATTCCAAAACCATTTGTTGAAAATATTGTATCTGCCCCCACAGAACTAACTTAAGGAATCTTTACTGAAATATATGGGCTATTTCTGGATATTCTACTCTGCTCCACTGATCTATATCTCTGTCCACAAGCAGTACAGTATAAGTTCTTCAACTTTAAATTGCTATTTTTCAATACTGTTTGTCTATTTGCATTTCAATATAAATTTTAGGTCTTTGCAATTTTGTATAATTCTAAAATTTAATAATAAAATATCAAATTTTATGTATTTTTAATGTAAATTTTAAGACCAGAATAGGAGTCATAGGAGGTAAAATACTTAGTTTATTCCTGATCTTGAGTAAAGAAAGATGTTAGCTGTAGGCTAACATAGCTATAGGCTATTATATATAAACATATACGCTTATATATAAGACAATAAAGCAGGCTTTAGTTAATGAAGTTATCTTCTATTCTGAGTTTCCTGAGAGTTTTTAACAAGGATGTTTAATTTTGTCAAACACATTTTTCTGCATAAACTGAGATAACAGTGATTTTCCTTCTTTGCCCTTAGATAACAGGGTGAAATAGTCAAGTATCATTATTCGTGGTAATTATGTACTATAAAGTCTCCAATGAACACTGAAATTGTGAACACTGAACTACTGTTCCTAGTGGATACCCAAGTTTAGACCCCTATGAGCCTCTGATTACAACATTTGTAATAATTAATTAATAAACAGCTTTAAGTGTTTCTGTTTAAAGACAACTTATTTAATACACAGGATTGATTCATAAACACTGAAATCATGGCCAACATCACTATAACTCATGCCTAAACAAAGTTTATCTAACACACATATTTTCTCCATAAGGCACATAACGACCTTCTTGTGATTGGGAAGACAAGATTGCACATCAGCACTACGCTTGGAGGCCATTTTAAAGAAAAAAGCAAAAAGCAAAAAATGGGAAAAATGTAACACTAAATAGACTGTGAAAAGAATACTTGTTTACAATAGGAGAGCTGAAAGAAAGCAGAGAGCTTTGACCTCAGTAGGGAATATGTGTATTGGGTGACTCAAATTTGTCATTAAATGTCTGCAAGTGATCCCAAGTGTCACAAGTATCGATTTTTAAGTTACAAATAAAATTCAGCTAGTGGGCAAATTTTCAAATGTGGAATCTCTGAATAGTAAGGACTGTATTTTTTTTTTTTTTTTTTTTACTGTTAAACTTATATACTTGGCATAAACTCCACTTAATCCTGATATATCATCATATTTATACTGCTGGATTTGACTTGATAATATTTTGTAAAGGAGTTTTATGCTTGTATATGAAGGATACTGTTGTGTAGTTTTCTTAAAATGGCTTTATATGCCTTTGATATTGGTGTTATACTATCTTATAAAATGAGCTGGGAAAAATCTCTCCTATTTTCTGAAAATGTTTAGGGACAATCATTATTATTTTTTTCTTAAAATTTTGATAGAATTCACATTTGAACTATCTGGCCAGTTTTTTTTTTTTATGAGTTTTTAATTATGAATTCAATTTATTTCATAGATATAAGGATAGTTAAAGGGATATTCAGGTTTTCTATTTCTTCTTGTGTCAGTTTTGGTAGTTTGTCTCTTTTAAGGAATTTGTCTACTTCATCTAAATCGCTGAGTTTACTGGCATAAAGTCCACAATGATCCTTTATTATACTTTTAATTTACGCATGATCTGTAGTAATACCCTTTCATTCTTGGCACTGTTAATTTGTACCTTTTTTTCCTTCATCAATCTAACTAAAGTTTTATCATTTTTATATATCCTTTCAAAGAACCAGCTTTTGATTTCACTGATTTTTCTCAATTATTTTATCAATTTTCTAAATCACTGATTTCGGTTTTATTTCCTTCCTTCTACTTTCTGTTTAATTTGCTCTTCTTTTTCTAGCTTAAAATAAACGCTTAGAAAATTACTGATTTTAAATTTTTCTTCATTTCTAATACAAGCAACTTTCAAAATTATACATCCCCACCCCCAGCAAAAAAAACAAAACAAAACAAAAAACCTATACATTTCCATTTTTTTTTTTCAACGTTTATTTATTTTTGGGACAGAGAGAGAGCATGAACAGGGGAGGGTCAGAGAGAGAGGGAGACACAGAATCCGAAGCAGGCTCCAGGCTCCGAGCTTATTAGCACAGAGCCCGACGCGGGGCTCGAACTCACGGACTGTGAGATTGTGACCTGGCTGAAGTCGGACGCTTAACCGACTGCGTCACCCAGGCGCCCCTACATTTCCCTTTAAACGTGTCTTAGCTGTATCCCAAATAGTTTATGCTGCTTTCATTACCATTCAATCCAAAATATTTTCTAATTTCCCAGGACACATGGGTGACTGTTGGTTAAACATCCAACTCTTGATTTTTGGCTCAGGTCATGATCTCATGATTTGTGAGATCAAGTCCCACATCAGTGGGCACTGTCAGTGCAGAGCCTTCTTGGGATTCTCTCTCTCCCTCTTTCTCTGCCTCTCCCCTGCTCCCTTGCTCTCTCTCTCAAAATAAACTAAAAAAAAAAAAAATTTTTTTTTTCTAATTTCCCTTGTGGTTTCTTCTTTGATCCATGGATTATTTACAATTGTTTTTTCAATTTCCAAATACTTTCCATATAGCTGTTGCTGATTTCTAATTTAACTGTTATGCTCAGAGAACACTTCTATATGATTTCATTCTTTTGAAGTAAATGAGACTTATTTTATGGTTCAACATATGGTATATCTTGGTGAATGTTCCATGTGTAGTCGAAAAGAATGTGTACTGTGCTACTATTACATGCTCTATAAATGTAAATTAGGTTATGTTTCTTGATAATGTTGCTTAAGTCTTCTAACTGCTTACTTATTGTCTGTCTACTTGTATTATCAATTACTAGGAAAGGAATGTTGACCTCTGCTTCATGAATTTTGAGGCTTTACTAATGGAAACATACACACCTAAAGAACACGTTGCTGATAAATTGATCCTCTTGTCATTATGAAATATCTTTTTCCTTATTCTTAAGTCTACTTTAAATAGTAGTTAATATTCTAGCTTTCTTACACTCTATACTCAGTTTTGTACAGTGCGTATTTTCCCATCTTTTTACTTTCAACCTATCTGGTTCTTTAAAGTCTTTAGGTTGTACATAATTGGATCTTGCTCCAGTCTGATAAGCTCTGTATTTTAACTAAAGTGCTTAGACCATTTAACACTGTTATGTGTATACCAATTTATTTTCTATTTGTTCCATTTGGGTTTTTTTCTCTCTTTTCCTAAATAATTTTGGCTGGAGTATTTTTAGTAGTTCATATACTCCACTGATACATTAGCTATATCTCTTTTACTTTTTGCTTGGTTGCTGTAGGGTTTTACAACATGCATCCTACTTTATCACACTCTACCTTCAAATTATATCACTTTACATATGACAGAAGACTCTTAAGGCTGCATGTTTCAATTGCTGCCTACTGTCTTTTGTGCTACTGTTGTCATGTACTTTATGTATACATTATACACCGATATATGATATTACTATTTAGCTTTAAAGCAATTATTTTCTAAAGAAATCAAATGATGACAAAAAAAAGTCTTTTCTCTCTCTCACTTACACTTACTATTGCCAGTGTTCTTTATTTCTTTGTATAGACCCAATTTGCTATTTGGTTTCATTTTCCTTTCACCTGAAGAACTGCTTTAACATTTCTTGCAGTGCCAGATTGCTGGTAAATAATTCTATCAGATTTTGTATATATGAAAATTCATTTTGAAGGGTATTTTTGCTGGATATAAAAATTTCGAGTTTACAGTTTTATCTTTCAGCACTCAAAAGATGTCATTCCATCAGATTAAGAGGTATAAACTTCCAGTTATAAAATAAAGTCACATGGATAAAAGTAAAGCACAGGGAATATAGTCATTAGTATTATTACATGGTGAAAGATGGTAAATATACACTTACAGTGATGAAACTGTGTAATGTACAGAATTCTTGAATCACTATGTTATACCCTTGAAACTAATATAACACTGCATGTCAAGTAAATTTCAAGTGAAAAAAAAAAAGATGTCATTCCATTGTGTTGATACATATTATTTCTAGCAAGAAATCTGCCATCATTTTTTTGTCCCTCTGTCATTTTTCTCCAGCTGCTTTAAACTTTTTTCTCTACCACTGTCTTTCAGCCATTTGATTATGGTCTTCTTCGTGCTTATCCTGCTTGGGATACTGAACCCTCTGGATCAATAGGTTTATAGTGTTTACAAAGTTGAGAAATTTTCAGTCACTTTTTCTTTAAAAATTTTTTCCCTGTCCCCCTTGCTCTGGAGTAAAATTATACCCATATTATACCTCAGGTCACAAAAGTTCTGTTCATTTATTTATTTATGCCTTTCTTTTCTCTGTGTTTAATTTTTGGGTAGTTTCTATTGCTATGTCCTCAACTTCACTGATCTTTTCTTCATCAGATTTAAAAAAAACTGATGTTAATCTCAGTTAATTTTTTCATTTCACTTAGTGTATTTCTCATCTGTACAAACTCCATTCAGTCTTTTTTAAACTTATTTTTTCTTCTCATTACAGTTTTCCTTTAAATCTTTGAGCACACTGAGCATATTTATAAAGTTTTGGTCTGCTAATTCTACCATCTTTATTATCTTAGTCTGTTTTCACTGTTAGTTTTCTCCTGGTGTTCATGTTTTCCTGATTCTAGTAATTTTTTATTGGGTGCTATACAGAATGATATACTTTTAAGTGTCTGGATTTTGTTATCTTCCTTTAAAGATTTTTAGGCTTTGTTCTGAAAATTAGTTAAGTAACCTGTGGATCAGCTTGATCTTTGAAGTTTATTTTTAAGTTTTAGGATAGACTGGGGGTAGATTTTACTCTTGGCTAGTTTAGCCCTACTACTAAGACATAGGCCTGTTGGGGTCTCTATGGAACATTCCAGGTAATGAAAAAGGTCCCACCTCTGTCTGCTCAATGCTTCAGCAATTCCCCAGCTCTGGAAATTACTCAACTTACAGCTCTCCAGTCAATCCTTGTCCAGTCTCACAAAGTTTTACTCTACATACACACATTCTACACACTCCTTTAACAAAGGCTAGAGAAAACCCCTATGCAGATCTCTAGAACTCTTCTTCCACATAGCTCCCTCTTCTCTGAAACTCCGTGCAGCAATTTTCAGCCACTTCAACTTCCCTGAACTACAATCTCTATATTATCAATTCAACCAGATATCATGCACCAACCAAGACTCCTCCTGCCTGCACCAAGCTCTGAAATGTGTTTTCCAGCAGAAATACAGGGCAATTATAACAATCATCTTACTTGTTCCCCTCTTCTCAGGAATCACATTCCCACACTGCCTGTTGTCCAGTATCTAAAAATAGTTGTTTGACATCTTTTATCCAATTTTCTCATTATTTACCTAAGGAGGTTAAGTCCAGAAATGGCTTCTCCTCATGGTCAAAAGCAGAAATCTCTTCCTCTCCAAATAATCATACTTTAAACTCAAGTTATTCCTGAGGTATCACCCAGAACTCTATAAACAAATCTTTTGGTTAATGAATTGTTTTATTCATGGGGTAGTATTTTTTTTTTTTTGGTTTTAATTTTTTTTTCAACGTTTATTTATTTTTGGGACAGAGAGAGACAGAATATGAACGGGGGAGGGGCAGAGAGAGAGGGAGACACAGAATCGGAAACAGGCTCCAGGCTCTGAGCCATCAGCCCAGAGCCTGACGCGGGGCTCGAACTCACAGACCGCGAGATCGTGACCTGGCTGAAGTCAGACGCCCAACCGACTGCGCCACCCAGGCGCCCCTATTCATGGGGTAGTTTTAATGCACATAAAACTAGATAAATAATGAGAAAAAAGGTGAAAATAAAAATGAGAAAATGAAATACCTACATACAACTAACAATGACTGAGCAATTTGTATCAGGCATTATGCTAATTGATTTCCATACATTACCTCATTTAAAAAAAATTTTTTTTTCAACGTTTATTTATTTTTGGGACAGAGAGAGACAGAGCATGAACGGGGGAGGGGCAGAGAGAGAGGGAGACACAGAATCGGAAACAGGCTCCAGGCTCTGAGCCATCAGCCCAGAGCCCGACGCGGGGCTCGAACTCACGGACCGCGAGATCGTGACCTGGCTGAAGTCGGACGCTCAACCGACTGCGCCACCCAGGCACCCCAATACATTACCTCATTTAAACTACACAGTAACACTTTGAGGTGAAGAATACTCAATTCATTAATCCAATAAACCTTTATTAAACACATATTACTAGACATTTCTAGGTACTGATGATATAGTGGTGAGTACCAAAGTCAAAACGCATAATCCTTAGGAGTTTATCAGCATTAATCCCACCCTCCATATGACAAAACTGAGCGAGCATTAGAAAAGTTAAGTAACATGTCACCATTACAGAGGAAGAGCCACCTGGGTGGCTCACTTGGTTGGGCGTCTGACTTCAGCTCAGATCAACTCAAGGTTTGTGGGTTCGAGCCCCGTGTTGGGCTCTGTGCTGACAGCGTGGGGCCTAGAGCCTGCTTTGGATTCTGTGTCTCCCTCTATCTCTGTTGTTCCCCCACTCAGGCTCTGTCTCTCTTGAAAATAAACATTTAGAAAAATCAAAAAAAATGAAAGAAAGAAAGAAAGAAAGAAAGAAAGAAAGAAAGAAAGAAAGAAAGAAAGAAAGAAGAAAGGAAGGAAGGAAGGAAGGAAAGAAAGAAAAAAAGAGGCAGAGCCAAGGCTTAAGATTAAGTCTCTTTAAAATTAGACTCTGGGCAAGATCTAAAGTACTACATTAGGGGCGCCTGGGTGGCTCAGTTGGTTAAGTGTCTTGACTTCGGCTCAGGTTATGATTTTACAGTTCATGGGTTCAAGCCCAACGCGGGGCTATGTGCTGAATGCTTGCTCAGAGCCTGGAGCCTACTTCAGATTGTGTGTCTCCTTCTCTCTCTGCTCCTCCCCCACTTGTGCTCTGTCTCATTCTGTCTCTCATAAATTAATTAATTATTTTTTTTAACTACTACATTAGAAGGCCTGTCACAGGACTCACAGTCTACTAAGAAATACAGGTAATTAGGTACATACAACATACTATAACAAATACTGGAAAAGTGATTATGTCCACATTATTAAGAAGAGACTTAATGACTTTGACTTTTGTGCTCACAGAGCACCTCTCACATTTTACTAAGAAGCAGCAAGAAGAAATCTGTTCAACATTTTGCTTAGAAATCTCCTTAGCTAAATCGCCCAGTTCATAAGGCACATTTCCTACTTTCCATGTTACTGAAGGCAAGAGTGTTACTAAGATATCTGCCTCAATATAACAAAGAACCCCCTTCCTCCAGTTTACAACAATACATTTCTCATTTTTTTTGAGCCCTCATTTGCAGCTTCCTCAAAGCCCAAATGTATAGTCTGTTCAAAGAAACTGCTCCATCATGATCAACAATATTCTTATAACCTCCACTCACTGCCTGAATCCAAAGCCATTCCCACTTTCACATATATTTGTTATGGCAGCACCCCATCTGCAGTTACCAAAATCTGTATTAGTCAATCATTGTTGCAAAACAAGTTATTCTAAAACTTACTGGGCTTAACATATCACACATTCATTATCTCACAGATTCTATGGCTCAGAAATCTACATTTGATTTAACTGAGTGTCTCTGACTCTGGGTCTCTCACAAAGATGGAATCAAAGGTATCATCTGGGGCTGCAGTTATCAAGGATTAAGTGGAGAAGGATCTGCTTCCAAGCTCTTTCACAGAACTATTGGCAGACCTCATATCCTTGTTGACTGTTGTTGGCCACAGACATCAGTTTCTTTCCACTTGGGCCTCTCCCTTGGTCTACTTAAGTATAACAAGTTTCTACCCCATAAGAATGAGGACTCACAGAGAGCAAATAAGCGAGTGATGGCAAGATGCAAATGACAACCTTTCAGTAACATAATCTCAGTAATGATGTCCCATCATTTTTGCTATATTCTTTCATTAGAATTGAGTCACTAAGTCCACCTCATATTCAAGGGGAGGGTATTTTACAAGGGTGTGAATACCAGAAAGTGGAACCAACTGAGAGCCATCTCAGAGGTACAACCAAAGTAGCAGTAATCACAAATGAAAGAGGAAAAGGAAATGCCTAGAAGAGCAGAGGTTTTGTGACAGATGGGGCACTTGAGCCAACTCTTAAAAAGGGGATTTTGACACTGAGGGAACAGGAAAGGACATGCCAGAGGAGGGGGTGAGGGGAGATGGTGAAATATAGCTCTAGGAACTACATGTAACCTTATACCTTATAATAACTAAAACAAAAGAACTATGCAATATGACTATGAATTGGCCAGAGAAGGTCTTGAACACTATGCCAAAAATTTTAGATTTCTTAAGGGAAATGACATGACCAGATTTGCATTTTAGAAGACATTTTTAGGCAGCAGTATGGATGGAGAATACACTAATTCAGGAAGATTTATCAAGTGGCGACTGCAATAATCCAAGTAAGCAAGACAACTAGAATCAAGAAACATGAAATATTTCTGAGCAATTCAAGAGATCGATAGTACTGAGTCCTTAGGGGTGTCTATGTGCACTGTATTCATGGTGAAGGGAGGCAGACAGAAGTGCAGCAGAGTGGCAAGAATATGGCATTTGAAACTATCTAGACCCTGTTCAAATCCAACTCTATCAGCTATATTGCCACCTGGTTAAGGTCCTTAACTGTTCTGAACCTCTCTTAACGCATCTGTAAAGTAAACAGGGTTGCTCTGAGGACTAAACGAGAATGCTTATGCACAAAGCCAGGACAAAGTAAACAGCATCTAGCATTATTATTAGTTCCAAAAGCTTCAGGCATAGGCAACCATAATATAATTAGTTCAGTTTCAAACCCACTGAGTTTCATACAGGTATAGGATACTAAATTGAGACTTAATGGACAGTTTTATACATTAGTGTGGTTACAGAGTGTGTCTGGAGTTCTGTGTCAGAAGGACAAATCTGTAAATAATCTGTGTAAAAAAGCTATTGGTATACAAACAGTTGATGACGCATAAGAGAAGTGAGTATTGGGGTGCCTGGGTGATTCATCAGTCAGTTAAGTGTCCAATTCTTGATTTTGGCTCAGGTCATGATCTCACAGTTCATGAGATCAAGCCCCACTTCAGACTGTGTGCTGACAGCATGGAGTCTGTGTGGGATTTTTCTCTCCCTCCCTCTCTGTCCCTCCTACTCTCTCTGGCTCTTTCAAAATAAACAATAACAACAACAACAACAACAAACAAAACAAGAAGTGAGTACTGACTGGAACCCTAGGAAACAAGAATATTCCAGGGGCCTGCAAAGAAAGAGTAGTTTGAGAAAGACACTGCCTCCGGATTGCCATGAGGATTAAAAAGAAAGAAACGCTGGGGCGCCTGGGTGGCTCAGTCAGTTAAGCATCTGACTTCGGCTCAGGTCATGATCTCACAGTTTGTGAGTTCAAGCCCCACGTAGAGCTCTGTGCTGACAGCTCAGAGCCTGGAGCCTGCTTCAGATTCTGTGTCTCCCTCTCTCTCTGCCCCTCCCCCACTCATCACACTGTCTCTCTCTCAAAAAATGAAGGAAAAAAAAAACCAGAAAGAAATACATAAAACACCTAGCATGTACCCCCTTCAAAAGCTGTTTCAATAAAGCCAACAAGCAGAAGTCACACTGGATAGTCTGACGCATGAATAGGAAGTGAAAAGTTAGACACGATCCTTTAATAAAAGTTCCTTATGAAGAGAAAGAAATAAAGTAAAAACTTTATGAAGGAATGATTGACCTTTAATTCACTCTAAAGCTGGCTCTAGCAACTTTTTTACACTAAAATCAAGTCCAAAACAAACAGTAAGAGAAAAGGTGAAACAAGGACTTAGCACTCTAGCATATACAGTATCAGCCAGCTGTAAACAAAGTTTATGCTTAGTTTGGAAGTATGCCATAGCTCCTTTCTGGGCTCCCAGTTGTAGTGTTTCACTTCTCTTTAAAACAAACAAAAACCCACCCCACACTAAAACAGATCCATCTGCAACTAATAAACACTTGCTAATAGCAGTCTTGAAAGAGTGACAATAAATGAACAAATACAAAAAGTAAATAGAACTTAAACTTCATATTTCAAAAGGTACTTTAGAATTTTAATATCTATTAGTAGTACACACATATTGTGCTTATTAAAATCCATACCATTAGCTTGTTCTCTTTCGCATGAGACATGAATTTGAACTGCCTGCCATACATATGCTTAGAGGTGACCCACAAGCTATTCTGAACCTATCATTTTTTTTCCCAGTTTATTTATTCTGAGAGAGAGAAAACACAAGCAGGGAGGGGCAGAGAGGGAGGAGAGAAAGGGAGAGAGAGAATCCCAAGCAGGCTCTGTGCTCTCAGCATGGGAGCCCAATGCAGGGCTTGATCCCACAGCTGTGAGACCATGACCTGAACTGAAATCAAGAGTAAGACGCTTGGGGCGCCTGGGTGGCTCAGTCGGTTAGGCGTCCGACTTCAGCCAGGTCACGATCTCGCGGTCCATGAGTTCGAGCCCCGCGTCAGGCTCTGGGCTGATGGCTCAGAGCCTGGAGCCTGTTTCCGATTCTGTGCCTCCCTCTCTCTCTGCCCCTCCCCCGTTCATGCTCTGTCTCTCTCTGTCTCAAAAATAAATAAACGTTAAAAAAAAAAAAAAATTTTTTTTAAAAAGAGTAAGACGCTTAACCAACTGAGACACTCAGATGCCCCTGAACCTTTCATTTCTATTGCCTTCTCCATTCATCCTATGTTGCCTACCTTCCACAGCATTCATTCAAAAAACATTTATTAAGTATCTATTATAGAGGAATGAACAAAAGAGAAAGGTCCCTGCTATTGGAAAACATATTCTAATACGGAAAGTGAATCATAAACTAACAAATAATGTTACATACTAAAAACAGAGAAAAACCAAGTGGGGCAAAAGAATTTGGGGGCATGCTGTAGGGGTTTGCCATTATACACAGAAATTAGAGAAAGCCTTTCTAGAAAGGTGACTTGTGAATAGAGAACTTAGAACGACACAGGAGAGAGACAAGGACATCTGAGGAGTGATCCAGCTAGGGAGAATAAGTTGAAAAAGCCCTGAAGTAGAAGCACTCTTGGCCTCCCAAAATCACTTAACGTTTTCTTCTCCTATAACCCTCCTAACCAAACCAAGACAATACCTTTCTAGCCATTCCCTCCTTTCCGTATCCATTACTACAGCTTTCATCACTTCTTGCTTTAACAGCTGCACCAAACTAGTCTGCCTTCAGTTTCTCCCTCCCTCCATCCTACACTCTGCTACCACTGGTTTATGTTACTAATTCGCTCAAAAGTTTTCATGATTCCACAAAACACACTAAATAAAATCTATCATTTTAACCTGGCATTTGAACACTCCTCCAAATTTGCCTCAGCCTGTACTTTCTATTTTACCTGTTGCTCCTACGAGCCAGTAGAATATGGTGGTTAAAACAGAGGCTCTCACACCAGACTGTATGGATTAAAAACCTTAATCTATTACTTACCACATGTATGACTTTATATCATCTCTATACTTTCAGTTTCTCCAGTAAAATGGGGATAATTATGATACTTTAAGATTGTTGTAAAAAGTGTTTAAAAAGTATCTATGCAGAGCATTTAGAATCACCCTTGGTACGTTATACATACTTTGTAAAAAATAATTTCAAGTATTTATACACATATATACCTCTCCTGCAACCTCCTCGTTTACATACCCATTAAATTTTTCATATCATGATACATCTACATATTAAGTACAATTTCAATAAAATGAGTGAGGTGTACTCGATGTAAATCAGTTATACCTCAAAACAAGTTAAGAATACATATAGTCCTTCCAAAAGACAGGTAGCTCTATGTATAAAAAACTCTCCAAGATTAACAGTAAAAATGTGTAACTTTCTATACAGTATATCATTCTACTAAATTTTTCAAAAGTTTATAAAATATATGTACTGTGTTTGGGGTATGTGTGCATGAGTGTATGTGTATCCCTATATAAAAATTCTGCAGGAATATCCAAACAATTGTTAATAAGGGGCCATGGAGAAAATTATTTACTTTTCATTAAAAAAAATTTTTTTTAATGTTTATTTTTCAGAGACAGAGAGCGAGGCAGGGGAAGGGCAGAGAGAGAGGGAGACACAGAATCCGAAGCAGGCTCCAGGCTCTTCACTGTCAACACAGACAGAGCCAGACGCGGGGCTCAAACCCACGAACTGTGAGCTCATGACCTGAGCCAAAGTTGGACGCTCAACCAACTGAGCCACCCAGGTGCCCCTACGTTTTCATTTTAAATCCCTTAATGGAGCACGAGTTTTTAAATAAAGTACACATATTACTAACTTTAAAAATTAAAAAATATTTGGGGGAGGAACCAAGATGGAAGAACAACATGGAAGTTTTCTATGTGTCTCGCAACCATGAAATACAGGCAAATCAACACTAAACCATCCTGCACACCTAGAAAACTGATCTGAGGATTAGCACAACAATCTGCACAACCTGAACCACAGAATTTAGCAGAAATTCACAACAAAAGAAAGAGCAGGAAGAAACGACACACAGGGCCTTAACCAACACAGATACAAGCAAGATGTCTGCACCAGAATTTAGAATCACAATAACAAGAATATTAGCTGGAATCAAAAAAGGTTAGAATCCCTTTTTTGCAAAGATAAACGAAGTAAAAACTAGTCAGAATGAAATAAAAAATGCTATAACTGAGCTGCAAACTTGAATGGATGCCACGGCGGCAAGGATGTATGAGGCAGAACAGAGAACCGACGATATAGAGGACAAACTTATGGACAATAGTGAAGGAGAAAAAAAGAGAGATTAAGGCAAAGAGCACGATGTAAGAACTAGAGAAATCAGTGACTCATTAAAAAGGAATAACATGAGAATCATAGGAGTCTTGGAAGAGGAAGAGAGAAACAGGGGTAGAAGGGTTATGTGAGCAAATCATAGTGGAAAACTTCCCTAACCAGGGGAAAGACACAGACATCAAAATCCAGTAAGCACAGAGGACTCGACTCCCATTAGATTCAACAAAAACTGACCATCAACAAGGTATATCATAGTCAAATTCACAAAATACTCAGGCAAGGAGAGAATCATGAGAGCAGCAAGGGAAAAAAAAGTCCTTAACCTATAAGGGAAGACAGATCACGTTTGCAGCAGACCTACCCACGGAAACTTGGCAGGTCAGAAAGGAGTGGCAGGATATATTCAATGTGCTGTATCGGAAAAATAGGCAGCCAAGAATTCTTTATCCAGCAAGGCTGTCATTCAAAATAGAAGGAGAGATCATAAGTTTCTCAAACAAAAATTAAAGGTATTAGTGACCACTAAATCAGCCCTGCAAGAAATTTTAAGGGGGCTCTCTGAGGGGAGGAATGAAAGGAAAGGAAAGGAAAGGAAAGGAAAGGAAAGGAAAGGAAAGGAAAGGAAAGGAAAGGAAAGGAAAGGAAAGGAAAGGAAAGGAAAGGAAAGGAAAGGAAAGGAAAGGAAAGGAAAGGAAAGGAAAGGAAAGGAAAGGAAAGGAAAGGAAAGGAAAGGAAAGGAAAGGAAAGGAAAGGAAAGGAAAGGAAAGGAAAGGAAAGGAAAGGAAAGGAAAGGAAAGGAAAGGAAAGGAAAGGAAAGGAAAGGAAAGGAAAGGAAAGGAAAGGAAAGGAAAGGAAAGGAAAGGAAAGGAAAGGAAAGGAAAGGAAAGGAAAGGAAAGGAAAGGAAAGGAAAGGAAAGGAAAGGAAAGGAAAGGAAAGGAAAGGAAAGGAAAGGAAAGGAAAGGAAAGGAAAGGAAAGGAAAGGAAAGGAAAGGAAAGGAAAGGAAAGGAAAGGAAAGGAAAGGAAAGGAAAGGAAAGGAAAGGAAAGGAAAGGAAAGGAAAGGAAAGGAAAGGAAAGGAAAGGAAAGGAAAGGAAAGGAAAGGAAAGGAAAGGAAAGGAAAGGAAAGGAAAGGCCAAAAGGAAAGGCCAAAAGGAAAGGCCAAAAGGAAAGGAAAGGAAAGGAAAGGAAAGGAAAGGAAAGGAAAGGAAAGGCCAAAAGGAAAGGAAAGACCAAAAGCAAAAAAGACTAGAAAGGACCAGAGAACACCACCAGAAACTCCAACTCCAAAAGCATCGTAATGGCAATAAATTCCTATCTTTCATTCCTCACTTTAAATGTCAATGGACTTTGGAGAAGATGGTGGCGTAGGAGGATGCTGGGCTCACCGTGTCCTGCTGATCACTTAGATTCCACCTACACCTGCCTAAATAACCCAGAAAACCATCAGAAGACTAGCAGAATGGATTCTCTGGAGCCAAGCGCAGATGAGAGGCCCACAGAAGAGGGTAGGAAGGGCGGAGAGGCGGTGCGCGCTCCACGGACTGCCGAGAGAGAGTAGGGGCAGAGGGGCAGCCTGCCAGCCAAGCAGAGCCCCCGAGTCTGGCTTGCAAAAGCAGAGGGGCCGGACGGAGTGTGTTCTGACAGCAAGTGGGACTTAACATCTGGAAGGTTATAAGCTAACAGCTCTGCTCGGAGAACGGGAGGGCTGGAGGAGAATGGGAGGGAGAGTTGTTGGGCCCCGGACGACAGAGCTCAGCTTGGCGGGGAACAAAGGCGCTCACCGGCACCATCTCCCTCGCCCATCCCCCAGCCAAAATCCCAAAGGGAACCAGTTCCTGCCAGGGAACTTGCTTGCACCCTGCAAACACCCAACACTGTGCTTCTGCATTTCCATTCCTCTGGCAGTGGCAGGTCTGACTCCCTCCTGGTGCTGCAGGGCCCCTCCCGAAGCACATCTCCGAAGGATAAGTGAGCTGAGCATACCCCTCCCACCCCTATGCACCTTGCCAATCCACCCCAGCTAATACACCAGATCCCCAGCACCACAAGCCTGGAAGTGTGCAAGTAGCCCAGATGGGCCACGCCACCCCACAGTGAATCCCACCCCTAGGAGAGGGGAAGAGAAGGTACACACCAGTCTGACTGTGGCTCCAGCAGCGGGCTGGGGGCAGACATCAGGTCTGACTGCGGCCCCACCCACCAACGCAAGTTATTCAAAACAGCACAAGGGAGGTGCCCTGCAGTTCCACACCACTCCAGGGACTATCCAAAATGATGAAACTAAAGAATTCCCCTCAAAAGAATCTCCAGGAAGTAACAACAGCTAACGAACTGATCAAAAAGTATTCAGACAATATAACAGAAAGTGAATTTAGAATAATAGTCATAAAATTAATCACTGGGCTTGAAAACAGTATAGAGGACAGCAGAGAATCTATTGCTACAGAGATCAAGGGACTAAGGAACAGCCAGGAGGAGCTAAAAAATGCTATAAATGAGTGGCAAAATAAAATGGAGACGACCACGGCTCGGATTGAAGAGGCAGAGGAGAGAATAGGAGAACTAGAAGATAAAATTATGGAAAAAGAAGCTGAGAAAAAGAGAGATAAAAACAATCCAGGAGTATGAGGGGAAAATTAGAGAACTAAGTGATGCACTAAAGAGAAATAATCTGCGCGTAATTGGTATTCCAGAGGAGGAAGAGAGAGGAAAAGGTGCTGAAGGTGTACTTGAAGAAATAATAGCTGAGAACTTCCCTGATCTGGGGAAGGAAAAAGGCATTGAAATCCAAGAGGCACAGAGAACTCCCTTCACACGTACCTTGAATCGATCTTCTGCACGACATATCATAGTGAAACTGGCAAAATATAAGGATAAAGAGAAAATTCTGATAAAGAGAAAATTTAGCTAGGGATAAACATGCTCTAACATATAAAGGGAGACCGATAAGACTCGTGACGGATCTCTCTACTGAAACTTGACAGGCCAGAAAGGAATGGCAGGAAATCTTCAATGTGATGAACAGAAAAAATATGCAGCCGAGAATCCTCTATCCAGCAAATCTGTCATTTAGAATAGAAGGAGAGATAAAGGTCTTCCCAAACAAAAACTAAGGAATTCGTCACCACTAAACCAGCCCCACAAGAGACCCTAAGCCCCCTTAGGATGTCCTGTGAGACATCCTTGGTCCTGTGAGACAAAGTACCAGAGACATCACTACAAGCATGAAACCTACAGACATCACAATGACTCTAAACCCGTATCTCTCTATAATAACACTGAACGTAAATGGATTAAATCCGCCAACCAAAAGACACAGGGTATCAGAATGGATAAAAAATAAGACCCATCTATTTGCTGTCTACAAGAGACTCATTTTAGACCTGAGGAACTTTCAGATTGAAAGTGAGGGGATGGAGAACTATTTATCATGCTCCTGGAAGTCAAAAGAAAGCTGGAGTAGCCATACTTATATCAGACAAAGTAGACATTAAATTAAAGGCTGTAACGAGATGAAGAAGGGCATTATATAATAATTACAGGGTCTATCCATCAGGAAGAGCTAACAATTATAAATTTCTATGTGCCGAATATGGGAGCCCCCAATTGTATAAAACAATTACTCACAAACATAAGCAACCTTATTGATAAGAATGTGGTACTTGCAGGGGACTTTAACACTCCACTTACAACAATGGATAGATCACCTAGACACACGGTCAATAAAGAAACAAGGGCCCTGAATGATACATTGGATCAGATGGTCTTGACAGACATATTTAGAACTCTGCATCCCAAAGCAACAGAATATACTTTCTTCTCGAGTGCACATGGAACATTCTCCAAGATAGATCACATACTGGGTCACAAAATAGCCCTTCATAAGTATATAAGAATTGAGATCATACCATGCATACTTTCAGACCACAATGCTATGAAGCTTGGGGCGCCTGGGTGGCGCAGTCGGTTAAGCGTCCGACTTCAGCCAGGTCACGATCTCGCGGTCCGTGAGTTCGAGCCCCGCGTAGGGCTCTGGGCGATGGCTCAGAGCCTGGAGCCTGTTTCCAATTCTGTGCCTCCCTCTCTCTCTGCCCCTCCCCCGTTCATGCTCTCTCTCTGTCCCAAAAATAAATAAACGTTGAAAAAAAAAAAATTTTTTTAAAAATAAAAAAAACAATGCTATGAAGCTTGAAATCAACCACAGGAAAAAGTCTGGAAAACCTCCAAAAGCATGGAGGTTAAAGAACACCTTACTAAATAATGAATGGGTTAACCAGGCAATTAGAGAAGAAATTAAAAAATACATGGAAAAAAACAAAAATGAAAATACAACAATCCAAACGCTTTGGGATGCAGCGAAGGCAGTCCTGAGAGGAAAATACATTGCAATCCAGGCCTATCTCAAGAAACAAGAAAAATCCCAAATACAAAATCTAACAGCACACCTAAAGGAAATAGAAGCAGAGGAGCAAAGACAGCCTAAACCCAGTAGAAGAGAAATAATAAAGATAAGAGCAGAAGTAAACAATATAGAATCTAAAAAAACTGTAGAGCAGATCAATGAAACCAAGAGTTGGTTTTTTGAAAAAATAAACAAAATTGATAAACCTCTAGCCAGGCTTCTCAAAAAGAAAAGGGAGATGACCCAAAGAGATAAAATCATGAATGAAAATGGAATTGTTACAACCATCCCTCAGAAATACAAGCAATTACCAGGGAATACTATGAAAAATTATATGCCAACAAACTGGACAACCTGTAAGAAATGGACAAATTCTGAAACACCACGCACTTCCAAAACTCAATCAGGAGGAAATAGAAAGCTTGAACAGACCCATAACCAGAGAGGAAATTGAATCAGTTATCAAAAATCTCCCAACAAATAAGAGTCCAAGATCAGATGGCTTCCTAGGGGAATTCTACCAGACGTTTAAAGCAGAGATAATACCTATCCTCAAGCTATTCCAAAAAAAAAAAGAAAGGGAAGGAAAACTTCTAGACTCATTCTATGAAGCTAGTATTACTTTGATTCCTAAACCAGACAGAGACCCAGCAGAAAAGAGAACTACAGTCCAATACCCCTGATGAATAAGGATGCAAAAATTCTCAATAAGATACTAGCAAATCAAATTCAACAGCATATAAAAAGAATTATTCACCATGATCAAGTGGGATTCATTCCTGGGCTGCAGGGCTGGTTCAACATTCGCAAATCAATCAACATGATACATCACATTAATAAAAGAAAAGATAAGAACCATATGATCCTGTCAATCGATGCAGAAAAAGCCTTTGACAAAATCCAGCACCCTTTCTTAATAAAAACCCTCGAGAAAGTCGGGATAGAAGGAACATACTTAAACATCATAAAAGCCATTTATGAAAAGCCCACAGCTAACATCATCCTCAATGGGGAAAAATTGAGAGCTTTTTCCCTGAGATCAGGAACACGACAGGGATGTCCACTCTTACCGCTGTTGTTTAACATAGTGTTGGAAGTTCTAGCATCAGCAATCAGACAACAAAAGGAAATCAAAGGCATCAAAATTGGCAAAGATGAAGTCAAGCTTTCACTTTTTGCAGATGACATGATATTATGCATGGAAAATCCAATAGACTCCACCAAAAGTCTGCTAGAACTGATATATGAATTCAGCAGAGTTGCAGGATACAAAACCAATGTACAGAAATCAGTTGCATTCTTATACACTAAAAATGAAGCAACAGAAAGACAAATAAAGACACTGATCCCATTCACAATTGCACCAAGAAGCATAAAATACCTAGGAATAAATCTAACCAAAGATGTAAAAGATCTGTATGCTGAAAACTATAGAAAGCTTATGAAGGAAATTGAAGAAGACATAAAGAAATGGAAAAACATTCCGTGCTCATGGATTGGAAGAATAAATGTCGTCAAAATGTCAATACTAGCCAAAGCTATCTACACATTCAATGCAATCCCAATCAAAATTGCCCCAGCATTCTTCTTGAAGATAGAACAAGCAATCCTAAAATTCATATGGAACCACAAAAGTCCCCGAATAGCCAAAGTAATTTTGAAGAAGACCAAAGCAGGAGGCATCACAATCCCAGACTTTAGCCTCTACTACAAAGCTGTCATCATCAAGACAGCATGGTATTGGCACAAAAACAGACACATAGACCAATGGAATACAATAGAAACCCCAGAACCAAACCCACAAACGTATGGCCAACTAATCTTTGACAAAGCAAGAAAGAATATCCAATGGAAAAAAGACAGTCTCTTTAACAAATGGTGCTGGAAGAACTGGATAGCAACATGCAGAAGGTTGAAATTAGACCACTTTCTCACACCATTCACAAAAATAAACTCAAAATGGATAAAGGACCTGAATGTGAGACAGGAAACCATCAAAACCCTAGAGGAGAAAGCAGGAAAAGACCTCTCTGACCTCAGCTGTAGCAATCTCTTACTTGACACATCCCCAAAGGCAAGGCAATTAAAAGCAAAAAGGAACTACTGGGACCTCAGGAAGATAAAAGCTTCTGCACAGAAAGGAAACAATCAACAATACTAAAAGGCAACCAATGGAATGGGAAAAGATATTTGCAAATGACATATAGGACAAAGGGCTAGTATCCAAAATCTATAAAGAGCTTACCAAACTCCACACCCAAAAAACAAATAGCCCAGTGAAGAAATGGGCAGAAAACATGAATAGACACTTCTCTAAAGAAGACATCCGGATGGCCAACAGGCACATGAAAAGATGCTCAACATCGCTCCTCATCAGGGAAATACAAATCAAAACCACATCAGGTATCACCTCACGCCAGTCAGAGTGGCCAAAATGAACAAATCAGGAGACTATAGATGCTGGAGAGGATGTGGAGAAACGGGAACCCTCTTGCACTGTTGGTGGGAATGCAAACTGGTGCAGCCACTCTGGAAAGCAGTGTGGAGGTTCCTCAAAAAATTAAAAATAGACCTACTCTGTGACCCGGCAGTAGCACTGCTAGGAATTTACCCAAGGGATACAGGAGTACTGATGCATAGGGGCACTTGTACCCCAATGTTTATAGCAGCACTCTCAACAATAGCCAAATGATGGAAAGAGCCTAAATGTCCATCAACTGATGAATGGATAAAGAAATTGTGGTTTATATACACAAAGGAGTACTACGTGGCAATGAGAAAGAATGAAATACAGCCCTTTGTAGCAACATTGATGGAACTGGAGAGTGTTATGCTAAGTGAAAAAAGCCATACAGAGAAAGACAGATACCATATGTTTTCACTCTTATGTGGATCCTGAGAAACTTAACAGAAACCCATGGGGGAGGGGAAGGAAAAAAACAAAAGAGGTTAGAGTGGGAGGGAGCCAAAACATAAGAGACTCTTAAAAACTGAGAACAAACTGAGGGTTGATGGGGGGTGGGAGGGAGGGGAGGGTAGGTGATGGGTATTGAGGACGGCACCTTTTGAGATGAGCACTGGGTGTTGCATGGAAACCAATTTGACAATAAATTTCATATACTGAAAAAAAAACAAAAGGAAAATAAAAAAATAAAAAATGAAAAAAAAATAAAAAATAAACATCAATGGACTAAATGCTCCAATCAAAAGACACAGGGTAACAAAATGGATAAGAAAACAAGATCCATCTATATGCAGTTTACAAGAGACCCACTCAGACCTCAAGACACCTTCAGATTGAAAGTAGGGATGAAGAACCATCTATCATGCTAATGGTCAACAAAACAAAGCCGGAGTAGCCATACTTGAATCAGACAACCTAGACTTTAAAATAAAGACGGTATCAAGAGATACAGATGGGCATTATATCATAATCAAGGGATCTATCCACCAAGAAGACCTAAAATTGTAAACATTTATGTGCCAAATGTGAGAGCACACAAATATATAAATCAATTAATCACAAGCATGAAGAAACACATTGATAGTAATACCGTAATAGTAGGGGACTTCAACACCCCACTCACAGCAATGGACAGATCATCTGATCAAAAAATCAACAAGGACACAATGTCTTTGAATGACACACTGGACCAGCTGGACTTAATGGATATATTCAGAACATTTCATCCTAAAGCAGAATATACATTTTTCTCCACTGCACATGTAACGTTCTCCAGAACAGAGCATATACTGGGACACAAATCAGCCCTCAGCAAGTACAAAAGATCAAAATCATACCGTGCATATTTTTAGACCACAACGCTATGAAACTCGAAATCAACCACAAGAAAAAATTTGGAAAGATAACAAATACTTGGAGACTGAAGAACATCCTACTAAAGAATAAATGGCCTAACCAAGACGTTAAAGAGGAAATTAAAAAGGTCATGGAAGCCAATGAAAATGATAACACCACAACCCAAAACCTCTGAGACACAGGAGAGGTGGTCTTAAGAGGAAAGTATATAGCAATCCTGGCCTTCCTAAAGAGGAAGAAAGATCTCAGATACACAACCTAACCTTACACCTTAAAGAGCTGGGAAAAAAAACAGCAAATAAAACCCAAAACTAGCAGAAGACAGGAAGTAATAAAGATTAGAGCAGAAATTAATGCTATTAAAACCAAAAAAACAGTAGAACAGATCAATGAAACCAGAAGCTGGTTCTCTGAAAGAATCAAGAAATTGATGAACACTAGCCAGTTTGATCAAAAATAAAAAGGAAAGGACCCAAATAAATAAAATCAAGAAAGAGGAAAGATCACACCAAGACAGCAGAAATAAAGACAATAATAAGAGAATATTATGAGCAATTATATGCCAATAAAATTGGCAATCTGGAAGAAATGGACAAATTTCTAGAAACATATACCCTACCAAAACTGAAACGGGAAGAAATCGCAAATTTGAAGAGACCCATATCCAGTAAAGAAATAGAATTAGTAACCAAAAATCTCCCAGGAATCAAGAATCCAGGGCCAGATGGCTTTCCAGGGGAATTCTACCAACCATTTAAGGAAGAGTTAACACCTACTCTCCTGAAGGTGTTCCAAAAAATAGAAATGGAAGGAAAACTTCCAAACTCTTTCTATGAAGCCAGCATTGCCTTGATTCCAAAACCCCACTAAAAAGGAGAACTACAGACCAATTTCCCTGAAGAACATGGATGCAAAAATTCTCAAGAAGATATTAGCCAACTGGATCCAACAATACATTAAAAAAATTATTCACCACAACCATTGGGATTTATACCTGCATGCAGGGCTGGTTCAATATCCGCCAAACAATTAATGTGATTCACCACATCAATAAAAGAAAGGACAAGAACCATATGATCCTCTCAATAGATGCAGAGAAAGCATTTGACAAAATACAGCATCCTTTCTTGATAAAAACCTTCAAGAAAGTAGAGACAGAAGGAGCATACCTCGAGATTATAAAAGCCATATACGAAAGACCCAACACTAATATCATCCTCAAGGGGGAAAAACTGAGAGCTTTCCCCCTAAGGTCAGGAACAAGACAGGGATGTCCACTCTCGCCACTGTTATTCAACATACTATTGGAAGTCTTAGCCTCTGCAATCAGACAACACAAAGAAATAAAAGGCATCCACATTGGCCAGGAGGAGGTCAAACTTTCACTCTTCACAGATGACATGACACTCTATATGGAAAACCCAAAATATTCCACCAAAAAACTGCTGGAACTGATCCATGAATTCAGCAAAGTGGCAGGATCAAAAAAATCAATGCACAGAAATTGATTGCATTCATATATACCAACAATGAAGCAATAGGAAGAGAAATCAAGGAATCGATCCCATTTACAATTGCACCAAAAGCCATAAAATACCCAGGAATAAATCTAACCAAAGAGGTGAAAAATCTATACACTGAAAACTAGAGAAAGCTTATGAAAGAAATTGAAGAAGACACAAAAAAATGGAAAAAGATTCCATGCTCCTGGATAGGAAGAATATTGTTAAAATGTCAATACTACCCAAAGCAATCTACATATTCAATGCAATCCCTATCAAAATAACACCAGCATTCTTCACACAGATAGAACAAACACTCCTAAAATCTGTATGGAACCAGAAAAGACCCCGAATAGCCAAAGCAATCTTGAAAAAGAAAACCAAAGCAGGAGGCATCACAATTCCACACTTCAAGCTATACTACAAAGCTGTAATCATCAAGACAGTATGGTACTGGCACTAGAACAGACACTCAGATCAATGGAACAGAATAGAGAACCCAGAAATGGACCCACAAACGTACGGCCAACCAATCTTTGACAAAGCAGGAAAGAATATCCAATGTAATAAAGACAGTCTCTTCAGCAAGTGGTGCTAGGAAAACCGGACAGCAACATGTAGAAGAATGAACCTGGACCACTTTCCTACACCATACACAAAAATAAACTCAAAATGGATGAAAGACCTAAATGTAAGACAGGAAGCCATCAAAATCCTCAAGGAGAGTGCTCACTTCAGCAGCACATGTACTAAAAATTCTTGAGGAGAAAGCAGGCAAAAACTTCTTTGATCTTCGCCACAGCGACTTCTTAATAAGTCTCCAGAGGCAAGGGAAACCAAAGCAACATGAACTATTGGGACCTCATCAAAATAAAAAGCTTCTTTCCACACAGCGAAGGAAAACCATCAGCAAAACTAAAAGGCAAAAAGGGGCTCCTGGGTGGCTCAGTCAGTTAGGCATCCGACTTCAGCTCAGGTCATGATCTCATGGTTCATGGGTTTGAGCCCTGCATCGGGCTCTGTCCTGACAGCTCGGAGCCTGGAGCCTGTTTCGGATGCTGTGTCTTCCCTTGTCTCTGCCCCTCCCCACTTGCGCTCCTTCTCCCTCTGTCTCAAAAATAAACATTTAAAAAAAAATTTTTTTTTAATTAAAAGGCAACGGACAGAATTGGAGAAGATATTTGCAAACGACATATCAGATCAAGGGTGAGTATCCAAAATCTATAAAGAACTTATCAAACTCAACACCAAAAACCAAATAATCCAGTGAAGAAATGGGCAAAAGACATGCGTAGACACTTCTCCAAAGACGACACCCAGATGGCCAACAGACACATGAAAAAATACTCAACATCACTCATCATCAGGGAAATACAAATCAAAACCACAATGAGATACCACCTTACACCTGTCAGAATGGCTAACATTAACAACTTAGGCAACAACAGATGTTAGTAGGATGCAGAGAAAGAGTATCTCTTTTGCACTGCTGGTAGGAATGCAAGCTGGTGCAGCCACTATGCAATACAGTTTGGAGGTTCCTCAAAAAATTATAAATAGAACTACCCCACAACCCAGCAATTGTACTACTAGATATTTATCCAAGGGATACAGGTGTGCTGTTTTGAAGGGACACATGCACCCCCATGTTTTTAGCAGCAGTATCAACAATAGCCAAAGTACGGAAAGAGCCCAAATGTCCATCGATGGATGAATGGATAAAGAAGATATGGTATATATACACAATGGAGTATTACTCGGCAATCAAAAAGAATGAAATCTTGCCATTTGCAACTATGTGGATGGAACTAGAGGGTATTATGCTAAGCAAAATTAGTCAGAAACAATTATATGACTTCACTCAACTGAGGACTTTAAGACAAAGAACAGATGAGCATAAGGGAAGGGAAGCAAAAATAATATAAAAACAGGCAGGGGGACAAAACAGAAGAGACTCATAAATATGGAGAACAAATTGAGGGTTACAGGAGGGGCTGTGGGAGGCAGGATGGGCTAAATGGGTAAGGGGCACTAAGGAAGCTACTCTTGAAATCACTGTTGCACTATACGCTAACTAATATGGATATAAATTTAAAAAATAAAATTAAAAAGAAAAATTAAAAAATTAAAAATTAAAAAATATTGGAAACCAACATATGCCAGGCCCTATACTCATTTACAGTCTGTTGGGATAGGCATGTTCTAAACAAGCAATCAGAAGTCTAATGAGTCTTAGGCAGGGAGAAGAAGAGATTGCTCTGAAAGCTTATGAAACAGGAAGTGTCATCAATCTGAGACCTGAAGAATTAGCATGAGTTAACTAGGTAGGAAGAGTTCTTCAAGCTAAGAGGAAAGAATGTGCAAAGGACATGAGACAGAAAAGAGTATTTTTTTCTCATGAAATCAAAATACAGTCCATATGGCAAGGCCACAGAGATAAAGAGTATCGTTAACTTCCTTTCTTCTTATCCTGATGAAAGCCCATCCACTCTTAAGATCCAGTTCGAGTATCATCTCCAAGAAACTTTCCCCAACTTTCTGGACCAAATATATTTCTTCTGTGTTCATATCAGAACTGAGTATGCACTGGAACAGTTGCCATACACTCTATAAACTCAACTACTTGTTTCTCACACTAGTCTATAAGATCTTTGAAGGAAAAGATCCATGTCTCCTTTGTCAATTATAGAGTACAGCACAGGTCAGCAAAGTATGACCATGAACCACCTAAGAATTGGTATTTATATTTCTAGAAGTTTAGAAAAAAAAAAAAACACCAAAAAAATTTTTTTGTGACATGTGAGAATTATGTGAAATTCAAATTTCATTGTCTTTAAATAAAATTTTTTTAGAACATAACCATACTCATTTATTTACATGTCACCTATAGCTGCTTTCTGCTATAATCTCAGAGATGTTTGTTGTGACAAAAACTATATGGCACACAAGTTCAAAATATTTACTGTTTGGCCCTTTCTAGAAAAGGTTTACCCACTCCTGGTAAGTCTAAAATCTGGCATAAGGTCCCTGAGTTTTCTTTATAGTCCTTTCTATAATCTCAGTCATTTGAAAGTTGAGTAGGCCAGGGAATATCAGAATTTCCAGAGTAGTAATATACACTTAATATTATAATTTATTTGGTATATAAAACAATATCTATTGTTTTCATAACTATAGTCTCCTACAGAAACCAAAATTCTACTAAGATCGTGACAGTTCATACTTTCTTAACATAATTATAGATATTTTCTATTTTGAAGAGGACAGGTTTCATTTAAAAATAAGATTCAATGTTGAACTCACGTAAAGAAACATAAAAATGTATCCTGAGCTGAGGCCTCATATTCAACACACAGTCTACTGGATATCTTCCTGGAATCATTTTTCAACTTTAACTGGGCAGGATTTTCATGTATATTGGACAAAGGTGAGGTGTTCTCTTCCTCAGCATTGTGTGTTTGAATATCCTAAACACAAAGGCCTTTTATCTTAACCCCCATTTAATGGAACTAATTAATACAAGCCTTATTAAAAAATTTTTTTTAGATTGGATTAGAGAACATACTGGAATCCATGAAAATTGTTAAAAGTTTTATATTAAACTGTACTTCTAATCATATAGAATAAATTAGCTACTGGAACAATCTTTTTGAAAACTTATACACCAAGTGGTGTCAAAACTTTATTTAAAGACAAAATTCAGAAATTGCAACTGCATTTCTTTGCTAAAAGATAGACTAGTTAGGTAAGAATCTTCAATTTTGTAAAAACTAAATAACTCCTCTTATTTTTACAGTTTGTGATGTATATATATCAATAAAAGAAACAGTAATTATATATGCTCAATATACAATTAAGTGGAAAAAATGCACTTTACAGGTCTCAGAGACCACCGTTAAAATTAATGAAATCTTGACAGCTAAGTGAAAATTCTTCATTGCCAACTGGGTAGGGATAGTTAATGACTATCTTCCAGTTAGGCTGGAGCCACATGACTGGTTTTAGCCATGAGCTATGAATAAAGTGACACGTCCAATGACAATGTAAGAATGGGTGTACTGTATCCAAGCTTTCTTCTGTCTACATGGTGAACAGAAAGGACTCTCAGTGGAGTTTCAACTTGGGTCTCTGAGTCATCAGCTGAGAGAGGCAGTGAGCCACCCAACCTACAAAAGGCATGATAAGCCTTTGTTGTGTTAAGTCACTGAAATTTCAGGGGTATGTTTCAGCAGATAGTGTTAACTACCACAATGCAGTGTAAATAATGGGAGACTCAGGCGGGAGAAGCACGGTTAGTGTAGATACTGATGTTATTCTAGCAATATATGGGAATTTTGATGAAAAATCATAGGAAAAATATATCTACTTTGAGGATATACAATATCTTTCACCATTTATACTTGAATTTATCAGTGTCCTACCCATATTCATTCATAGCCACTATGGGAGGCACAGACAATTCTCCAGTTTCTTAAGCATCCATGCCTCTGTCTGAGAGCTTTCTCTAACATGAAGGAGTATACTCAACTTGGCAACAGGACAAGCAGAAAGTGCCTAGGAGTCAACCCCTAGATTTTAAGGTTAACTCCTTAAAATCTTCAACCCCTAAGGAACAAGAGGAGGTGGATAAATACCCTAGCTTCCTCCCACACTGGGACAATTCTGAGGTATTTCTATATAATCTCCAGAGGTGCTCATTAAGATTTAGCTCCAGTTGCCCACTGTACTTATTAATGCATCCTTGTTGGCTTTTGTCCCTTCCCTGTCTCTTCCCTACTTCCTAAACCAAACAGGATCTTCTCCTGGGGAACCCAAACTAAAACACCATGTTATATTAATGTTCAAAACCATACCTTTATAATCTGTAAGATTACAACATTCTTGTCAATATGGCAAATAGTTTGGGAAATAATACACTGTATCATTAAATTATTTGTTTGGCTCTTTGGGCATCAAACTGAAGATCACCATTACCCTAGATTTAGAAACCAAGAGAAAACCAACACTTTCAAGCTTTCAAAGCTAATTAAGTGTTGACATACTTGGTAAATTCATTTGAAACACTGAATATAAGGACTCAAACTTCAAAACGAAAACACCAAGGAAAAGCTACCATCTTTGCCTCTCTAGTATATACTCTCTCCGCCCTCCTTTCCTTCTTTTGATAACAGACTCTGGTCTCTGTACAGCATGTCTAAATGACCCAGACTAGGTTAATAATAGTACCTCATCCATCTGGGTGCAGTAACTGGTTCTGGAATGGGCACAAAACCTAACATAGTACTCTTCCTTGGAATTCCTGTAGCTGGTGCTGATGGGGAAGAAGCCCCTTGCATCATGGGTCTTGAGATGAAAATATGAGTCTGGAATGGTCTCCGGCCTTGCTCCCAGCTATGTACTGAAAGTTACTGTGCTAGAAAGTATGATTCTGGAGGACACAGACTTACTCTGTTTTATCTCATTTATTTCAATTGTTTCCCCAGCAACTAAAATCATGTCTAGCACCTAGCAGATACTCAATAAATACCTGTTAGTTTGAGACAGCAGGACAGAGTGAAGCTAACAGACACAGATGAAAGATTAAGGGATTATGACAAAGTATCCCGAAAACATTCCATCCTTGTAGACAGATCTATCCAAGTTATTGGTTATTTAGCATTTTCTCAACTCTATTGTTATTCTACTTAGTATAAGTTGGGTTGTTATTTGCAACCAAGAGTCTAGAAAAATGTTACTGCAAGCAAACAAAGGAAAATTCAAGAAAATGGATAAAACAAATTGGTGCTTTTAACATTTCTTCATTTATGGCCTAATAAAATACTGAAAGATTAAGGATTTCAAAGGAAAAAAAAAGCAATAGTCATCTGTTTTTTCTGAAGGATGATTTAAGGAAACACTTTCACAATGACATGCCTGGAAACTTCATCTGAAACAATGTGAAGAATATCTCTCTTTGGCCTCTTGGCCAAAATATCTCCAAGAATAGTTTATATAATTTAGGCTTGATTCAGTTAACAAAGTAACTTTCAAAAAAACAATCACAATATTTTCAGCAGAAAATATCTTCTAGTTCCTATCCCCTTCTCCTGCTTTCCAAAATAAGTAAACTATCCTCTCTTTATTATTTATTTTGCAAAGCTGGTACTTTTTATTGCACTTTTGGCAATAAAAACAAAGATTCCCGTAAGTAAAAAAACTCAGATTTTCACACTATGTGGGACTGACAAACTTGTTGGCTTACTAATAAACACGCTGATATTACATCATAACTGTTAAAAAAAAAAAAAACTTTTTTTTTTTTTTTTTTTGAGAGAGAGAGAGAGAGAGAGAGTGAGCTGGGAAGGGGCTGAGAGGGAGACACAGAATCTGAAACAGACTCCAGGCTCTGAGCTGTCAGCAAAGAGACCAATGCGGGGCTTGAACTCCCAAACCGTGAGATCATGACCTTAGCTGAAGCTGGACACTTACCAACTGAGCCACCCAGGCGCCCCCATACTTTTATCAATTATATTTTCTCCTTGAATTACTATTGCTTTATTTTTGAAATTGTCTGTTTTGAAATTTCTAACATTACAGTACAATATTTGTGTTTACCAAATATTGACGTGATTTTAAAATGCTGAAAAATATTTCTACTTAAAATGTCCTGTTTTCCAACCCGTTCTTCAGATTTTTCCAGCTCATTCTATCCACTGATTTATCAGTGTATTTATTCTCTATGTTTCCCCTAAGACTACTCTTTTACCAATTTAGAGGCACTCACTACTAGACATTCCTCCAACCAGAAGCAAGAAGGGAGGAATTTCTGGTATACATTATGCCTTATTTTTTTGTTCTTTCAAACCATCCAGCTTACAATGATATCTATTCATAATAAATATTCAATGTAGGCCAAATTATACTACATAATACTGTGACAAGATTTAAAAACACAGGCCTCGAAACAAAATAGACAGGAATTGAAATCCCACATCTAGTAATTCTGAAATACTAAATGACTTAACTTCCTGGGCCAGAGAATTCTCATTTATGAAATGGGAATAAATACAGCCTAATCTGGAGGCATGTATCCAATGCAAGAGGCATGGATTCAAATGTTACTTCCTTTCCTCTTTCTTTGCTGATACAGAAAATTAATAAAAAAAAAAAAAAAAAAAAAAAAAGGACCCCAAATCCAATGCTCTGTACTACACTTTAGATAATGCTCTTTTAAATAAATCTTTATGTCAGATGAGGATTATTACTAATCTCTCTTTAAAAATATAAAACAGACGGGCACCTGGGTGCTTCAGTTGGTTAAGCTTCCAACTTCAGCTCAGGTCATGATCTTACCATTAGTGAGTTCAAGCCCCACACTGGGCTCTCTGCTGTCAGCACAGAGCCCGCTTCTGATCCTCTGTCCATCTCTCTCTCTGCTTCTCCCCCTCTGTGCTCTCTCTCTTGAAATAAACTTTAAAAAATAAAAATATAAAACAAAAAAATATATATATAAAAAAGAGTATTTTAAAAATTATACTTCCGGGGCGCCTGGGTGGCACAGTCGGTTAAGCGTCCGACTTCAGCCAGGTCACAATCTCGCTGTCCGTGAGTTCGAGCCCCACGTCAGGCTCTGGGCTGATGGCTCAGAGCCTGGAGCCTGTTTCCGATTCTGTGTCTCCCTCTCTCTCTGCCCCTCCCCCGTTCATGCTCTGTCTCTCTCTGTCCCAAAAATAAATAAACGTTGAAAAAAAAAAAATTAAAAAAAAAAAATAAATAAATAAAAATTATACTTCCTAAATGTTTAGATACTCTAGATAAACTAAAGTTTTTGCACTTTGATGTGATGGGTGCTTCTCAATAAAATCTTTAGGACCTAGTTATTTTGACCAGTCAGTCCTATGTATGCTGATTCGACAGTGATTTTACTTTTTTCTTTCTTTCTTCTTTTGCAAGTAGGGGAGAGGGGCGGAGGGGAGGGGAGGGGAGAGGGAGAGAGAGGGAGAGAGAGGGAAAGAGAGGGAGAGAGGGAGACAGAGAGAGAGAATGGGAATCTTAAGCAGGCTCCATGCAGAGCTCTGCATGGAGCCCAATGCAGAGTTCAATCCCACAACCCTGGGTTAATGATCTCAGCTGAAATCAAGAGTTGGACCCTTAACCAACTAAGCCACCCACGCACCCCTGATAGTGATTTTACTTCTAACTCTACCACTGTCCTCTGTATTATTCCATAACCTCATCCACTACTCTATTATGTGGGTCAGCCATGCCAGATGTCTACTTCACAACATATGCTCACTAGCCACTACCAAAGGCCTCGCAAGATGGAAACCTAGCACAAACACACCCAGCAGACCTCTTCAATGCTTAACCAACTGACCCACCCAGGCGCCTGCAGAATTCCACCTCTATGAAACTAGAGTACACATACACAGAAGAAACTTTCTCTAAGCCAGCTCAGAGAAAAATTTACAGAAACAGTCCAAATAGAGACTGGAGCAAGTGGAAATAACATTGATACTGTATTTTAATCCTTTTTCTAAACACTTAACTACACTGTAAATTACTGCTATAATACCAATAGATTTTTATTAGCTCTTTTATTATAGAAATGAAACATTCAGGGTGCCTGAGTGGCTCAGTTGGTTAAGCATCTGACTTCAGCTCCTGTCATGACTTCCCAGCTTGTGGGTTTGAGGCCCACATGGGGCTCTGTACTGACAGCTCAGAGCCTGAAGCCTGTTTCAGATTCTGTGTCTCCCTCTCTCTCTGCCCCTCCTCCACCCAGCTCTATCTCTCTCTCTCAAAAATAAACATTAAAAAAAATTTTTCTTAACGAAATGAAATACTCTATTTCAAAGTACTCAAAAAACCCAGAACTGTTTATGTAGAAAAGTGCAAGTTATCTGTGCTAAACTCCCCCATCCCATCAGTGGAAACCCAACTAGCAGGTAAAAATGCTTTTCAGAATATAAACGTACATATGTACACATTCAGATACAATATTTTTTAAAAAACAGATGTGGCAATTAGAGCTTCTCTGAGTCCAAGTCTTTTGCCCCTACCATCCTAACCCAAAGCTATGAGTGTATGTATATGTTATATGTGTATTTGTGAGTTACATTTTTTTACAAAGTATTTTCCATTGCAAACTCTACTGAGTCAACTTATTTTTTGATTAACTTACTAAAGACAATAAATTGCTTTTCCAATCTTGTTTATTTTGCTTCCATTTTTCTTTCATTTCAACTGCTTTCAATACAAAGCTTACAACACTCAATCTGCTTTTGAGTGTATCAAAATTTAATCAATTAGAACCTTTATTATCAAGAGTTTCCTTCTGAAACAATAATTACTGTCATACCCAATTTTATAAGGGCAAATTGTGCAGATACATACATAAGATCATATGTATGATCTGTATAAGGTTTTCAATGTATTAAAGATGTAATATATACGACTATAACATAAAGGAAGAATATAGAGACACAACTGATTAAAGAACTGCTACCTTTCATTTCAAGCATGTAAAAAGTTATCTACATTGTAATCCCCATAGCTACCACCACCAAAAAACCTATACAAAGAGAGAGCCAAAAAGCCAATATATAAATCAAAAATGGATTATCAAAAAATATTCAAGTAATCCAAAGGAAGATAAACAAGGTGGAACAAAAAACAAAAGGGAAAACAGAGAATAAAACAGACATATAGCCAAACATAATAATTTCACTAAACGTAAATGATCTGAACATATTAAAAAACAGAAATCATCAGACTGAATTAATAAAACAAGACCCTAGGCACCAGGCTGGCTCAGTTGGCAAAGCGTGCAACCTTGATCTCAGGGTTGTGAGTTCAAGCCCCATACTGGGCTTAAAGCCCACTTAAAAAAGGCCAACAAGGGGCGCCTGGGTGGCGCAGTCGGTTAAGCGTCCGACTTCAGCCAGGTCACGATCTCGCGGTCTGTGAGTTCGAGCCCCGCGTCGGGCTCTGGGCTGATGGCTCAGAGCCTGGAGCCTGTTTCCGATTCTGTGTCTCCCTCTCTCTCTGCCCCTCCCCTGTTCATGCTCTGTCTCTCTCTGTCCCAAAAATAAATAAACGTTGGGAAAAAAAAAATTTAAAAAGGCCAACAAACAACAAAAAACACCCAAGACCCAACTATATGCTATCTACAAGACAAACCCTCCAAATGCAATACAGGTAAGATGGAAATATAGAATAATACAGAAAGGATGAAAAAAACATTGATCAAAGCAGATTTCAGAAGAAAATCAGAGATAAAGAAAAATGCATAATAAAAAGTCAATCCCAAAAAACATAATGATTCTGTTTCTCCACATTAAAAAAAAAGTGTCAAAATAAGTGAAACAAAAACTAATAGAAATGAAAGAAAAATCCACTATTTTATTTGGAGAATTCAACACCTCTCAGTAATTGATAAAACAAATAGAAAATCAGCAACAATACAGAAGACTTGAAAACTATCAATCAATTTTACCTAACTGACATTTTCAGAACATTCCACCCAACAACAGAATACACAAGGGCACATTTGTCAAGGCAGATCACATACAGGGACATAAAACAAACCTTAAAATATTTAGAAGAAATGAAGTTATAGAAAGTATGTTCTCTGACACAGAATCAAACTAAAAATCAATATAAGAAAGCTATCTAGAAAGTCCTCAAATATTTAGAAACTGAACAAAAGTTTTATAAATAATTCGTGAGCCAAAAAAGAAACCTCAGGGAAACTAGAAAATATTTTGAACTGAATTAAAATGAAAATACAAAATATCAAATTTTGTGGGGTGGAGCTAAACAGCTGCTCAGAGAAAAATGTACAGCATTAAATGCTATTAGAAAACAAGGTCTCAAATTAGTAATTTAACCTTCTATCAGAGAAACTAGAAAAAGAGCAAATTAAACCCAAAGCAAGTAGAACAAAGAAAATAATAAAGACAGGAGCAGCAATCAATGAAACATAAAAATAACAACATAAATGAAACCAAAAGCTGGTTCTTTGACAAGATCCAAAAATGATAAACTTCAGACTGACTACAAAAAAAAAAAAAAAAAAAAGAGAGAGAGAAGACAGATTTCCAGTCTCAGGAATGAAAACCCCTAAAACATCCTTCAACTGGTGGATGAATAAACAAAATGGGGCACATCTATATAAAGGAATATTACTCAGATATAAAAAGGAATAAACTACTGATACATGCAATAACATTAATGAATATCAAATGCATTATGCTAAGTCAATGAAGCCAGACCCAAGAGACAAGTTACTGTGTAACTCATTTACATTACGTTCTGAAAAAATTAAAACTACAAAAACCAAAACAAATCAGTGGTTGCTATAGCCTAAAGGTAAAAGGAGAGAAATGGCTTAAAAAGGCATGAGAAACATTTATGGGTAACAGAAATATTCTATACCTTTATCATGGTTGTGGTCATGCAACTGTGTTATTTATCAAAATTCATACAGCTATGTATCAAAAAGGATGAATTTTAGTGTATGTAAATTATACCTCAATAAACCTAATACTCCACACACCTACCAATGAGGCAAGCCTTTTAAAAACAGGAACAGTTAAAAATGTTAGTTACATCCTCAATGAATAAAAGGGTCAGGGGTGTCTGGATGGCTCAGTCGGTAGAGCATGCAACTCTTAATCTCAGGTTGTGAGTTCAAGCCCCACACAGGGTGTAGAGATTACTTAAAAATAAGATTTTTTAAGATTTTCAATTTTTTTTATGCTTTATCTTATATTTGGGAGACAGAGAGACAGAAACAGAGAGTGAGCAGAGGAGATGCAGAGAGATAGAGACAGAATCCGAAGGAGGCTCCAGGTTCCGAGCTGTCAGCACAGAACCTGACACAGGGCTCCAACTCATGAACTGAGAGATCATGACCTGAGCTGAAGTCGGACGCCCAACAGACTGAGCCACCCAGGTGCTCCCAAAATAAGACCTTTTAAAAATAAATAAATAAATAAATAAAATAAAATAAAATAAAATAAAATAGGGTCAGTCAACAGACACAGAGTTAATAGACTCCACATAAACAGTAAATAAGCATTTTAAAAGAATATTCAGTCCTGTTATTAGTAAAAGGCGAAAAGATTTATTCGATCTGAAGAGAAACCAGAATATCGATCCTGTTATTAGTAACATTATTTCCTTATTAAATGGTATTAATTAGCTACTATACTAGGATGACTAAGTATATCATCTCAAATACTCACTATGACCTAAGGAAATACAAATGAAAACTATGATGTACTCTGTTGTACACACTGAAGTGGTAAAACTAAAGAAAAGGTATGAACTCTAATTCTGACAAGGCTTCACAGCAACAGGCAGACAAGACAAGCTCATTTCTGTTTGACAGGGTAAAGTGATTCAATCCTTTTTTTGGAAAGCAATACTACAAAGCATCACATCATTTAAAACTTCACAAAATAACCTCAATCCTGGGACTTTTTTTCCTAAAGAGGATACATATAAATGTGCACTCATACCACACCCAAACACATACATTTACAAAGATTTTTACTAAAGTAATTTACAAGGAGGAAAATAGAAACAAATGTCCACTTAAAAGGAGAATGACTAAGCCAAAATGTATAAACTTGGTAGAGATTTCAACCTTACATATAATAGCATACATATTATACTTTCTTACCTCTTATTTGAAGGTTCAGACTCAAGAAATTTGTGTCACTTTACAATTATTTTTTAAATAGTTAGAATATGATGCAAATCTGACTCTAATTCTATAGAGTTTTATTAAGACTTACATTTAAAAGCTTTACAATGGGCTAAACTGTTCCATAATCTCTTACTATACATACTTAGCCTTGAACCCAGCTAGCAATTAAAAATATACTATTAATCAAAAAAGGATCAGGCAAGAGTGCGTAGATGGACCAGAATCATCTAATCAACTGTTGCTAGAAACATGCCAACTTTCCAGTATTAAAGGGATTTCCAACAGGGGGACTCCAAGGATTTTAGAAGATACTATACTCAACAGTGAGCTAGCAGTATAATCTTCACACAAAAAGTTCATTTATTAGACAAACAACAACAACAACAACAACAACAACAACAACAGTACTCAAGTCAAGTAAAATCCACCGATACCCAATACTTCCAAACCAAAAGGGAAAAAACAGACAAAAGACAAATAGAGGAAGGGGCATGGGTTGTCACAAATATTTTTAAAGACAGGAATCCATCCATTCATTCGAACAAAATTTTTACTGGGTCTCATTTAAATCTTGCAAGTTCTCCCTACCCCAATGGAAGAGAGAAAGGAACAGATTCATTACAATAGAGGTACTGGGTGAGTCATACTGTATTAAAAAAATTTAATTGGTAGAAAGACTGTCCAAAGGTGTGGGTCCTAAGCTTTTCTTATACAATTGAAACATAACATTTCTGAAGTAGATCAGGTGCATTGCTATGACATGAATCGATTTCCAGGAGCAGATGTTCCAAGAATTCTTAGGGATATCAATAATGGCAACTGTTTTCTAAAGAAGTGAAAAATGTCTACCTACAAATCACCTAGCAATCCCTGACTGCACATAAAGCACTCTGACTCACAACTGAGTCCCATATGGCCATTATCAGGCTTTTACCATTAAATACTACTCCTTACTAATCTTATGTATTTTCTTGTCTTTACTGCTAACCCCTGAAGTGTGCAAAATTCTACATTGCCTCTCTCTTTAATTCTAAAGTCTGTAAGGTGAGGGATGTCTTCTTAATACCTTATAAGCTGTTCTGCACAGAGTGAGCTTGAGTTCTACATTCATCCTTATCTTTAGAAATATCAGTACATGCACAATGGGAAAACATGATTAATGTGAAATGGTTTCCCAGAAACTACTAGCTAGAGCTCAGTAAATCTTAGTATAACACCAAGTAAAATAATTTTTAAGAAATGGTAAATTAGAGGGGCACCTGAGTGGCTCAGTCACTTAAGCATCTGATTCTTGATTTTGGCTTAGTTCATGATCTCATGGTTCATGAGCTGGGCCCCACATCAGGCTCTGTATGGAGCCTGCTTGGGATTCTCTCTCTCTCCCAATCTCTCTGCCCCTCTCCTGTTTGCTCTATCCCAAAATAAATAAACTTAAAAAAAAAAAAAAAGAGAGAGAGAGAGAAAAGAATAGTAAATTAGAAGAGTATGTGTAAAAAAAAAAAAAAGTTGTTCTTTATCTTTCAAAATGTCTATATTATTATATTACTTTTGAATATATTCAGGCTCAGCTGAACATCTGACTCTTGATTTTGGCTCAGGTCATGATCCCGGGTCGTGGGATTCAAGCCCCGCATCAGGCTTGATGATGAGCACAGAGCCTGCTTAAGATTCTTTCTCTCTGCCCTTCTCCTTCACACGCGTTTGCTCTCACTGTCTCTAAAAGTTAAAAAAAAAAAAAAAGTAAGTGCACTATGCTCCAAAAGTTTATGATCTACTCTGTATGCATACAGAATATAAAAGCAGTTATGAAACCAGTTAATGACAACATTATTAACTTTATCACCCAAGTAGGTTCAAAACCTCAGCCATCATTATGCTCTCTCATCTCCTTCATCCTTCAAATGTAATGAGTTAACAAATCCTATCAATTCTTTGCTTCTCAAATAAGCCCATTTTCATTCACACTACAACCACTCTATTTCACACAGAGTGCTCAAGATGATAAAAATGAGTAAATATAAAATTTTCTTACTTTTAATTGCTTAATAAAAGATAATTAATCATTTAAAGTAAAAACAGTAATAATGTATTGTAGGACTTCTAATGGAGAAGCAAAATATTTGACAATGATAGCACAAAGGATGAAAGACAGGGAACGGAAGATTCTAAAATGAAATATTAGACAACACAGAACACATCCATCACTGCAGGAAGTTCTCTGGGACAGCACTGCTTGAGTGCAACCACTAACAGCACAGTAAAAAGAGAGATAACTAAAAACTAATAGTGGAGATAAAACGGAATCATAAAAAAAAAAAACCTCAAAAGATAGAAGAGAAAAACATAGGCTGGAAGTCAACTATGAGCTGATATCAAGTCCTGAAATATATCCGACAACTGAAAGAAAAATGTGTACCTCTGGTCAAGAAATTTCATTTCTAAGAATTCATCCTACAGATAAACTCATATATATAAGTACACGAAGTATAAACAAGAATATTCAACATAGTAAACCATTTAACAGCAAAATATTGGAAATGATCTAACTGTTCAAACAAAAGCCTGATAAAATAATGTCTGGTACATAATAAACCTATATGCACAGTAACATATCTACATATTTGTATATGCACAAAATAATTCTGGAATAATATAAAAGAAACAGCTACCTGGATTTCTCTGAGAATAATGAACTTAAAGTAGGGGGAAGACTTTTTATTGTATTTTCTTTTATCATTTATAATTTTTATCATGTGTATATATTATCTGCAGAGAAAGAAAGGATGGAAGGAGGGAAGGAATACATGCTGGTAGGTAGACTATAGCATACAACTACAAAATCAGCTCTTTGAGAGCAAGAATTCCAAAAAAATATTAAAAATTAACTAGTTAATAAAGAAGAATGGTCAATTTAAAATGTCATGTAGAAATTGTGGGGAATAGGGGCGCCTGGGTGGCGCAGTCGGTTAAGCGTCCGACTTCAGCCAGGTCACGATCTCGCGGTCCGTGAGTTCGAGCCCCGCGTCAGGCTCTGGGCTGATGGCTCAGAACCTGGAGCCTGTTTCTGATTCTGTGTCTCCCTCTCTCTCTGCCCCTCCCCCGTTCATGCTCTGTCTCTCTCTGTCCCAAAAATAAATAAACGTTGAAAAAAAAAAAAAAAAAGAAATTGTGGGGAATAAACCACAGGTTATTTCACCTCCACTGCATGCAAACCTTTAACAGAAAGAGTATCAAAGACTTCCCATAATACTGAAGAAGTAAAAAGGTATAACCCATAAAGGACAACAGACAGGAAAAGAGACAACAGTAGGAAAGATGTTTCAACAAAGTTTTGAAAGCAAATGTTTGTGGTAAATTAGCTGCAGTCTAATTATAAGCTCAACCCAAGGTTTCTTGATCTGGCTGGTAGAAGTTCTAAATGTCTGTGCAAAAAAAAAGTGCCTTGCCATTCAAAGGAAAGCAATGAATAATTTGCTGCATTTTCAACTTCTTATATGAATAAACAAACTTTTTCTTGTTTAACAAGCATCAAAAGCAAGGAAAGAAGTGTTTCATTTCATCTGAAAATGAAATGTGAGTGTGCTCATTTCAAGTTCAACTCCAAATTGAGTTTTATTTGTACAGCAAAATAAAAACACCCAAGTAAATGTTTTGCCTTAAAGAGATAAATTTTGTTTTTATTTTTGAAACATCACTTTTTTAAGTATAAGTCTACATAAAAGATACCAAGAAACAAACACATATAATTCTGCATAACTTACATTTGAGACAGATCATGTTACTCAGAATTTTTTCAAACTATTATGCAAATTGTCTCAGACTAAATTTTTTTCATATTATCTTGGCTTATGGTTTCCATAGCTTTATTATACAACTTTGTCAATAAATTTCCATATTGTAAAAAACTAACTTTACTAACTTTATTTAAATTAAATCTACTGAGGGGTGCCTGAGTGACTCAGTCAGTTAAGCGTCTGACTCTTGATTTCAGCTCAGGTCATGGTCTCGCAGTTCATTGTAGGATCAAGCCGCACACTGGGCTCTGTGCTGCCAGCGCAGAGCCCACTTGAGATTCTCTCCCTCTCTCTCTCCCTATCAAAATAAACATTTATCAAAAAAATAAATCTACTAAGTCTACCTTTAGAAAAATTAATCTCATTGGTTTAACCCAAGTATTTAATCAAAATGTGTTGTGGTTGCCTTATGAGTTTTGAAAATCTATGCATAGGAAAGAGATTGGGGTGTCCAGCTGGCTTAGTCAGTGGAGTATGCTACTCTTGATCTCTAGGTCATGAGTTCAAGCCCCACATTAGGTATAGAGCATAAGGAACAGGAGGAAAAGGAAAGGAAAGGAAAGGAAAGGAAAGGAAAGGAAAGGAAAGGAAGAGAAGAGAAGAAAAAAGAGGCTAAGCTTAACTATGTTTTTTCCCAAGTAGAGGTAGAGGGGAAAATTACACAAAATGAGTAAGCTTATAATACACTGGCCAAGTAGATCCACAGAGAAATCAATCTGTACTCAGAAGATCACTGATTACCACCACACCACTATATCTCAACTTACTGATCATGAAAAGCAGAGGTTTCTTGAGAAATGAAAATTATTCCAAGGGTTTCTCCAGAGCGAAAAGACTGGGAAAAACTGCTCTAGAGAGATTAACTAGGCAGGCTCTGGACTTGAAGACACCAGACATATCCTCAGGCATGATACTGTAGGACTCTCCCCTGGGAAAGCTGGCAGAAAAACCCTACATTAGAGAGTCCTTGCATCATCATTCTCCTTTAAGATCCTCCAGTCTACCAGCCTAACCTAGTCAGAAAGAACACCTGATCAGCATTTTTGTCTCTTATTTAAATATTAATAGAAAACGAATGACAGTTTCAACATGACAAAGCTCAAGACAAAAGGAGCTCTGAAGATAATGCAGAGGGCAAAAAAAAATAATAACTTTGATGGTATTTATACCTTTTATAAACGTTTTTAGAAAATCCTGACAAGACAAGGACTAATAAGACAGCAAGGTAAGTTCTCTAGAAAAATGAAAATATAATGACCAGGATTTAAAAATCAATTGAAAAGACAAAAGATAAAACAAATCTGCTCCAAAGAAGAACAAAAAGGTACAGAGATGAAAACTAGCAGAAATTTAAAAAGTATTAGCTCAATTCAAGAGGTCCCATATAGCAGGGGTTCCAAAAAGATTTTAAAAAAAGATAACAGAAAGGAGAAATGATAGAAAAAATTTCCCAGAAACAAAGACTACCAAGAGTTGAAAGTGACTGTCTCTAGGAGGCAGGAAGTAGGAGTGGAGAGAGATGTGTCAGGAAAACATTTTATTTCATTGTAAGTTCAGTGTTATTTTTCTTTTTAAAGATCTGTTAAGTAATCTCTACACCCAACACGGGGCTTGAACTCACAACCCTGAAATCAAGAGTCGCACCCTCTACCAGCTGAACTAGCCAGGTGCCCCCAGTGCTCTTTGATATTTTTAATTACATACATGTACTTTAATAAAAACAAAATTTAAATTTAAAAATATAGTATTAAGACAAACATGCTATTTTTTTCTTCAAGTAGTTTGGAAATGGAAGTAGCTGACTTTCTCAACTTCCTTCCCTTCTACTGCTTCCTTCCCTTCTATTGCTAAGTTATCTATCATTTCAACCCACCCTTACCACCTTCCCATCCTCAGAGAAAGAAGTGTCCTTAGTTGTTTCTGAGATTTCCAGACTCTACCATGTGCTGGATCCCACTGCCTCTCATATTTTCCATGACCTTGCTCCATCTACGACTTCCATTTTCTCTTACGCTTGCAGTCTCATTCTCCTAATAAATCCCCTCCCCACACCTATGAAACATGCTTAAGTTTTTCCTATCCTATAAATAAATGAACCTTAGCTCAACTTTGCATCCTGTTTTGTCACTTTCCTTCCTTTCAGTGATATAAGAGTAACCTGCACTTCTTAGGAGTAATTTATAATCCTTACCTCTACTTTCTCACCCACCACTTTAATCCAACTTGTGTACCCCGGAAACTACTCTCTCTCAGAGATCATCAACTGATGGAAATACCAAATTCAAAAGCCTATTCTCCAAGGTCAGCCTACTTGCTCTCTTGGCAGAATCTGAAAATCTTTATCATCCCCTCCTTGAAATCCAATCTTTCTTTTGGCTTTCTCAACACTATTCCACCATTTCTCCTTCTTCCACACGATCAGGCTTCTTCACTGGCTTTTCTTTCTACCCTTAAAATGCTTGTTTTCTCCCAGAGTTCTATCCTCAGCATTCTCCCCATCATCTTATCCATTCTAATCATTTCACATATTGCCCACGTGTAAATGCCTAGCCTGAAGTACATGTTAAATGAATGTTTACTGAAATCAATGAGTCCCAATTTCTTGCCCCCAATTCAAATTGGACCCCTGAGTTCTAAAACCGTATTTTCCAGTCTAGGGAATTACCTGGATTTCCTGAGAGTACAAACTAAACAGGTCTAAAACACTGTTCATTTTCTTTTCCCATATTTGCATTCCCTACTGTGTTGCTTATCACAATTAGTATCATCAACCAAACCTATTACCCTCAACTGACCCTTTCTCAATCTCCATGTCCAACAGGTTACCAAATCAAAGTCTCTTCACTCTCTTTTTTCCTTGCCATTCCCACTGCCACTGCACCTAAATTCACGGTTCTATGCCTTAGTGAGTTATTATCCTACAGTTTCTCTCATCTCAAATTTGTGCTCTACTCATCATAAGTAATTATAAACTCTGGGTTGGCTGTGTGGCTCAGTTGGTTGAGCATCTGACTTTTGGTATCGGTTCAGGTCATGATCTCAGGGTTGTGGGATCAAGCCCCACAGGGGGCTCCACACTGAGCATGGAGACTGCTTAAGATTCTCTCTCTCTCGGGGCGCCTGGGTGGCTCAGTTGGTTAAGCACCTGACTTTGGCTCAGGTCACAACCTCGCAGTTCGTAAGTTTGAGCCCTGCGTTGGGCTCTGTGTTGACAGCTGAGGGCCTGGAGCCTGCTTCGGATTCTGTGTCTCCTTCTCTCTCTGCCCCTTCCCAGTTCATGCTCTGTCTCTCTCTCTCTCTCTCTCTCAAAAATAAGAAAACATTAAAAAAAAATTTTTTTTAAGATTCCTTCTCTCCCACTCTACCCCTCTCCCTTGCTCACACTCTAAAAAAATAAAAATAAATTATAAGTAATTATAGACTCTACACATTCTAAGAAGGTAAATACTACCACTACTAACAAATTAACCTTGAATGTCTAAACCCTTGGATGATGAGGAACGCAAAGATGATATGAAAACAGCTAATACTGAGAGATTTCTATACCCATGCAGAGATTATAAGCATTTTATCCTTCTAATAATCCTCTACTGCAAACACTATTATCTAGTATACCCTTTTTAAAGGTGAAGTGAATTTACTTAAAATTAAACAAGTTGTAATGCCAACATTTGAACCCTGGAAATCTGCCTCCAGAGCTTTTAACCATGGAATACATTCTAATTCATACATTCTCTTCAAGGCTTTTCTGAAAACTTACCTTTCTACTTTCTTTTCTACTGTTCCCTCTTTTCTCCTACATCCAATACTCTACACTTTAAGACATATAAGTCTGAATATCCTATATATATTTTCACACCTTTATGATCCAAATATAAAGTTCTGTTTTTCCCCTTCCAAGCCAAATCAAAAGCCATCTCCTCTGGCTGAACTTCTATACCCATTCCCTACAGAACTACTTACTTCTCTATGAGCCCAGAGCACTCATCATACTATATGCTTTTGTACATGTCTTACATAGCTGGTTTGTGAGTCTCTGGAGTTCGCCTGTGTCTTCTACACCTTTGTACTGCAGTTACTAGGAGTAGTTCAATCACAGCTTACAGAACTGAATTAAATATAAATTCTGCTAACCAAGATACTGAATAGTAAGACTCCACTTTGCCTCATCTTCAACTGTAAAATACAGACATAAAAACCAAAAGGATTCCCCTGATGAAGCTAGCATCAATCTCCCAAATGTTAGAGAAACACTGAGTTCTTAAAGCTGTGTACTTCACAAAGTACTAGAAAGCAGAAATCTAAGATGCCACAAATATGAAGTCCTGGTAACCTACCTCCAGATTATTAGTCCAGAGAAGCCCACTTCTTGTTTCTGCTCTTGCCAGTCTCCTACCCTAATAAACAACCAAATTCATACATAACATAATACATATCAAGTAAGGGAAAAATTAGCAAAAACACAACTTGCTATCTACATACCAGCCACACTGCAAAAGTACATACTGCAAAAATACATACTGTAGTAACACTCTTTTCTGTAATGAATTTTCAAACTATTTTTCTTTGGTGCTTCTAGTGACTGCTTTTCAAATACAGAGTAAAATCAAAATCAGAGGATGGGGGGTTTTCAAAGTCTGCATTATCAAGGAGCCCAAGTAATTCTGATACAGACAAACCACAGACCATACTTGAGCTACAATTCTGGATGTTCAAAGGCAATGTTCTCTCCAATTTGAAATTTCATACAACCATGAAAACGAAGCCTACACTGGCAATTTATGTTAAATCCACTAAAACTGGAAGCAAAACTAATATGATATACAATAGCTAACTTTCATACTGAGGTACCATGCTGAGGATTTTTCAATTTCCTTTCATTTAATCTTTACCACCATATGAAGCAGATATAATGATCATCACCTATTTTACAGATAAGAAAGTTAAGGATTAGGGGCACCTGGCTGGCTCAGTTGGTGGAGCATATGACTCTTGATTTCAGGGTTTTGAGTCTGAGCATTGGGTGTAGAGGTCACTTTAAAAAATAACAAAATCTGGGGCGCCTGGGTGGCTCAGTCAGTTAAGCATCCAACTTTGGCTCAGGTCGCCATCTCACAGTTCGTAGGTTCGAGCCCCACATCAGGCTCTGTGCTGACAGCTCAGAGCCTGGAGCCTGCTTCGGATTCTGCGTCTCCCTCGCTCTCTGCCCCTCCCCCTGCTCGTGCTGTCGCTCAAAAATAAATAAATGTTAAAAATAACAATAAAAAAATATTTTTTTAAAAAGTAAGTTAAATGTTACAAAGTTATTCACTTCCCCATATCACATGCCTTCTAAGTGGTGGAATACAAATATTTAAACTAGAGTGTCTATTCAAAGCCTATGCTCCAAATATGCCACCTCTTCATTTGTAATACACTTGTCATTTTATCAAGACAAAAGGAGTAGGGGGGCGCCTGGGTGGCGCAGTCGGTTAAGCATCCGACTTCAGCCAGGTCACGATCTCGCGGTCTGTGAGTTCGAGCCCCGCGTCGGGCTCTGGGCTGATGGCTCAGAGCCTGGAGCCTGTTTCCGATTCTGTGTCTCCCTCTCTCTCTGACCCTCCCCCGTTCATGCTCTGTCTCTCTCTGTCCCAAAAATAAATAAACGTTGAAAAAAAAAATTAAAAAAAAAAAAAAAAAAGACAAAAGGAGTAGGGGGCGCCTGGGTGGCTCAGTTGGTTAAGCATCCAACTTCGGTTCAGGTCATGATCTCACAGTTCATGGGTCTGAGCCACACACTGGGCTCTGTGCTGACAACTCAGAGCCTGCAGCCTGCCTTGCACACTCTCTCTCAAAGATAAATAAACATTAAAAAAAAAAATTTTTAAAAGACAAAAGGAGAGAAAGTGCAAAAACAAACCTCACCTCCTTCCTCATTTTGTCTACAGTTAACCCTGTTGCCTGGTTACCTTCCTGAGATCAGTTCCTAATGGCAAGCCACTTTGCCATGGAGATGGCAGGCCCTGAAGGTGAGAAGTTTAAAATATGTCAGGGATAGGTGCTTGGTTTACCTTAATAGTAGTCACGAGAAAAAATTCTGGGTTAGCCAGTTATTACATCTAACCCTGGCAAAGTAGAGACTCCCCTCCAAAGATTCTAAGACCTCCAACTCAGAGGCTTTCAGATATTGGATCCCTAAACAAAGATTAAAGCATCCAGTTCATCTGATAGACACCTTGAAGTTGGCGGCCGTATCTAGATGATCCTTGGAATTTGAGTCATATGAGGTTTACAGAACTACAGACCATTCCCTTCTACCAGTAAGGACTTCTACATTTCACTAAGGCTGCAAACTGGTGATAATTTCCCTTTAATCAAAGAGCCCCAGGGATCAAAAAGATTCTTTTTCCCCTCTTCTCTCTTTCCAGATTTAGTCTGAGAAAAATAGCAAATTATCTAGTTTGTGCTATTAAGACTTGAAATATAAAATATGAAAGTCCTATCTGCATGAAAGTTCACTAGAGTGAAATGAGACATTTCAAGGAAAGAAGCTATCAGACATTCACTTCAGTAAAACTTAATGACCCACACTATTCCTTTCACACATAGTTGAGCATACCATACTAGAAGAAAATGTTTTTTTTATTTTCTGGGAAGTTTTTTGGTGGGGGGACGGGAAGCTTTTGAGAAAGGTTACTTTTATAGCATGACTGGAATGACAGCCTAAGACAAGGGAGCTTTGGGAAACATGAAGAGTGGGCACATGAGACCAAGATCCGAGAAAATAAATCCTAAACAAAGAAGAAAAGACCACCTTCTTCCACTCTTTGCCAATACTTAACTGGGCTCTCCTCAGGTTTCTGCTCTGCTTTAAGGGTCACATAGTTGAGAGGGCAGCCAGATTCTGTTATGAGATTGCAGTCACCACCCCCTTCTTCCCTTCCACTTGCCACACTATACCAGCTCCAGAAGGTTGAAGGTAAATTGAAGTAATTACGTTCACCAGATACCTCTAAGAGCTGCTTCAAAAACACATGTGATTTCAGTATGTTATATATATATCCCAGATCCTGTCTTATACATCATGAACCTACCTCCTTGATATAATGTGAAAGACACGGTTTTGGAGTACCATCCAGCAAAATTCAAGTATCTTGTTACTTGCTACTTAATCTCTCTAAAACCTACTGTGAAAGTTAAAATGAGATCTTGTAGGTAAATTACCAACCATACAGTAGGAGCTCAGTAAAGTGATAACTATATTTTGAGGGGAAGGAGGATTCTAGTACCTTTAACAATCGAAGTTTAAAAAAAAACACAACAATGCATTTTCAAACGGGTTTAAAACCATATTCTCATTCTAATTAGAAAACGCTATTGATCATTTTTTAGGCCAATCTCTCCCAAAAATGTATCCACTATCTAAAATCTTTGATAAAATAAACAGTAAGAGTCATCCTACTCCCTGCATTTCTGAATAAACCCTTGAATCCACTTAATCTGTTTTATTTGGTTGAGAAGTACTTCTGTACTAAATTTCCTGAAATTCACAGCAATTCTGCATGAAAGATTCTATAAAGAAATTTCCCCAGACAAGGGAAAAACAAAGGTATATATCATCAGTATAACTGCATAAGCCAAAAACCATCCATTTGTTTTTTACACTAGATTCTAACAGAAAGACAACTGAATGACAAATTTTCTTTCCACTTTCATAATTTGAATCTTTTAAGTTACTCTTTATGAATGACTCCAGTGAAACCCAACAGTCCCATTCAGGACCTTTTCCAAAAAAGCTTCCAAGTACACAGAAAAACAACAGGGTTTTTTTTGTTTTGTTTTTTGTTTTGTTTTTTTTTTGGGGGGGGGGGGAGTTGTCCCTAAAATAATAAGAGAAAAACGTTGATCTGTTTTTTTTTTTAAATAAATCGCTTTACATCTAAATAAAATCAGTATATCAGAAATACACCCGGACTCTAAGACAAAGCTTATAGAGTTTTCTTGCTACCCACGTATCAGGTCTAAGGAAATACTAACACGTTGCCAGCCTCACGTCTCTTCGGGGATCCAAATTTGCTTTGCTAATGAATTCAGTCTTTACAATCTGAAACTGTTTTACAAAAGAAATACTTAGCAGCAGACAAGTGCTATAGTAACATTAACCAGGTCACTAAAACAAAGCGACAAACCACTCCTAGCCTCACCCCCAAGAAAGGGTTAGCAGTAACCAACGGGCGGCCAGAATCCCAGGTTTATCATTAACACGTATCAGCCCAAGCAGGTTAGCAGCTGCACCTGCACTATCAGAGACCCGCGCAAGGTCGGCAAAGCAATGAATGAGACAAACAGGGAGCGGTGGAGAGGGCGCGGGGCTTGCCCCGGGAAGGCGGCACCGCACCACCCCGGCCCCGCCCCCCGCCCCGCCCCCCGCCCGCCCGGGCTACGCTGTAGCGCCGCAATCCCCGCACGAAAGCGGCGCGCGCCCAGGACCCCTTCCTACTCCCTTCCCGTAGCCGCTCGGCTCCCAGCACGTACCTGCTTTGCAAACCGGGGCGCTTGGGCTCCTCCTCTCTGGGGAGCTACGGCTTTGCTCCGGGGACCTTCTCCGGTGCCGGACGCGGGCTGGGGGTGGGGCCGTGCTCACCTCGCCAGTCCACAGGTGGGTGGGCGAGGAGCTAGGAGACGAAACAGTGCCCAGCAGCGGCGGCGGGGGCTGCGGCCGTGGGGGGCTCCCGCGAGCCCCGGGCGCGGCGCCGCGCGTGGGGCTGGTTCCTCGCGTGGACGTCGCGGACGCGCCCGTCTGCGTAGCTACTGTGGGGCTGGTGCGCGCGGCCGCACTCCCGCCGCCGCGCGTGGGGCTAGTGCTGCGCGAGGCGGTGCGCGGGCCCCCGCCGCCGACGCCGCCTGAGGGGCCTGAGGCGCCACCACAGCAGCCGCCGTTGTTGCCGCCGCCGCCGCCGTTGCTCCGCGTGGGGCTGCCATGTTGCTGCTGCTGCTTCAGCTGGAACGGAACCGTCGCCCTCATGGGTTGCAGGCGGCTCCCGGCTCCCCCAGCCGTGGCGACCGCACCGCCCCCGAGGGAGCCGGCCGGCGTGGGGGACCCATTGCGCCTCACCCGCTGGGACATGGTCCCCCCCCTCCCCGGTGACTGGGCGAGACGGGGGGAGATTTGTTGTTGTTGGGATGCAGGGGTTGGATTCTCGAGGCCGGAGGGAAGGTCCCCGCGACGGGTGGCGAGGCCGAAATCCGTGGAGCAGGGGGCGCCCGGGCCGCGGCCGGCAGCAACGAGGTGGTGCAGCAGCCGCCGCCGCCGCCGCTCCTCCTCATCAACAATAGTGTCTCCTCCGCTGCCCCCGCCCCCCGCTAACGCCCATTGGTGTAGCGTCAGCCGCGCTCGAGCCGCTCCACCGCGTCCATTGGCTGCGAGCAGCTCGGGTCCCGGGCCCCCAGGGCCTTAGAGAGCCAGGGTTTGCAATAAGACCGTCTGCTCTTTAAAGAGAAAGAGACCCCGCCCCCCGGGGGGAGGGGGAGCGGAGGAAACAGTCTGTGTGTATGTGTAGTGTACGCGCGCGCGCGAGCGTGTGTCTATGTGCGTGTATGTGTGTGTACACGTGAGTGTACGCGTACGCGAGCCTGGCCACGCGCGTCTTTCCCTTCCCACTGGGGGGAGCCCTAGGGACTCATACTCTGGAGTATTGCCGAAGGGAACGTCCCGAACGAGAACGGTCACCAAGGAGGTCTGAAGTCTTTTCCCCCCATAGCTCATTTCCTTACCTCAGTCTTAACGTGCAGAGGATGTGTAAGTGCGTCTTTTTGTTCTGTCCAAAGTCAATGTTTGGACAGAGCTCAAAGGAGAAATTTAGTGTATTGGCATTTTACATCTCGTCTCCTTTTTTAAAAACCTCTACAAAAAGCCAAATCTCAGATTAAAATTGCTAGTTAGAATGTGGTTTTAGATTGTCTCTATGAAGTCCAGTAACCAAATGCTATTGCTACCCTCCTGTATCTCAAGTAATAAAGAATTTACTTTAATCAGCTACTTCAGTTTCTTGATACCTTGGAAAAATGTGTGCTACCTTACAAGTTTGTAAAGTGCCATAGTTTACAAAGGGCTTTATTTGATCCTCACATCGTTATTTGAGACAGAACTGGACCAGACATTAGTATTTTTGTCTAACGGGGGAAACACGTCTTTGTAGTATGGGCAAGCATTTAGGAAGACAGGCAGTAACACTGGCCTGAAATAACGTTTGGAGAGCCTCATCAAGACAAAAAAAAAAAAAAAAAAAAAGACTTATTACACCACATATTCACTTCTCAGGCCATAAACTGCCGGTACGTGATCTCTTTCTACTACTTTATTAGATGTACATTCTAGACAGACTTCATCTTGTAAAAATGTGAGAGTGGCGGGCACAATATGATTCACTCTGGACCTGAAATTCTACTGGGACCCTGTGCACTTGGAGGAAAGCTTTGAAGACCTGGAGACGAGATTCAGATCCCTGACCCACCACTTACTCTGTGACCTTAGATAGATCACTACCCAGTTTCCTTATCTGAAAAATACAGAACCATCCCCTTCATACAATTGTGATTTTTAATCAAGGGTTAAAATGAAAATATGGTGTGTAAGATCCTCAATAATTCCAGAGTCTCCATGTGATTCAGAGGCCCACATCTCTCCTTATCATCCATTCCTCCTCTCTCCCCTACCACAAAAAGCACCCAAGTCCTTAGCTAACGAACTGCCTTAAGTTGACTAGTGCTCTGGATATATCTGGCATTACTACCCAACCCCACAACCTGTGGTAAGACAAAAATACCTTCTCATGAGACAGGACACAGGAAACTGCCAATACCATCCGTGCAGAGAGTGAAGTCCCATCTTAATGCATAAGAGAGAACAAACCTTTACATAAAGATGTTGGGGTGCTTGGGTGTCTCAGTTGGTTAAGCATCCCACTTAGGCTCAGGTCATGATCTCTCCGTTTGTGTGCTCAAGCCCCGCATTGGGCTCTCTGCTGTTGGCATGGGGCCTGCTAGGGATCCTCTCTCTGTTCCTCTCTCTCTCTCTGCCCCTCCCCTGCTCTATCAAAAATAAAATAAACATTAAAAAAAAAAAGATGTCATGGATGCTGTATTAGACACTTTGTACTGCACAAAGTAGGAGCTCAATACATACTTACTGAATTAAACTGAGTTCAACAGCCCTCTTGTTTTGAACTTCCTGATCAGTTACTTTTCCTTATGAGTTGAAGATTATTATATTTTTGCCTACCCTTTTAATGCATCCCTCCATCCTCAGTGCTTTTATTTCCCTTTTTTTAAATAAAAAAATTTTATTTGACTTAGTTGATACACAATGTTATATTATTTTCATGTGTACCTGATAAATTACTTTTGATGTCACCAAACTAGAGAGTTATTTGTCAGTGGCAAGACACTTTCAGCTTTTCTGAGCTAAAGTACTGATTTCAGAACATAATTTCATTAGATCAAAGAGTTACAAGTCCTTAGCTCAATCATGAGTTTACCTTTTGCTTCTAGTCATGCTTCCCATAGGAAAAACTCCACAGTTCCATAAAATGCCTATTTTTCAGCTTATCTCACTCATCAGTTTAGAGCTTAACTTTAAACAAATGAAAGCACTTTAACTGAAGCAGGCATTAACCATTTCAGCCCCTTTGTACGAAAGGGTATTTGTGATGGCTTGTGAATAAAACTTTGAAGGTATGAAATCAACAGAATGCTATATACATACATATGCATATACATATATGTTATACATATATACATATGTGTGTAAGGTTCTTGGATACTTTAGAGCTCTCCAGTTAGTTTTTAAGTTTTTTTTTTTTTAATTTACATCCAAATTAGTTAGCATATAGTGCAACAATGATTTCAGGAGTAGATTCCTTAGTGCCCCTTCCCCATTTAGCCCACCCCCCCCACAACGCCTCCCACCCTCAGTTTGTTCTCCATATTTATGGGTCTCTTCTGTTTTGTCCCCCTCCCTGTTTTTGTATTATTTTTGTTTCCCTTCCCTTATGTTCATCTGTTTTGTACCTCAAAGTCCTCATATGAGTGAAGTCATATGATATTTGTCATTCTCTGACTAATTTTGCTTAGCATAACACCCTCCAATTCCATCCACGTAGTTGCAAATGGCAAGATTTCATTCTTTTTGATTGCTGAGTAATACTCCATTGTGTGTATATATATATATATATATATATATATATATATATATATATACCACATCTTTATCCATTCATCCATTGATGGACATTTGGGCTCTTTCTATACTTTGGCTGTTGTTGATAGTGCTGCTATAAACGTTGGGGTGCGTGTGTCCCTTCGAAACAGCATACCTGTATCCCTTGGATAAATACCTAGTAGTGCAATTGCTGGGATAGGGTAGTTCTATTTTTAGTTTTTTGAGGAACTTCCATACTGTTTTCCAGAGTGACTGCACCAGCTTGCATTCCCACCAACAATGCGAAGAGATCCTCTTTCTCCACATCCTTGCCAACATCTGTTGTTGCCTGAGTTGTTAATGTTAGCCATTCTGACAGGGGTAAGGTGGTATCTCATTGTGGTTTTGATTTGTATTTCCCTGATGAGGAGTGATGTTGAGCATTTTTTCATGTGTCAGTTGGCCATCTGGATGTCTTCTTGGAGAAGTGTCTATTCATGTCTTTGCCCATTTCTTCCCTGGATTATTTGTTTTCTGGGTGTTGAGTTTCCTAAGTTCTTTATACATTTTGGATACTCGCCCTTTATCTGATAGGTTGTTTGCAAATATCTTCTCCCATTCTGTCCATTGCCTTTTAGTTTTGCTGATTGTTTCCTTTGCTGTGTAGAAGCTTTTTATTTTGATGAGGTCCCAATAGTTCATTTTTCCTTTGGTTTCCCTTGCCTCTGGAGATGTATTGAGTAAGAAGTTGCTACGGCCAAGGTCAAAGAGGTTTTTGCCTGCTTTCTCTTCAAGGATTTTGATGGCTTCCTGTCTTACATTTAGGTCTTTCATCCATTTTGAGTTTATTTTTGTGTATGGTGTAAGAAAGTGGTCCAGGTTCATTCTTCTGCATGTCGCTGTCCAGTTTTCCCAGCACCTCTTGCTGAAGAGGCTGTCTTTATTCCATTGGCTATTCTTTCCTGTTTTGTCAAAGATTAGTTGGCCATACGTTTGTGGGTCCGTTTCTGGGTTCTCTATTCTGTTCCAGTGATCTGAGTGTCTGTTCTTGTGCCAGTACCATACTGTCTTGATGATTACAGCTTTGTAGTATAGCTTGAAGTCTGGGATTGTGATGTCTCCTGCTTTGGTTTACTTTTTCAAGATTGCTTTGGCTATTCGGGGTCTTTCCTGGTTCCATACAAATTTTAGGATTGTTTGTTCTAGCTCTGTGAAGAATGCTGGTGTTATTTTGATAGGGATCGCATTGAATATGTAGATTGCTTTGGGTAGTATCAACATTTTAACAATATTTGTTCTTCCTATCCAGGAGCATGGAATCTTTTTCCATTTTTTGGTGTCTTCTTCAATTTCTTTCATAAGCTTTCTCTAGTTTTCAGTGTATAGATTTTTCACCTCTTTGGTTAGATTTATTCCTGGGTATTTTACGGCTTTTGGTGCAATTGTAAATGGGATCGATTCCTTGATTTCTCTTTCTGTTGCTTCATTGTTGGTGTATAGGAATGCAACCAATTTCGGTGCATTGATTTTATATCCTGCCACTTTGCTGAATTCATGGATCAGTTTAGCAGTTTTTTGGTGGAATATTTTGGGTTTTCCATATAGAGTGTCATGTCATCGGTGAAGAGTGAAAGTTTGAACCTCCTCCTGGCTGATGTGGATGCCTTTTATTTCTTTGTGTTGTCTGATTGCAGAGGCTAAGACTTCCAATAGTATGTTGAATAACAGTGGCGAGAGTGGACATCCCTGTCTTGTTCCTGACCTTAGGGGGAAAGCTCTCAGTTTTTCCCCACTGAGGATGATATTAGTGTTGGGTCTTTCATATATGGCTTTTATGATCTCGAGGTATGCTCCTTCTATCCCTCCTTTCTTGAGGGTTTTTATCAAGAAAGGATGCTGTATTTTGTCAAATGCTTTCTCTGCATCTATTGGGAGGATCATATGGTTCTTGTCCTTTCTTTTATTGATGTGATGAATCACATTGATTGTTTGGCAGATATTGAAGCAGCCCTGCATCCCAGGTAAAAATCCCACTTGGTCATGGTGAATATTTTTTTAATGTATTGTTGGATCCTGTTGGCTAATATCTTCTTGAGGATTTTTACTTCCATGTTCATTAGGAAAATTGGTCTGTAGTTCTCCTTTTTAGTGGGGTCTCTGTTGGTTTTGGAATCAAGGTAATGCTGGCTTCATAGAAAGAGTTTGGAAGTTTTCCTTCCATTTCTGTTTTTGGAACACCTTCAAGAGAATAGGTGTTAACTCTTCCTTAAATGGTTGGTAGAATTCCCCTGGAAATCCATCTGGCCCCGGACTCTTGTGTTTTGGCAGATTTTTTTTTAAATTTTTTTTTTCAACGTTTATTTATTTTTTTGGGACAGAGAGAGACAGAGCATGAACGGGGGAGGGGCAGAGAGAGAGGGAGACACAGAATCGGAAACAGGCTCCAGGCTCTGAGCCATCAGCCCAGAGCCTGACGCGGGGCTCAAACTCACGGACCGCGAGATCGTGACCTGGCTGAAGTCAGACGCTTAACCGACTGCGCCACCCAGGCGCCCCAACAGATTTTTGATTACTAATTCAATTTCCTTACTGGTTATGGGTCTGTTCAAATTTGCAATTTCTTCCTGTTTCAGTTTTAGTAGGGTATATGTTTGTAGAAATTTGTCCATTTCTTCCAGATTGCCCATTTTATTGGCATATAATTGCTCATAATATTCTCTTATTATTGTTTTTATTTCTGCTGTGTTGGTTGTGATCTCTCCTCTTTCATTCTTCAGTTTATTTACTTGGGTCCTTTCATTTTTCTTTTTGATCAAACTGGCTAGTCATTTATCAATTTTGTTGATTCTTTCAAAGAACCAGCTTCTGGTTTCATTGATCTCTTCTACTGTTTTTTTGTTTGTTTGTTTTGTTTTTTGGTTTCGATAGCATTAATTTCTGCTCTAATCTTTATTATTTCCTGTCTTCTGCTGGTTTTGGGTTTTATTTGCTGTTCTTTTTCCAGCTCCTTAAGGCTTAAGGTTAGGTTGTGTATCTGAGATCTTTCTTCCTTCTTTAGGAAGGCCTGGATTGCTATATACTTTACTCTTATGACTGCCTTTGCTGCATCCCAGAGGTTTTGGGTTGTAGTGTTATCATTTTAATTGATTCCATGTACTTTTTAATTTCCTCTTTAGCTTCTTGGTTAGCCCATTCATTCTTTAGTAGCATTTCTTCAGTCTCCAAGTATTTATTATCTTTCCAAATTTTTTCTTGTGGTTGATTTCGAGTTTCATAGCGTTGTGGTCTGAAAATATGCACGGTATGATCTTGATCTTTTTGTACTTGCTGAGGGCTGATTTGTGTCCCAGTATATGGTCTATTCTGGAGAATATTCCATGTGCACTGGAGAAAAATGTATATTCTGCTGCTTTAGGATGAAATGTTCTGAACATACCTGTTAAGTCCATCTGGTCCAGTGTCTCATTCAAAGCCATTTTCCTTGTTGATTTTTTGATTAGATGATCAGATGATCTGTCTATTGCTGTGAGTGGGGTGTTGAAGTCTGCTACTATTATGGTATTACTATCAATGAGTTTCTTTATGTTTGTGATTAATTGATTTATATACTTGGGTGCTCCACATTTGGCTCATAAATGTTTATAATTGTTAGGTCTTCTTGGTGGATAAACCCCTTGATTATGATATAATGCCCTTCTGCATCTCTTGATACAGTCTTTAAAGTCTACATTGTCTGATATAAGTATGACTACTCCAGCTTTCTTTTTTCAACCATTAGCATGATAGATGGTTCTCTGTCCCCTTACTTTCAAACTGGAGGCATCTTTAGATCTAAAGTGGGTCTCTTGTAAACAGCATATAGATGGATCTTGTTTTCTTATCCATTATGTTACCCTGTGTCTTTTGATTGGAGCATTTCGTCCATTGATGTTTAAAGTGAGTAATGAAAGATAGGAATTTATTGCCATTACAATGCTTGTAGAGTTGGAGTTTCTGGTGGCGTTCTTTGGTCCTTTCTAATCTTTGTTGCCTTTGGTATGTATGTATGTATGTGTTTATTTATTTATTTATCTTTTCATCTTTTCTCCCCTCAGAGAGTCCCCCTTAAAATTTCTTGCAGGGCTGGTTTAGTGGTCATAAACTCCTTTAATTTTTGTTTGTCTAGGAAACTTTTTATCCCTCTATTTTGAATGACAGCCTTGCTGGATAAAGAATTCTTTTCTGCATATTTTCTGATTCAGCACATTAATATATCCTGCCAATCCTTTCTGGCCTGCCAAGTTACTGTGGATAGGTCTGCTGCAAACCTAATCTGTCTTCCCTTGTAGGTTAGGGACTTTTTTCCCTTGCTGCTTTCATGATTCTCTCCTTGCCTGAGTTTTGTGAATTTGACTATGATGTGCCTTGTTGATGGTCGGTTTTTGTTGAATCCATGGGAGTCCTCTGTGCTTCCCGGATTTTGATGGCTGTGTCTTTCCCCAGGTTAGGGAAATTTTCCACTATGATTTGCTCACATAACCCTTCTACCCCTATTTCTCTCTCTTCCTCTTGTGGGACCACTATGATTCTGATATTGTTCCTTTTTAATGAGTCACTGATTTCTCTAGTTCTTATATCGTGCTCTTTTGCCTTAATCTCTCTTTTTTTTTCTGCTTCATTATTCTCGATAAGTTTGTCCTCTATGTCGCTGATTCTCTGTTCTGCCTCATCCCTCCTTGCCGCCGCTGCATCCATCCGTGATTGCAGCTTAGTCATAGTATTTTTAATTTCATTCTGGCTATTTTTTACTTCTTTTATCTCTGTAGAAAGGGATTCTAATCTATTTTAGACTCCAGCTAGTATTCTTATTATTGTGATTCTAAATTCTGGTTCAGACATCTTGCTTGTATCTGTGTTGGTTAAATCCCTGGCTGTCGTTTCTTTGTGCTCTTTCTTTTGGGGTGAATTTCTTTGTTTCATCATTTTGCAGGGAGAAAAGAAATCAATGAGGTAGAAAAATTAAAATTAAAAAATATTAAAATTAAAAAATTAAAAACACACACACAAAATCGAATAAATGATGCTAGATCCTAGGTATGTTTTGGTCTGGGTGTTGATAGTGGTTTGATAGATTAGAGAAAAAAGGGGGGGAAGGATATCATTCGAGGATTTGGAAAAAATGAATACACTGAAGTAGACTAAAATGAAATGATGGAAGTAAAATAGAATTTGAAAAATTTACATAAAGAAAATAATATAGTAGAAAATAATTAAAGAAAAATATTTTTAATAGTTTTTAAGATTTAATGGCATTACATAAAAGCATCATTTACTCTTGCCCTTGACTTCATTATCAGTTGTTGAAGATTCAGAACAATGTGCATCAAGGTGATATATTGGTCTTCAGTTCCCTAGTTTAACTATGAACCGAGTCTTTGTATTTCAAGGATCAACAGAATAAACATGTCTCCCTCCGGTTTAACCCTCTTCTTCTTAGGATGTCATTCAAATTATGTATGAAGTTGAAAATGCAACATATTGGAATTTGTTTATCTGTATTTAAACTCCAGAAGACATTACTGATAGGCTCATTTGCTTCTGTGTTTTTTTAACTCTTTAAAATGATCTTTACAGTAAAGGAGAGTGGGTTATGAGAAAAACTTTATCTTCCTGTAGTTTTTTTTTTCTTCCTATAGTTTTAGTGGAGTCAGCCATATCCTTTTATAAATCTCTAAGATGCTATAAAATGGAACATTATATAGCCACTAAAATGATAATTATGAAGTCATAAATTCCTTTCACTTTAAAAGGGAAAAGTAAAATACATCTATTATAACTCCAACAGTACAATAATGGTTATGCATTATAAACAAATATTGAAGGGGGTGTCTGAGTGGCTCAGTCAGTTAAACAACTGACTCTTGATCTCAGCTTGGGTCTTGATCTCAGGATTGTGAGTTCAAACCCCTCGCCGGGCTCCATGCTGGGTGTGAACCCTACCTAATAGACAAACAAACAAATATTGAAGTATAAAATACTAATATGAAAAAAAATAGTCATTTTTAAGGTTGGGATTTGAGGAGGTGTTTTTTCCCCAAGAAATGTTGATACAATAAGCCCCTCTTACCCATGGTTTTGTTTTCCATGGTTTCAGTTACCTATAGTCAACCTCAGTCTGAAAGCACATGATCCCACTTCTGACAAATGGTCAGATCAATAATAGCCTATAATTCCTATGACATTAATGTCACCTTATCTCATCTTGTAGACATTTTATCATTTCACATCATCACAAGAAGTGTGAGTACAGTATATTCTGAGAGAAAGATCACATTCACAGAACTTTCATTGCAGTATATTGCTTTATTTTATTAATAGTTCTTATTGTTAATATCTTACTTTGCCTAATTTCTAAATTAAGTTTTATCATAGGAAAAACATAGTATACATAGAGTTTGATACCATCCACAGTTTTAGGCATCCACTGGGTGTCTTGGAATGTATCCACTTTGGTAAGAAGGGCCTACTATATACAATTTCCTAATGAAGGAGGGGAAATATCAGAACTTTAATTGCTGAGTGATGTTCTCTACTTAAAATCTGACTACTACTTCACGGATAGTTTTGTTTAAGACCATTTCATCAAGGCCTTCCATAGCATCACACATTCTGATGTTGCTCTTACCTCTCTAATCCTTGGTCACTTTTCCTGGCTTCTTCTCAATCTGGCACTTAAATGGTAAGAGTAACTTAGGACTCTATTCCAAGTCTTTCACTTGACTCACTCCTTAGGCAGATGGCTTCATTTGTATGAAGAGTTCCACTGAGCATCGCAGTGCCATCTATTTCACTGCCTGCTTGACATTCCTCCTTGTATACCTCACAGCTGCCTCAAACTTTGTCCACAGCTGAATTTGTCATCTTCCCTCCATTCACCCACATACGACTGGCTCCTCTTTCAGTTTTCTCTTTTTTAAAAATTTTTAATGCTTTTTTTTTTTTTGAGAGAGAGAAAAAGTAAAGAGAGGGAGGGGCAGAAAGAGAAGGGAACAGAGGATCTGAAGCAAGCTCTGCACTACAGCAGAGAGCCCAATGAGGGGCTCGAACTCACAAAACTAAACTGTGAGATCATGACCTGAGCCGAAGTCAGATGCTTAACTGGCTGAGCCACCCAGGCGCCCCATAGTTTTTTCTTATCTCAATAAATGGTGCCACTATCTACTCAATGGTCTAAATTGAAACCCTGGAAGTCATCGTGGCTCTCATGCTCCATTATGGAAGACCAAAGACTCACCATATCTTAACTATTCTAGCTTCTAAATATTTTGCAAATATACTACTACTCTCCAAACTCATCACTTGCTCCAGCCAGGTCTCTATCATCTCTTGCCTATGCTCTTACACTTACCTGACCAGTCACCCTTGATTGTCTCTACCCCGGCCTACTTCTCCAAGCTCCCCATTCCTCACCTTAACCCATTCCCCATACATCTACAGTGATCTTTTGAAACCACAAACTTAATTGCCTTACTCTATTGCCTGAAGCTTTCCATTTCTCTTAGGAATAATCTCCCAATCCTAAGGTTTACCACACATTCCCTGGGCCCACCTCTTCCTCTCTAGGCTCCAGCCATACTGGTCTTCATTGGTTTCCCCCAAATACTTCCTACTCTCCTCCTGAGGCCTTCACACTTGTTGTTTCCTCTGCCTGGAACACTCTTCACTATCCTCACTAGGCCTATTCTGGATCAGTTCTCAGATCAGGGAGGCCTGGATTGTCTTGCTCCCCACTTAAATTAGCTTCCTCAGGTTTACAGTAGCACTGCTGTAGTCATCATAATACAGTTATCTATTCAGTGCCTGTATTCTTGATGTTAAGCTCTATAAGAGCTTATTTTTTCACTCAACAAATATTCATTGGCAGCCTTCTCTGTGCAGAGCACTGTGAGGCATGGGATCTACAGCAATGAACAAACCCATAAACTCCTTGTTCTCTTGGACTTATATCTGTGGGAGACAGATAGTGAGCAAAACAGTTATGTGTGCACACACACATAACTACACATGTGAAAAAATTACCACCTGCACAGTTCTATAAAGGAAACCATAGTGTGCCGTGAACAACAACAACAATCGAGACCCAAATTTGTTAGGTAGGAAGCATGTTTTGAAAAGGTGACATTTTAGACAAGACCTAAAAGATAAGAATAGGCTATGCATGGAAAGAATATTTTAAACAGGGAATAGCTGTGTAGCGACTAAGAAAGTAAAAGGCTTTGTGTGCTTAAGGAACCGAAGGAAGACCAGTGTCAGAAAAGGGGAAAGTAGCTCAGATATAAGATTGGAGAGGTAAATAGAGGCTAGATGATTTAGAGTTTTTTAGGCCCTGGTAAAGGATTTAGATTTTATTCTAAGTGCAGTGGTATATTTTGAATAAAGCTGAGCCCGCTCATTGCCTGTTTTGGCATAACATCTCATTCAAAAGAAACAACAGATACTGAACATAAAAATGAAAAGCAGTCTAATATTTACTGAAGTCTATGAAATAAGCATGAAAGGAAAATTTCTGTGTATGAGTCTCAGTAAACATGACTTAAAATTGTTTTCATCTATCTCCTAAGTTCTACTCAGCACTGCACAACAACACTCTCCAATCTCTCTTCTTTCTAAATATTACCCCCCAAAAGTAGGCCAGACCTGGTTTTGGCTCTTCTTTATTTGGCTTAATTCTCTCATCTTCAAGATTCCACTCTTGAATAACTCCCTCCCTGCCCTTGTTAACGTAAGTCAATCTATCCTTTTTGACCTAAATCTACATCTCAACCAATTTATCCTCATAAGCACAAGGGAAGCCCCAGATTTGGGGCAGGTGGTGGGGGTGGGGTGGGATGGGGGTGGGATTCTTCCCAGAAAGATGTGGAAATAAAAGAATTCTTATATTTTCAGTTTTGTTTAATTTGTTTTGTTTGTGTTTGTTATCATTACTGTTGCTGCTGCTTTCATGCTGGAAATCTACTCTGGCCACTGTAGCCAATGGCTTGTCGGGGAGCAAGAAGTAGCAAGGAAAATAGTGAGGAGCCTATTGCAAAGAAGATTGAGCAAGGGGGATTGCAGAGAGAGAAACAGTGGATGGATTCAAGATCTACCTTCTAGGTAGGACTAATTTGTTTCGCAGGTGGTGGGATGTAAGGGAGAAGAGCTGTCATGGATATCCCACAGATCTCTGGCTTGAACACCTTGGTGGATGGTGGTCTGTTTATAAAGATAGGAAAGAGAGGAGGAGGGCTGGCCTTGGGATCAAAATCAGTGTAGATTTGGAAGTATTATGTTTGAGTTTCTTATGAATTATTTAAAAGGAGTCATCAAAAAGGCAGTTGTATATGTAAGACTCAATTTCAGAGAGGTCAGGCCAGGAGGTATAAATTTGGGAATTTTCAGCATATAGATGTTATTTGCAGTTGTGTGAGTAAATGAGACAGCCTAAGGATTTACCACTACTTCTTGGTTTTACCACAGTGCTGGCACACACTGAGTTCCTATCTATCCTGTTCACCCTTTTATCCTCATGCCTGGGACAGTTTCTGCAATATGGCAGATACTCAATAACTTCCTGTGAATGGAATGAATGAGGTAGCAATTTTACCATTCACAGCAGCAGAACAGTGATTTTAAACCTATGTCTCTTAGACTCCAAAGACAATTTGCTTTCACCATAGGATGGTACTCTACTTCAGCAGATAGTCTCAAAAGCTAAATGAGAAAGACAAGTACGTGGTATCCCATTATATAAATGAGGAAACTAAAGAGGTTACATGGATTGCCTAAAACTAGAACCCAAGTCTTTTGACTTATATTCTAATATTCTTTCACCATAGTAGGGATGACCTTCAACAAGCTAGCATTTGCTCTAGATATTTTGTACCTACCAATTAACATACACGGGAAGAAAGAAAAAGAGAAAATCCAAATATATTAGGTTTGGAACTGTAAGTATTACCACTTATAACAATCTTCTACTTTTCAGCCATGTAGGCTTTTCCATAAAGATTCCATTCAAATATCATATGGCTTTTTCTATTCCCCAAAAGCAAGGTATTGGCTCCCTCCTCCGTTTGTTGATTACATGCAGTTCCCTATACCAGCAGTTTTTGTACCTTTTCAGGAACTCTTCGATCTAATCTGTGTATTAAAAGATACATTAATCAACAAAGGCATGGTATAAAACAATGCACACTGCCAGCAGGGCTTTTCTTTTAGGGATTATAGTTGTATGCATGCTTGTATGTGTATGCACAGAGTATTTCTGGAAATTGGTCTCTGAAAATAGGAACTGGGTGGGGAGGGGAAGGAAGATGTTCTTTTTTTTTTTTTTTTTTTAATTTTTTTTTTCAATGTTTATTTATTTTTGGGACAGAGAGAGACAGAGCATGAACGGGGGAGGGGCAGAGAGAGAGGGAGACACAGAATCGGAAACAGGCTCCAGGCTCTGAGCCATCAGCCCATCAGCCCAGAGCCTGACGCGGGGCTCGAACTCCCGGACCGCGAGATCGTGACCTGGCTGAAGTCGGACGCTTAACCAACTGCGCCACCCAGGCGCCCCAAGATGTTCTTTCTTTTATGCGTACTCTTTGTACAACTTTTGAAGTTTTTATTTTTTTATAATTTTTTTCAACGTTTATTTTTGAGAGAGAGGGAGAGAGACAGAGGGCGGAACAGGGAGGCGCAGAGAAAGAGGGAGACACAGAATCCGAAGCAGTCTCCAGGCTCTGAACCGTGGTCACAGAGCCCAATGCATGGCCCAAACCCACGAACCGCGAGATCATGACCCAAGCTGAAGTCAGACACTCAACCAACTCAGCCACCCAGGGGCCCCAATTTTTGAAGTTTTTAAAGCATGCTTATGTATTAGTTTTAGCTCAAAAAAATTGTAATGTAAAAAAAATTAATCTCATAAAACCTCAGGTTATTTTGGTGAACACTAAAGTTTGAAATTAGGACTTGTAAATGATAATTGCACTCTTATATAAGCTTCAGTATCCAAAATATTTCTGTATTTTGTTTATATTGGATTATATTGAGAAAATCCTGACCAATAAAGCTAAGTGATTGCAAATGGTAACAGTTCTTTTAATTGGTCTTCAACTAGGCAGATTCAGAAACCTGAAATGGGAGTAATAGGAAATGTTTATTGGGAAAAAATAACCAAGTAGGGAAACAGAATGACATGAGAATGGCAGAATATTCATAATTTTTGAAGCTGGGTGATAAGTATAGAGCTGTTCATTATTCTACTGTTTACTTTGTATCTGTTTCAAAGTGTCCATAATAAAATTTTTTTTTTTAAATTGGTTCACAAAAATAGACAACTGTTCATATCTTTTATTATAAACGTTATAAAAGTCAAACACTGGAAACTTATAAAGCTCTAAATTTAAGAATCTGTAAAACTCTACCCATGCTACCTGACACGTTATCCATTTATTTGTTCTTGCATGTAAAAATGTACATGAAGGGGCATGTGGCTGTCTCAGTCAGTAGAACATGAGACTCTTAATCTCGGGGGCCATGACTTTGAACCCCACATTGGACATAAGAATTTACTTTAAAAAAACAAAAGAGGAGATCCTGGGTGGCTCAGTCGGTTAAGCATCTGAGTCAACTTTGGCTCAGGTCATGATCTCAGGGTCCGTAAGTTCAAGCCCTACATTGGGCTCTGTGCTGTCAGTGCAAAGCCTGCTTGGGGTCTCTCCCTGCCCCTCCCCTGCTGGTGTGCATACGTGCTCTCTCTGTCAAAATAAATAAACCTTATAAATTAATTAATTAATAAGAAAAAAGAAAAGAATGTACATCAGCCAGATGAACTTTGCTATGTATTTAATTGTGCTCAGCACTTATGCTATGGTCACAGTCATCTGTAGATTTTTTTCTTAATGTTTATTTATTTTTGAGAGACAGAGAGAGAGAAACAGAGCATGAGCAGGGGAGGGACTAAGAGAGGGAGACACACAATCCAAAGCAGGCTCAAGGGACTGAGCTGTCAGCACAGAGCTCAATGTGAGGCTCGAACTCACGAACTGTGAAATCAAGATCTGAGCTGAAGTCGGACACTTAACTGACTAAGCTACCCAGGTGCCCCCAGTCACCTGTAGATTTTTATATAAGCAGACATACACGGACTGGATTTTAAAAAGACCAATGTAAAGACAACCTTCCTACATAATGATATGTTTACAATAAATTCAAATATATACTTTAAAATTACAGGAAAAATTTATGTCTGACAAAAGAATAGTTTACCTGACAGTAGACATTAGCAAGTGGTGGTCTCAATGTATTAAAATTTATTATATTAAATTAATTGATTTTGTTACAGATGTTTTAATAGTTAAAATATATTTTGAAAATGAAATTCAGATCAAACATTTATTCCACCCCTGAAACACAGGGCAGTTTTAAAATCATTCCACCAGACTCTGATAAAATTTAAGGTAGAAAATACATTTTATTCATCTGTCTCTCCAATACCAAACACAATAGTTTGATGAATGAATATTGTTAACTGAAGGTATGGGAAAATTGATTTCTAAGACCTAAAGTAATCTTATTAAAAATTCATCTGTGTTGATTTTTCTGAGTACACAAAGTCCATCCTCATTATAAACAGTTCAATACAAAAAAATTTAATGAGAAAGCAAAACTTCACAGTTGCTCAATCTTCAGTTTTTCTATCTATAAGGTAATATATATGAGAATTTTTTTACTTTAAAAAATAGGATCACATTATAGAGAAGTTTTGAAACCTGTTTTTTTTTTCCTTAAACATATATCTAGGTCTCACTAACTACACATCTAGATTCTCTCTCCTTCTTTCTAAAGGATGCATAATGTTCTTTTATTTGGCAGTACCATAATTCAATCATTCTCCTACTGATGGACATTTAGAGTATTTTCAATTTTGTGATACAATATACAGTGATATAGTGGTATCTTTGCATGTATACTTTGCATTCACGTGAGATTATTTTAAAGTTAATATTGTATGAAAGCAATATATATACACAAATTAAGAAATTAAATAGCTTTAAAACACTGATTTTCTTTTTTTTAGCAATTCTTTTTTTAATCAATTCTTTTCTTTAATGTTTATTTATGTATTTTGAGAAAGAGAGAGAGAGAGAGTGTGGGGGGGAGAGGCAGAGAGAGGGGGAGAGGGAGAGAGACAGAATCCCAAGCAGGCTCCACACTGTCAACACAGAGCCCGTTGCCAGGCTTGATCTCATAAACCATGAGATCATGACCTGAGCTGAAATCAGGAGTCTGATACTCAACCTACTGAGCTACCCAGGCTCCCCCCCCCCTTTTTTTTTAAATGTTTATTTATGTTTGAGAGAGAGAGCACGAGCTGGGGAGGGGCAGAGAGAGAGGGGAAGAGAGAGAATCCCAAGGAGGCTCCTCACTGTCAGTGTGGAGCCCAATGCAGAGGCTCAAGCTCATAAACCATGAGATCATGACCTGAGCTGACGTTGAACACTTAACCGACTGAGCCACCCACATGCCCCTGAAAGACTGATTTTTTCTTTTTCTTTCTTTCTTTCTTTCTTTCTTTCTTTCTTTCTTTCTTTCTTTTGTTCTTTCTTTCTTTTTTAAATAATTTACTTATTTTTTAATTTACATCCAAGTTAGTTAGCATAAAGTACAACAATTATTTCAGGAGTAGATTCCTTAATGCCCCTTACCCATTTAGCCCATCCCCCCTCCCACAACCCCTCCAGTAACCCTCTGTTTGTTCTCCATATTTAAGAGTCTCTTATGTTTTGTCCCCCTCCCTGTTTTTATATTAATTTTGCTTCCCTTCCCTTATGTTCATCTGTTTTGTCTCTTAAAGTCCTCATATGAGTGAAGTAGAAGACTGATTTTCCTAAGTAGTCATTTGCTTCATTTCCGTTGCCCTTCCCAAACCCTCCAAAGAATGGTTAAAACTCTCCCAAAATGAATAATGGTTCCTTTTTCCCTTAAAGTCATATTATGGAGGTTTATTTTCTCCTGCTCTGTTTAAACTAAACATGTTCTAGGATTTCTGCACAGCTGACTCCCTAGGCTTTACATTCACTTCTTGGTTGTGCATATATAATGTTCCCTCAACCCAGGGTGTTCCATTTTTATTTAACTGTTTGTTTACTCCTCTGTTTTGTAATAGCTTCCTGAGAAATGGTGTATAGAAGGTAATTTTTTTTTACATTCAATACATATTTGCAAATGTCTTTATTTCATCCTTACACTTGATTGATGATTTGGCTTGGAAAGAATATTTCCTCAGAAATTTGAAGACATTGCTTCCATTGTCATATAGCATTTAATGTTGCTGTTGATATATCCCATGCCATTATGATTTCTGATCCTTTATATATGATCTATTTTTTCTCTCTGGAAGATTTTAGGATATTCTCTTTGTTAATAGCGTATTGAAATTTCATTGTATTGAGCCTTATGTAGAGCGTTTTGTTTTGTTTTTTTAAGTTCCCTGGGATGGACACCAGATGTTTTTCAGATGGGAAAGTGTTGTTGTATTAGTCTTTAATAATTTATTTCTCTTCACATACTAACCCTGCCCTGCCCTGAGAGAACAATTCCTGTGGACTATAATTATAATGGCTGGTTTCTGGTTAGGTTTGGCCGATGTGAGATCACAGGGGATCACAGGAAGAGAGAGAAGTCAAAATATTTCTTCTCTGCTGTATCCCTTATGTAGAACCATATCTCTCACACAGTAGCTATATCTCCCACTGGGAGGCCCTTGCTCCTGGGCTCACGTTGTCACTGGGCTTCATTTATACTACCTCCCCCTCTGACCTAGCCACTTCTGCCCTGGGAATATAAGTTTCCTATTGTGGCTAGTCTCTGGACACGATAGCACCCTGTATGTTCCCTAATTTTTCTTGCTCATACTTCTTTAAGTAGTCACTTGCTAAAAATCTCTTTATCTGCACCATAAAGGGTGAATTGGGTTTGCTATTGGGACTCTCTTATAGCCTGTTCTCTTTCTCTGTGTCTCTCCCTTTTCTAAGAAATATTGAGCTTCCTGGACTAACCCTCTAACTTTCTCATCTATTTTCCATTTCTATGTCATCTCTTGGATCTTCCTTCTGGGAAATTTCCTTGTCTTCATCTTCCAACTCTTGTATGAATTTCTTATTTCATATTTTTCAATCATATTTTTCATTTCTAAGAGCTCCCTTTATTCTCTGATCTTCCTTTTTAACATAGCAATCCATTGTTGTTTATTCATGTTTCACAGATATAATTTATTTATCTTCCTGCGTTGTCTATGCTTTCCAAGAATTCCTTTGTTTTGGTGTCTGCCTTTCATGATAGAGACATTCCTCAAATGTCAAGTGACTTTCACATAATAGGTGGTTGTTGGTTTTGTGTACTCAAATGGGGCTTGTCCTTGGTGAGCTTTTCTTTGGGGTCATGAAAAAGGAATCCACCTGCTTTATTGTAGGGCCTCCAAAAATCTTTTCCCTTGTGCTGTTAAATTTTTTCAGAAGAGAATCTGCCAACCTCTTGTCTGGCATTCTTGGAGCCAAGGGCAGAAATTAGGCTGAGCAGCGTCAAGTTCAAAATGGACTTTCATTTAATGGGAATATTTTTTCTGGAAGAAATTCCTTGAAGTGAAATTGTGGTATCCAAGGATATGCATTTTAAAATTTGATAGATTCCAATGTGATTTTGGAAACATCCAAAGAAAGAAGTTCAATATGGCTTAAAAGAACCAAGCAAATGCATTTTATAAGCTTTAAATGCCAGAAGAATTTAATAAAGTGTTTTCCTTATGGAATTAATGTTCCAAGTGGTAAAATAGACTGAAATAAATTCTTCTTTTCTACTTTGCTTCAGAATTAGTGCTAACATAGGTTGTTTGAAAGAGTAAATTCTTCATCTTTCTAGAAAACAAAATTATATTCTCCAAAAAATAAAAAACAAAAAAACATTTAGTTGGTATAGCAGTAGAAACAAAAATGGAAATCTATAAAGAAGTGCTTGGTCTTATTTATCTATAAGGACCTAGGGAAATAGCAGATTAAAAAAAACTGCTTAAGCCACACGATCTTTAGTCACTGATTTTGAGTTTATGACTTCAGTGTTTATGGGAGATTTAATCTCAAAGCAGTGTTTTCTCTGTAGGTTATGAGAATAATTAGGGCAAGAAACTATTCAATAACACACCAGAGAGAGGCAGGCCACAGAACATGAAGATAGTTATTGCTAGAGTACCTAAATTATATTCAGGTCATAACTGACCTGTATGACCTAGGTATGCTAATCAAAGGAGGTTTTTTCTTTTTTATAATTGCTAATCATCTTACCCAATAAGGGTACTCCATATTTTGTGCTAAATTCCTCGCTACATAGTAGACAATAAGAAACTCTTCATAAACTCTACTTCTGAGAGGCCAAGTCTCAGCCACAAATAGACATTTCCCTTCCAAAATGATTGTAATGAAGTCTTCAAGTTTTCTGTCTCTATGGTGACAACTTGATGCAGACAGTTGAGGACTAGTACATGAAATATGCCTTGCCTTTTCAAATTCCGTAACAACATAAGCTCATAGACACCAATCACTGCTGTGTAATAGCAATCACTTTACCATTGCTAAACTGGAGCTGGGATTTCTTTCTTTTCTTTTCTTTTTTAATGCTTATTTAATAAGAGAGAGAAAGTGAGAGGGGGAGGGGCAGAGAGACAGGGAGAGAGAAAATCCTAGGTAAGCTCCATGCCATCGGTGCAGAGCCCGACACAAGGCTTCATCCCACAAACTGTGAGATCATGACCTGAGCTGACATCAAGAGTCGGATGCTTAACCAACTGGGCCACCCAGGCGCCCCCGGAACTGGGATTTCTTAGCAAAGAAACAAAAGTGAGAAAATATATCCAATCTACATTGTACCTAATCTTTCTTACCTGTAGCTATCGCTGAATTTGGCTTAAAGAAATGCAGTTAAGGAGCATTTGACTGGCTCATTTGGAAGAGCATGCAACTCTTGATCTTGGGGTTGTTTGAGCCCCACATTGAATGTAAAGATTATTTAAAAATAAAATCATAAAAAAAAGAAATGCAATTAAATGCTTTATATTGGCAAATGTGCAGTCCAAGAACTAGCTCATAGTCAACAAAATATAAACTTCTACTATGTTCCAGATACTGTATTCTATACAGATACTCACCATTGTCAATAAATATTTGCAAATGAATGATTTTAAGACTACTAATACCACCAAAGATTACTCTATCTTTTCTCAATATCACTTAGCCATGTCAGAATACAGAATGAATTCAAAGGGGAGGGTGTCAAATAACTACTTCCTGTTATACTCCATGGGAAGTAGCTTAGCCCCCCATTTATGCTATCTCTGGTCATGGTACTTTGTGAGATGACTTAGGCAGCTAACATGTAAATAAGCTTAACTCTGTACTCCACCCATGTAGTGAAAACACAGGCCTGCCCAGACTTGGTATTTAGAAAACTAAAATAAGACTCCTTGTTTGACTCAGCTCCTAAGAAGTCATTACACATGGGGCAAAAGACCTCTTCTTGGAGATCTCTCTAGAAAGAAAAAGGATTTCAGAGGGCCAGCAACACTCTGACCAACCTATGAACAATGGCAGTCACCTATCATATTATTGCTTTTTGTATTTTTAAGAAATGTCCTTTTAAAATCTCACCTACTAACTGCATTTTAAGTGCATGCAGTTCTGAGGAGGAGTTGGAGCGTAGATTACTTCTCAATATATCTATAGTCTATTAATAGTAAGGATGAAAAAGAGGAAACCAAAAGGGAAGTTAAATTCATGTTCAATCTGTAAGTTAATAAAATGGCAATCCCTGGGCACCTGAGTGGCTCAGTCAGTTAAGCATCTGACTTGGGCTGAGGTCATGATCTCACAGTTCGTGAGTTCGAGCCCCGCGTTGGGCTCTGTGCTGACAGCTCAGAGCCTGAAGCCGGCTTCAGATTCTGTGTCTCCCTCTGTCTGTCTCTCCGCTGCTTGCACTCTGTCTCTCACATTGTCTCAAAAATAAATAAACATTAAAAATATATATATTAAAAAAAAAAAAAATGGCAATCCCATTCCTCCCTGTGTACAACCCAAGAGGCTCTACACTAACCAAAGTCTCAGGCTTCCTCCCTTTCCCTAACTTCTAGCGTGATTCTTCTTCAAGTAAGACTGGCATTTTTTTTATTTATTCTCTTAGGAACATCACTACGTTTCTCATTACTTCCCTCAGTGTGATTCTACTGATCCCTAAAACTGTAACTTAAGAGCAAAGGACTTGTGAGAGGAAAATAACCTTAAACCAAATTTCCCCTTTTTCTTATTCTGGCAATTATTGCACTATTTTGCCAGAATCCAAGACATACGATAATAACAATTTTATTTGTACTTAACTTTTTTTTAAAATTTACATCCAAGTTAATTAGCATATAGTGCAACAATGATTTCAGGAGTAGATTCCTTAATGCCCCTTATCCATTTAGCCCATTCCCCCCGCCCACCAACCCCTCCAGCAACCCTCTGTTTGTTCTCTGTTTTTAAGTGTCTCTTATGTTTTGTCCCCCTCCCTGCTTTTATATTACTTTTGCTTCCCTTCTCTTATGTTCATCTGTTTTGTATCTTAGAGTCCTCATATGAGTGAAGTCATATGCTATTTGTCTTTCTCTAATTTTGCTTAGCATAATACCCTCCAGTTCTATCCACATAGTTGCAAATGGCAAGATTTCATTCTTTTTGATTGCTGAGTAATACCCCATTGCATATCTATACCATATCTTCTTTATCCATTCATCCATCGATGGACATTTGGGCTCTTTCCATACTTTGGCTATTGTTGATAGTGCTGCTATAAACATTGGGTTGCGTGTGTCCCTTCGAAACAGCACTCCTGTATCCCTTGGATAGATACCTACTGGTGCCATTGCTGGGTCGTAGGGTAGTTCTATTTTTAATTTTTTGAGGAACCTCCATACTGTTTTCCAGAGTGACTGCACCAGCTTGCATTCCCACTAGCAGTGCAGGAGGGTTCCCCTTTCTCCACATCCTCACCAACATCTGTTGTTGCCTGAGTTGTTAATGTTAGCCATTCTGACAGGTGTGAGGTGATATCTCATTGTGGTTTTGATTTGTATTTTCCTGATGAGGAGTGATGTTGAGCATTTTTTCATGTGTCAGTTGGCCATCTGGATGTCTTCTTTGGAGAAGTGTCTATTCATGTCTTTTGCCCAGTTCTTCACTGGATTATTTGTTCTTTGGATGTTGAGTTTCCTAAGTTCTTTATACATTTTGGATACTAACCTTTTATCTGATATGTCATATGCAAATATCTTCTCCTATCCTGTCAGTTGCCTTTTAGTTTTGCTGATTGTTTCCTTCGTTGTGCAGAAGTTTTTTTTATTTTGATGAGGTCCCCTAGTTCATTTTTGCTTTCGTTTCCCTTGCCTCTGGAGACATGTTAAGTAAAAAGTTGCTGAGGCCAGGGTCAAAGAGGTTTTTGCCTGCTTTCTCCTCAAGGATTTTGATGGCTTCCTGTATTACATTTAGGTCTTTCATCCATTTTGAGTTTATTTTTGTGTATGGTGTAAGAAAGTGGTCCAGGTTCATTCTTCTGCATGTCGCTGTCCAGTTTTCCCAGCACCACTTGCTGAATAGACTGTCTTTATTCCATTGGATATTGTTTCCTGCTTTGTCAAAGATTAGTTGACCATATGTTTGTGGGTCCATTTCTGGGTTCTCTATTCTGTTCCATTGATCTGAGTGTCTGTTCTTGTGCCATACTGTCTTGATGATTACAGCTTTGTAATATAGCTTGAAGTCTGGGATTGTGATGTCTCCTGCTTTGGTTTACTTTTTCAAGATTGCTTTGGCTATTTGGGGTCTTTTCTGGTTCCATACAAATTTTAGGATTGTTTGTTCTAGCTCTGTGAAGAATGCTGGTATTATTTTGATAAGGATTGCAGTAGTTAACTTTTATTTAACACTCACTGTGTGTCAGGCACTGTGATGAGTAGTAACACACTACAACACATTTATACTTTACAGTAGTCCTATACATAGGTGCTATTTATCCCCATTTTTATAGACAAGGAAAAGGAAGGGTAGAATTTTAAGTGGACTATCTGGGAGTGTATAATAAGGGCTACAGCAGGATAAAATCCCAAAGAGTCTGAATCTAAAGGTCAAACTGTCAACCCTTGCACTAAGGTAATTTTCTCCTGTACTTTTTGACTTCAGAGATGCAGTCTAGCATAGTAGTTAAGTTGCTTTAGAACAAGAGTACCTGACTTCAAATTCCAGTTCCTCAATTATACTTGTATTACCTGGAGCAAGTTATTTAATTTATTCTCATATAGTTCTGTTGAGGTTAGAACTCATTAATTTGTGTGACAAGCCCTCAGCCCGGTGACCAGCACATAGAAAGCCATCAGTGACAGCACCTGGGTGGTGCAGTCAGTTAGGCATCCGACTTTTGATCTCAGGTCTGGTCATGATCTCATGGTTTTTGAGTTTGAGCCCCGTGTCAGGCTCTATGGTGGTGATACAGAGCCTGCTTGAGATACTGTCTCTCCTTCTCTTTGCCCCTCACCTGCTTGTGCTCTCTCTCTCAAAATAAATAAATAAATATTTTAAAAAATTAAAAAAAAGAAAGCAATCAGTGAGTGTTGGCTATTATTGTCCAAACCTACAGCTGCAGCCCTAACCTGGGTCTTGCCACTAACTTTTCTAGTTAGTTTATATACAGCAGGAAGATTCATCTTCCTTAGATCATTTCACATGCCATTTCCATTCTCAAGAAACTTCATTGACTCCCCATTCCAAACTTTATCAGATCCCATTACTCAGCTTGGCATTCAACTATATTTCTACAAATTGCCTATTTAGCTTCTCCATTCACTCTCTATTCAAGCCCTTCTCACATAGCTTGCTATGTGACTTTTTTTTCATTTGTGTCTTTTGTATTCTCTGGAATATGACTTGGTGGGCCTTTCTTTAATTATTTATTTAAAATTTTTTGAATGTTTATTTTTGAGAGAGAGAGAGAAAGAGAAAGAGAGAGAGAGAGAGCAAGTGTGGGGGAGGGGCAGAGAGAGAGGGAGACGCAGAATCCAAAACAGGCTTCAGGCTCTGAGCTGTCAGCACAGAGCCCGATGTAGGGCTTGAACTCATGAACTGTGAGATCATGACCTGAGCCGAAGTGGGAGGCTTAACTGACTGAGCCACGCAGGTGCCCCTTTAATTATTTAAATCCTTTGTAAAATTGTCCCTGGGTTTTCTAGGTGAGTATGTTAATATATTCAATTAAATTTGCAGTGATTATTCTTCTAAGAAGCTAGAGGCCTTCTCTGATTAACTTCACCCAGGCTTGCTCATGCCAGTTAACTCCTAAACATATCTGGAAATACTCTCCATTACATTCATTTGTACTTGTTTCTATAATACTTAGTGTTTTCATGCATTCTCAGACCTCTCGGCATTGTTTTAGTTCTCAAGGCCAGAGATCATGGCTTCTCTTCCTTCCTAACTTTGCTTCATTCTTAAGGGAAGGGTTTCATAAATGCTATTGAGTGATTGATGGTGTGAAAGAGTTGATGGAAAAAGAGAAAGGTCTGTTAGAGGCAAACAAAGTAATGCGACACTGGACCTTATGTTCCTTTAAGTGCAGGTAACAAATAGCTATGCATTCTGCAGCTTTGCACATCAGGGTAATTTTCAGGATAAGTCAGGCCACTTGCCTCTGACAAACAGGGCATCCTTTCAACGGCAGCCAGAAAACTGATCTCTTGATTCTCCATTCCTGGGCATGTAGACATGTAAGTAGAAGAAGGCAAGGGATAGGCTGGGATGATATGTCTAGGGGACTTTACCAAGACAACACAAAGCCAGTAACCCCACGGTGGGAAGAGGAGTCAGGTTGCAACTAACTCTTTGTCACCCACTGTAGTAGAGTCAGCAACGTGGCAGCTTTCCCCCTTATTCTTAATGTTCCCTCTTCCAGGCCCCTCCCTGGATCTCTAATCCTGAGGAGACACTATGCCCTTTCTCCCAACTCTACTAGAAGCAAAAAAGACAGGATCCATGGATACCATGTAACTCCAGATAAGTGATAGCTAGAAGAGGAGGTTTAGAGATTTCAAAGTAATGCTTGAAATAGAACTCAAAGGAACTGAGTCATAGAACAACTTTAACCATTGTGTCAATTACTCCTTTGGTGGAATGACAAATGGAAGATAATAATTGAAGCCATTGAAATGAAAATTAAATCACTCAGTTACACCAAACAGATCAGAGAAGGTCTGTCAACATTCACGTAAAAATGTAAGCATGATCAAATTCCATGGGGCTTAGGTGTGGCTTTTACTTTAAATGTGGAAAAAATTTTTAATTGTTTATAAATCAGAAGTGGAAACAGGTAGAATCATAGGATTTTAGAGTTCATATGGTTCAGGTTCTATGTTTTATAAAATGAGGAACTGAGGAAAATTAACCTTCCCAAGGCCACAGGAGTGGTGATAGAGCCAAGATGAAAGATCAAGTCTCCTGACATTCCAGTGCAAAGTACATCCACTGAACAGTAAAGATATCTGCACTTGGGGAAAGCTCTCACCGTCAGCTGCTGCCCAGAGAACATGAGTAAACATATCTTTCCAGAAAGATGAAGTTTGTGTTGTTACTGGGCCACAACGCAGTATTTCTAAAACTACCAGTTTTTCTAAAAACTTCCAAGTTCTATGATTTGCATGTTGATCTCATGTCTAAGTGGGAGGGGGAAAAAATGTGATGAGAGACAGAAAAAAAAAAAGATAGCAAAACCAAAACAAAAGTGTATAATCAGTCTCCTTAATGGGTAAGGGGTATTTAGTAGCAAACTGGGAGCCAGGAGGATCTGGATTCTCCTGGCTTTATCTCTGCCACTAACCAGCTTTGAAAAGTCATTTAACCTCTTTAGACTTCAGTTTCCCATTTATAAAATAAAGGCATTCTACAGTAAATTATCTATAAGACCTCTTTCATCTCTAACTTTTTTTTTTAATGTTTATTTATTTTTGAGAGAGAGACAGAGGGTGAACCAGAGAAGGGCAGAGAAAGAGGGAGACAGAATCTGAAGCAGGCTCCAGGCTCTGAGCTGTTAGCACAGAGCCCGACAGGGGGTCAAATTCATGAACCGTGAGATCACAACCTGAATCGAAGTCAAATGTTTAACAGACTGAGCCACCCAGGTGCCCCTCATCTTTAATGTTTGTAAAAAATATGTATTTGGGGCACCTCGCTGGCTCAATCGATAGAACATGAGACTTGTATTCTTGGAGTTGTCGAGTTCAAGCCCCACGTTGGGCATAGAGTCTACTTAAAAAATTTTTGTTTATTTTTTTAATTTGGAGTACAGTTGACACACAATGTTACATTAGCTTCAGATGTGTCATTCATTTCCAAAATTTAACATAATATTAGGACAGTATTCAGAGTTTCATGATACTAATAGGATTTTATCATATCCCAGGTTAGTAACAGAACAATATATATAAAATGAAGGTGATGAGTAAGTAGGTGGTTGATTTTTAATTAAGTCAAACAGATATTTATTATGTGCTTGTTCTATGCCAGGCCTAGAACTCCCAAGACAAAGAAGACATGGCCCATACTCTTGAGGAGCTGACAGTCTAGGGGAAAGACCTATAAGACCCTGTATTCACAGATAATCTCTTATCTAAGTATTATCTGGGTCTGACCAAAGATCAAACAAAATCCAGCCTATTCAGGAGGGTTTTGACAGTAACACGTTGGTAGGCAACTTCCTGGTTTCTTTCCCTTCTTACATGTTCAACTCCCAGGCATTACAAGGTAGTAAGGGCTAACGGGTCCTTGCAAGAACCCACCTGAAGAGTATTCCTAATTCATACTTACTGGCTAGAAGCATGGAGTCAGACACTGTAATCCAAGCTACTCACTGACAGTGGTGTAAATAATAGATGTAAACAGTCATTTAATCAAATTTTATTTTGGATCAAAGCAAAATGCTAGGAATCTGAAGTGCATGCTCATTACTCCGCTCTAAAAATGGACAAATCAACAAAAGCATTTCTGTTTGTATGATAAGGTGAGGGCAAGAAGTGATCTATAAAATATGTGCCTCGGGAGAGGATTCTTAATTCTAGAGGTATTGTTAAGACTTGTCAGAGGTATTGGGGCGCCTGGGTGGCTCAGTCGGTTGGGTGTCCGACTTTGGCTCAGGTCATAATCTCGCAGTTTGTGGATTCAAGCCCTGCGCCGGGCTCTGTGCTGGCAGCTCGGAGCCTGGAGCCTGCTTCAGATTCGGTGTCTCCCTCTCTCTCTGCCCTTCCCCCACTCACACTCTCTCTCTCCTTCAAAAATAAACATAAAAAAATTTTTTTTAAATACTTGTCAGAGGTATAAACAAGGTGCTCAATATAAGATACCTTCTTTATTATAAGACTTAATTTTTGAGTTCTGCTCTTATTGTATACCACATGCTCGTACAAGTTTCGTGATGCTAAATCCATCACTACTCCATGTAATAACCAGGGGAGTAGCTACATTTCAGTTCACCAAAAATTTTCATGGCCATATAGGTATATTATGCAGAGTGAAAGCTTAACATGTGGAATCATGTATACAGGTAGTCTCAAATTACTTGATGTCTTAACTTAGGTGTTGTCTTTTTATTAAAACATTACCTATTTTGTGCGTAAATTACCCAAGCTACAGAAGTGGGATGGGCAGGGGGGTGGGGATGAGGAGCAGGCCTAGAAAAAAATAATTGGAGTAGTACGCTCAGCCTCTGAAAAAAATAACAGATTTTAGAAGAAAATGACTATAGTTTATTCTCCCATGAATGAGGTGAATCGGTATCTTCTGCCTCCTAAGCTAAAAATCACAGAGCTCAGGACTCTGAACATATTCACCCTCCTCTCTTTTTGGGAACCCACTTCATTTTTTAAAATCTTCTCTATAAATTTGAAAATAGAGTCCAGAGCCATCTGATCATAAGCCCTAAACCAAGATGAATCATCTACTCATAATATCACTGGCTTCAGTGATGCCTTATGATTAGGTAAAAACCTTTCCAAATAACCTCCAAAAAAGAATAAAGTACACTGAGCACTTCACTGCACATTAAATGAGCAAACTATTACTATATAGGGGCAAATAGAAACAGCAAGCTTTCATATCCCACTAAAGCTCAGCTTAGGAACAGGAAAACAGAATGGCTACAGAACAACTCCATGGCAGTGAATTATTATCTAAAAAAATGCTTAGGCATAGGGTATGTTTTCCCCTTCTATTTTTTGGTGGGGCCCGGTAGGTGTTTGTGTCATGGGGGGGGGGGGGTTATTTTAAAATATTGCACAAACTTATTGTGGAAAAAAACCTTAATGCACAGTTAAGTGGGGCCCCTGGGTGGCTTAGTTGACTGAGTATCTGAGTCTTTATGTAAGCTCAGATCATGATCTCATAGTTTGTGAGATCAATCCCCATGTTGGGCTTGCACTGACAGCACAGAGCCTACTTGGGATTCTCTCTCCCTTTCTCTCTGCCCTTCCCCCTGCTCACACACTCTCTCTCTCTGTAAAACAAAAAAAAAACAAAAATAAAAACAAACTTTAAAAAATATAATAAAAAATAAAATAAAATAAATGTACAGTTAAGCAACAAATAAGTAAACAGAAATAAAACAAAGAAAACCATCCATATTATCCCCCAAATGTAATAATATTAAACTTTTTCAGCTATTTTTCTGTGCATTTGTATGTTTATTTCACATAGAAAGAATACGGATCATATTACCTATATTATTTTGTAGCCAGTTATCTTCACTGACCAACATATATCATGAAATTCTTTCTATGCCATATAAATTTCTAGGGCTATTTTTAATGGCAGTTAAAAATTCATACATGAACTAAAATGTATGGATATACCATTGAGTGAATGCATCATGCTTTATTTAACTAATTCCAAATTCTTGGATTAGGTTGTGTGATGGACTGAATCACATCCCCCTAAACTTTATATGTTGAAGTCCTAACACCCACTTTCTCAGAATGTGATTTTATTTAGAATTTAGATTTTAAAGGGGTAATTAAGTTAAAATGAGGTCATTAGGTTGGGCCCTAATCCAGTAGGACTCATCCCCTTATAAGAAGAGGACATTTGGACACAGATATATGTAAAATGAAGACCATATGAAGACACAGGAAGAAAATGGCCATCTAGAAGCCAAACAGAGAAGACTCACTTGCTGTTACGTTGATCTTGGAATCTAATCTCCAGAATTGTGAGAAATAAATTTATGTTGTTTAAGCCACTCAGTCTGTGGTGCTTTGTTATGGCAACCCTAGCAAACTGATATAAGTTGTTTCTAATTTTTTCCAATTAAGAACATCCTTGTATTTAACTCTCTGGGCACATGTCCAATTATTTTCTTGGAATACAAGTCTAAGCAAGGACTGTTGGGTCAAAGGGTGGGTATCTTTTTTAGGCTTCTGACATGTATTGTCAAATTGCCCAGGACAAGGGTGTGGTTTCCAGATACTCCCAAGGCCACTAGTCTTCCAGGTGCCAGAGTTTTTCACAGGTTTTTCCTCTATTTCCTAATTACGTGTTTTTCAAATTTTCCATTAGGAGTACATACTGCTTTTATAATAATAAAATATACTCATTAAAAATTTTTTTTTGTTTATTTATTTTTGAGAGAGAGAGAGACAGAGACAGAACATGAGTGGGGGAGGGACAGATAGAGAGAGAGACACAGAATCTGAAGCAGGCTCCAGGCTCTGAGCTGTCAGCACAGAGCTCAATGAAGGGCTCGAACTCCCAACCTATAAGATCATGGCCTGAACCACTTAATCACGCTTAACCAACTGAGCCACTTAGGCACTCCAAAATACACTAATTTTTTAAAAGGAAAAGAGGGACGCCTGGGTGGCACAGTTGGTTAAGCGTCTGACTTCAGCCAGGTCACGATCTCGCGGTCCGTGAGTTCGAGCCGCGCGTCAGGCTCCGGGCTGATGGCTCAGAGCCTGGAGCCTGTTTCTGATTCTGTGTCTCCCTCTCTCTCTGCCCCTCCCCCGTTCATGCTCTGTCTCTCTCTGTCCCAAAAATAAATAAACGTTGAAAAAAAAATTGTTTTAAAAGGAAAAGAAAGCCTATTACAATACAAAAGATTTCCATATTTGACTGAATTAAAATGAAACATGAAACAGTGGTTTGAAGAGATAAAACTGAAAGCTAATCAAGAACATGAGAAGACAGGCCACAGACTGGGAAGAAATATTTGCAAAGACATATCTGATAAAGAACTGTTACCTAAGGGACTTCCAGGGAAGATAGTTAAGTAGGAAGACACTAAGCTCATCTCATTTCATAGATACAACTAGAGAACAACCACATCAGTATAAATAATCCAGAAAATGACCTGATGACTGACAGAACAGATTCTCTCCACAGCTAAATGTAGAAAAGAGGCCACATCATAAGGGTAGAGACCCAGTCAGTAATAAAAATGACCCACAGGACTGTCCACAGGAGGGAGGGACATGGTCGGTGTGGAGAGAGGAGAGGAGAAAACCCCACAACAGGTACCCCAGGCATGGGGGACCTGCACTGGGAAGGTGAATCTCCATAACATTTGGCTTTGAAAATGAGAGGGGCCTAACCTTGTGAGTTCTTACAATCAGTGGGGCTTAACACCTGAGAGAGCCAAAGGGCAATAAGAAACTGAGTCTCTGCCCTTAAAGAAACTGCACAACAAACAGCCCCACTGAGATACAGCATAGATGCAGCAGTTTGAAAAATGTCTTGGGTATATGAGAAGAAGATTTATTTACTAATCTTCAAGCATGAGGGACAGGGATAATTGGGAGGCTTCTCTAAGAATAAAAGAGCTGGCAAGTGCCATTTCCCTGCCCTGCCCCCACCCAGCCTAGATACCCAGATACCTGCTGGAACCAGTACAGCAGCACATTCTCCACATAGCTTGCTAGCAGCACTCACCTGCCTGCCCTTTAATGGATCTTTCCCCTCCAACCTGGCTGGCCTTGGCAGGAATTTTCCCAAGTGGCTGTAGGTCCCCTCCTGCAGCGGATCAGCACGGATGGGCACCCCACTCCCCATCCCCACATTCTTTGGTAGACCTCCCCTCCAATAATCCCTTGGCCAGAGCTGATCCAGGGCAGTGCCACAAGCCTGGCAGTATGCAAACAGCTCCAACAGAGGGTAGAACTACTCCAAAGTGACTCCTGTCCTGGGGAGAGGGGAAGATAGTCACATATACCAGTCCAGCTCTGGCCCCAGCAGTGGACTGGGAGCAGACATTGGGTCTGACTGCAGGCACCACCCACCAATGAAAACTTCTCAGGGGAAGACACAGGAAATCACCATGTAGTTCAGTGCTATTCATCTTTGGAAAATACCTGGTCTGACTCAACTCAAGCCAAAGGTGGCCCCAAGCTGGCTCACTAACAACACAGGGACTAAGCCCTACCCACAACAGGCAAAGAGAGCCATTGGAGATGACAGGACTGAAAGCAAACACAGCTCAGCCATAACAGCACGGCATATGCAACACACATAGCAGATACCCCTAAAGCCCAGGGTTCTGGTGAACATGATACATTGTACTGCAGTGCACTATAGAACCTCTTATTCAGAAGGCCACTACTTTTAAGAGCAGGAGACACAGCTGACTTTCCTAACACAAAGAAACAGACACAGACAGTCAGGCAAAATGAGAAGACAGAGGAATATGTTCCAAATGAAACAACAGGGCAAAATCACAGCAAGAGAGCTAAACAAAACAGAGATAAGTAATATGTCTGATAGAGAATTGAAAGTAATGGTCATAAAGATACTCACTGGACTTGGGGACAGAGTGGAAGATCTCAGTGAGATCTTCAACAAAGAGATAGATGACATAAAAAGGGACCAATCGGAGATGAAGTACTCAATAACTGAAATTAAATACACACTACATGGAATAAATAGTGGACTAGAGGAAGCAGAAGAAGGGATCGGTGATCTGGAAGACAAAGTAATAGAAAGCAATAGAGCTGAACAGGAGGAAGAAAAAAATAATAAATAATGAAAATAGACTAAGGGAACTCAGCAACACCATGAAGTGTAATAACATTCACACTACAGGGATCCCAGAAGGAGAAGAAAGAGAACAGGGGGCAGAAAATTTATTTAAAGAAATAATAGCTGAAAACTTCCTGAATCTGTGGAAGGAAACAGAAATCTAGATCTAGGAGTCACAGAGAGCCCCCAATAAAATCAACCCAAGGAGGTCTGCACCAAGACACATAGTATTTAAAATGCAAATAGTAGCAATAAAGAGAGAATTTCAAAACCAACAAGAGAAAAGTTACATGCAAGGGAAACCCCAAAAGGCTATCAGCTGATTTTTCAGCAGAAACTTCACAGGCTATGAGTGGCATGATATATTCAAAGTGCTGAAAGAAAAAAAACCCTGAAACAAAGAATACTCTATCCAGCAAGGCTATCGTTCAGAATAGAAGGATAGATAAAAGTTTCCCAGGCAAAAAAAGTTAAGGGAATTCATCACCACTAAGCCAGCTCACCAGAAATATTTACAAGGACACTTTCAGTAGAAAGGAAAGACCATAAGTAGGGGCAAGAAAAGTAGGAAGACAAAAGCAGTAAAATTAAGAATATCTATAAAAATAAGTTAAAGGATTCACAAAATAAAAGGATATAGAGTATGATACCATATACCTAAATCATGGGAAAGAGGGGATCAAACAAAGAATGGGTTCAAACTAAAATGACCATTAGCTTAATATAGACTACAAATGCATAAGATGTTATATATAAACCTAATGGTAACCAGAAATCAAAAACCAGTAATAGATATGCAAAAAATAAAAAGAAAGAAATCCAAGTATATCAGTAAAGAGAGTTAGCAAACCGTGACAGAGCCAGTGAAGAAAAAAACAGAAAAACTACAAAACTATGACAACAAGTAATGAAATAGCAATAAGTACATATGTATCAATAATTACTTTGAAAGTAAATGGACTTAAACCCTCCGGTCAAAAGACATATGGTAACTGAATGAATAAAAAAGCAAGACCCATCTATATGCTGCCTATGAGAGACTCATTTCAGACCTAAAGACACATACAGATTGAAAGTGAGGGAATCAAGGAATATTTATCATACTAATGGATGTCAAAAGAAAGTTGGGATAGCAATACTTATACGGACTAAGATAGACTTAAAAAAAACTGTAACATGAGGCAAAGAAGGACACTATATAATCATAAAGGGAAAAATCTAACAAGAAGAGGGCGCCTGGGTGGCTCAGTCGGTTAAGTGGCCGACTTTGGCTCAGGTCACGATCTCGCGGTCCATGAATTCGAGCCCCGCGTCAGGCTCTGTGCTGACAGCTCAGAGCCTGGAGCCTGTTTCAGATTCTGTGTCTCCCTCTTTCTGACCCTCCCCCGTTCATGCTCTCTCTCTGTCTCAAAAATAAATAAACGTTAAAAAAAAAATCTAACAAGAAGATATGAACATTGTAAATATCCATGCACCCAACATGAAAGCACCCAAATAAAGCAGCTAACAACAAACATAAAAGGAAGTAATCAATACTAATACAATAATAGTAGAGGATGTTAACACTCCACTTACATCAATGGATTGATCATCCAAACAGAAAATCAACAAGGAAATAGTGGCTTTGAATAATACACTGGACCAGATGGATCTAACAGATTCCCTATTCAGAACATTCCATCCTAAAATAGCAGAATACACATCCTTTTCAAGTGTATATGAAACATTCTCCATAATAGATCACATGTTAGGACACAAAACAAGCCTCAACAAATTCAAAAAGATTGAGGTCATACCATGCATCTTTCCTGATCACAGCACTATGAAATGAAAAAACAACCACAAGAAAAGATCTGGAAAGAACACAAGTAACATGGAGGTTAAATAACCTGCTACAAAACCATGAATGGCTCAACCAAGAAATCAAAGAGGAAAGCAAAAAATACATGGAGACAAATGAAAATGAAGACCAATTGTCCAAAATCTTTGGGATGCAGCAAAAGTTGTTCTAAGAGGGAAGTTTATAGCAATTTAGGCCTACCTCAAAAGCAAGAAAAAATCTCAAATAAATAATCTAACTTTACACCTAAAGGATCTGGAGAAAGAACAAATAGAACCAAAACCAAGTAGAAGGCAGGAAATAATAAATATTAGAGCAAATATAAATGACATAGAAACTAAAACAAACAAACAAAAAACACAAAACTAATAGAACAGATCAGTCAACCCAGGAGCAGTTTCTTTGAAAAGATCAAAAAATCAAATTAATAGATCAAAACATAAAATTAATAAATCTTTAGCCAGACTCAAGAGAGAGGAGAGAGAGAGTCAAATAACAAAATCAGAAATGAAAGAGGAAAAATAACAACTAATACCATAGAAATACAAAGGATTATAAGAGATAAGAGAATATTATAAAAAATTATATGCCAACAAATTGAACAACCTAGAAGAAATGGATAAATTCCTAGTAACATATAATCTCCCAAAACTGAATCAGGAGGAAATAGAAAATTTGAACAGAATAATTGCCAGCAACAAAATTGAATCAGTAGTTTAAAAACTCCCAACAAACAAAAATCCAGGACCAGATGACTTCACAGGTGAATTCTACCAAACATTTAAAGAAGAGTTAATTCCTATTCTTCTCAAACTATTCCAAACAATAGAAGAGGAAAGAAATCTTCCAAATTAATTCTATGAGGCTAGCATTACCCTGATACCAAAACCAGATAAAGACACCACAAAAAAGAGAACTACAGGCCAATATCTATGATGAACATAGATGCAAAAATTCTCAACAAAATATTAGCAAACCAAATCCAACAATATATTTAAAAAATCATTAATCTCAATCAAGTGGGATTTATTTCTGGGATTCAAAGGTAGTTCAATATTTGCAAATCAATCAATGAAATACATCACATAAACAAGAGAAAAGATAACCATATGATCATTTCAATAGATGCAGAAAAAGCATTTGACAAAGTACAACATCCATTCATGATAAAAACCCTCAACAAAGTAGGTCTAGAGGGAACATATCTCAATATAATAAAGTCCACAAATGAAAATTTCACAGCTAACATCATACTCAATAGTGAAAAACTGACAGCTTTTTCTCTAAGGTCAGCAACAAGACAAGGATATCCACTCTCACCACTTTTATTCAACATAGTAGTGGAAGTTCTAGCCACAGCAATCAGACAACAAAAAGAATTAAAAAGCATCGTAATTAGTAAGGAAGGTCAAACTTTCACTATTTGCAGAAGACATGATACTATATATAGAAAGCCTTAAAGACTCCACCAAAAAACTACTAGAACTGATCAATGAATTCAGTAAAGTTGCAGGATACAAAATCAATATACAGAAATCTGTTGCATATCTACACACTAATAATGAAGTAGCAGAAAGAGAAATTAAGAAAATAATCCCATTTACAATTGCATCAAAAACAGTAAAATACCCAGGAATAAATTTAACCAAAGAAGTTAAAGACCTGTACTTTGAAAACTATAAAACATTGATGAGAGAAATAAAAAATGACACAAACAAATGTGTCATCTTTAATTTTAAAAATTAATTAAATAAATCCATGTTCGTGGATTGGGAGATCAAATACTGTTAAATGTCCATACTACCCAAAGCAACTTTTACATTTAATGGAATCCCTATCAAAGTACCAACAGAATTTTTCACAGAAATAGAACGAATTAATCCTAAAATTTATATGGAACCCCCAAAGACCTTGAAAAGCCAAATCAATCTTGGAAAAGAAAAACAGAACTGGAGGTATCAGAATTCCAGACTTAAAGTTGTATTACAAAGCTGTAGTAATCAAAGCAGTATAGTAGAGTCACAAAAATAGATGCATAGATCAATGCAACAGAATAAAACACTTGGAAATAAACCCACAATTATATGGTCTATTAATCTTTGTAAAAGGAGGCAAGAATATCCAAAGGGAAAAAGATAGTCTCTTCAACAAATGGTGTTGGGAAAACTGGACAGCTACATACAAAAGAATGAAAGTGGACCACTTTCTTATACCATAAACAAAAATAAACTAAAAATGGATGGAGCTAGAGAATATAATGCTAAGCAAAATAAATCAGAGAAAGAAAGACAAATACATATGACTTCACTCATATGTGGAATTTAAGAAACATAGCAAATGAACAAAGGGGAAAAAAAAAAAAGAGAGAGGGAGACAAACCAAGAAATGGACTCTTAACTATACTGATGGTTACAGAGGGGAGGTGGGGGGATAGGGGGTGAAACAGGTGAAGGGGATTAAAGAGTATACTTATCGTGATGAGCATTGATTAATGTATAGAATTGTTGAGTCACTATATCATATACCTGAAACTAATATAACACTCTTTGTTGACTAGAGTGAGATTAAATTTTTTAAAAATGAAAAAAATATATACAAGGAACTGTTTAAAATGCTTTAAAAAATAAATAAACCAAAAAAAAAAAACACTTAAAAGTCACCAATAAGAAAATGAACAACTTGGGGTGTCTGGGTGGCTCAGTTGGTTAAGTGTCCAACTCTTGATTTCAGCTCAGGTCTTGATCTCAGGGTTGTCAACTCAAGCCCACGTTGGGCTCCACACTGCGTGTGCAGCCTACTTTAAAAAAAAGGGGAAAAAAAAAAAAAGAAAAAATGAACAACTTGATTTAAAAAAAAAATGGGCAAAAGGCCTTAACAGATATCCCACCAGAGAAGACATACAGATGGCAAATAAGCATATGAAAAGATGCTCAACATGTCATTAGGTAATTCTGAATTAAAACAACAAGATACCACTAGACACCTAGTAGAATGGTGAAAATCCAAAACACTGACAACACGAAATGCTAGCAAGGATGTGGAGCAACATTCATTGTTGATGGGAATGCAAAATGTTACAGCTGCTTTGGAAGGCTGTTTGGCGGTTTCTTACAAACTAAATATACTCTTACTATATGACTCAGCAGTTGTGATCCTTGATATTTACCGAAATGAATTGAAAACTTATGTCTACCCAAAAACGTGCACCTTGATGTTTATAGCAGCTTTGTTCGTAATTGTCAGGGCTTGGAAGCAACCAAGAAGTCAACCAAGGATAAATAAACTGTGATACTTCCAGACAATGGAATATTATTCCATGTTAAAAGGAAATGAGCTATCAAACCATGAAAAGACAGAGAAAACTTAAATGCATATTTCTAAGTGAAACAAACCAATCTGAAAAGGCTATATACTGTATAATTCTCATGATATGACATTCTGGAAATAAAACAATAGAAACAGCAAAAACTCAGTGGTTACCAAGGGTTAGCAAGAAGGAGAGATAAATAGGCAGAACCTAGAGGATTTTTAGGGCAGTGAAATTATTCTGTTTGATACTATAATGGAGGATACATTTCATCACACATTAGTCAAAACTCAGAGAACGTACAAGAAGAGTGAACCCTAATGTAAAATATTAATACGGGGTGATAATGATGTGTGAATGTAGATGAATTGATTTTAACAAATGTACCAGTCCAATGTGAGATGTTGACAGTGGGAGAGGCTGGGGTTGAGGTGGGCAGTGGGGGAAGAGAGACAGGAGGTCTATGGGAATTCTTTGTATTTTCTACTCAATTTTAGTGTAACCTAAAACTGCTGTAAAAATCAAGTCTTTTAAAAACAAAATAACTAAAAACTCACAGAAAGATGCATGTTAGATCAAGTCATTGTTAGGAAACATGCCCCCTACCAAACTTCCCATTAAGTGAAAATCATGAGCATTTTCCTAGTTATACAAGCCAAAAACCTGGGCATCATTCTTGACAACGTCCCTTACTTCATTCTCCACTATCATTCATTCTTATCAAAGACATATCTTGATATTCTTTCCATCTCTGTTGCCATCTTTTGAGGTCAAGCCACGATTATCTTTCTCAAGGACTAGAAATAGTCTAACAGGTCTTCTAGCATCTATTCTTGCCAGATTTCAATCTGTTCTCCACACAGTAGCCAGAGTAATCTTTTGGAAACATAAGTTTACGTGATTCCATTGCTTGAACCTTGGATTTTTTTCTGCACTTTGAAGAAAAGCCTAATTTTTCAAAGTTGGTCAGGTGTCTGCCTATCTGCCAGTTTCAATTTGCACTCCTCTCCCCCTTGCTCATCAAGTACGGAGAACATGAGCCCTCTTTCACCACTTTGCCTAATAGACTTCTTGTAATTCTGTCTCTGGATCTGATTAATTCCTTCATAGATCTGATTAATTCCTTCATAGCTCTTTGAATTTTGTAAATTCTTATTTGTTTACTTATTCTCTGTTGATCTCCCACTAACTTGGAAGTGCCATAAGAACAGGAGTTCATTTGTTATGCCCATCATGGCATGCCAACACTTGACACCATGCCTGGCTCATGGTAGGCAGCTTTGTAACAAGGGAAGAGCAGTAGTGGTAGTGCTTTCCTGGTTCAGGCAATAAGGGGATGCATTTTAAAACAACAACAAAAACAAACTAGGAGTTGGTTTGCTTTTTATTATGATGATTAGTATTTAATTCTAATAATGCCAGTGATCGAATACTCTCTCCCAAATTCTTTTGTTGATATAAATTCTATACTGATTGTTGCTATTACTGAGATTCACTAATGAAAGCTTCAAATTAGCACATCTGTGTTATTTATGCTTCAATAAACATTTTATTTTTATATAAAAGTTAATTCAGAGAATTCCCAGTTATGCAGCAGGCTCTCAAGACATGCAGATTAATCTCTACAGAGGCATTTTAAGAGTACATTCACAACAATTTAGAATTGTAGCTTATTTGGGGACTAGTTTGTATCTCAGACTCCTGTAGTACAACATATTCTTGAATTTAAATGGTAGATTCAAAAGAAATGATAGTATGTGATTGTAGAGATTAAGATACATGATGATTTCTATTCTCTCCATTCTATGTAATCATTTCAAGTTTCATTTGTGGTCACAATTAAAAATAGTTAAATAGAATGCACACTACAGGATGTAACCTTTTTATCCGGTTAGTTCATATTTCAGTTCATACCTGGACTATTTTACTGAATTTGAATAATATCTTTAAATGTTTAATTTATTCTTCTAAAATTATTGTTCTTATTATTTAACAAGCTAAAATATAATTATTCATGAACAAATCAATATATAGGCATAAGTTTTTAAATATTTTTCAAAAACTACATTAATGTAAATAAAAACTATCAATTATTTCTTTCCTTTTTTGTCCTGTAATATTCATTTTATTATTTATTTATTAATGTCATGATTACATACATATTATGTTTAATAAAACAAAATTTTCACCCTGATGTTCTCATGTTCCTTTTCTGGTCATTTTTATTATTCATTTCATTTTATGATTCTTATTAATAATAAATAGTTATATAGAAGAGTGGTGCTAAAAACCGATCTGATCCAGGTTTAAAATATGTTAGAAATGACAATAATGGGGGGAACCTAGGTGGCTCAGTTGGTTAAGCATTTGACTCTTGATTTAGGCTCAGGCCATGATCTCACAGTTTGTGGATTTGAGCCGTATGTCCAGTTCTGTGCTGACAGTGTGGGGCCTGCTTGGGATTCTCTCTCTCTCTCTCTCTCTCTCTCTCTCTCCATCTCTCTCTGCCCCTATCCTGCTCATGCTCTCTCAAAATAAATAAATAAACTTAAAAAAAAGAGAAATGACAATAATGGTAGGTGATCAAAAACTGCTGAATGTATGAAATAGTCTATTTTATTTTTATTTATTTTTTTAATGTGTATTTATTTTTGAGAGAGAGAGACAGAGCACGAGTGGAGGAAGAGTAGAGGGAGAGGGAGACACAGAATCTTAACAGACTCCAGGCTCTGAGCTGTCAGCACCGGGCCCCACATGGGGCTTGAACCCATGAACCGTGAGATCATGACCTGAGCCAAAGTTGACACTTAAACAACTGAACCACCCAGGCACCCCTGAATTAGTCAATTTTAAAAGTAACTAATATGTGAGGATTTAATCTCTTTCCAAAATAACCTGCTTACTTACTAACTAAAGACATGATTTTATTTCTAGCTGGTATCTCCTTACAGAAGATGAAAGACTAGGCAAATGCATTCATTTCAAATTTCAAAAACAATTAAACAGTGTTCAAGTCTGGGGTGATTGTTGATTACTCCATTTTGCATGGTGATGCTTATAGAGTAAAACTTTGGTTTTGGTTAAAGAAAGCCATATTGGGATAAAATATGACGATGAAGTCAAGGGTTGACTTAGACCCTAGTCATAAAGCAACAATTTAAAAATAATCCATAAATTCTGTGCAGTAAATGACCCACTTTGGAAACACAGACTCCTGAGTTTACCAAAGGTGTAGAATTGGTGAGTACAGAGAGAAGCACTGAATTTCCTATAGTTACCTCCATGGGAAAAGGTGGAAAGAGGGTGTTTTTCAGTAGAAAAGAATGGGCAGCCCTCTCAAACCACTTATTTCCTTTACCCTGGTGGCCTGCTATGTTTCGAGGACTGTAAGTCCCCCATGTTTTGCCACATCTAACTTCTGGGTAATAAGGTAAGTGAAATGGATTTTCCACTGCTCTAAGGATCAAAAGTTTTCTGGGCTTTGAGCTTTATAAATTCTAGTAACTGGTTCTGTTTTCTCGGTTTTAATTTGTTGCCTGTCTCTGACTCTGTTCCTCTCTCTCCTCACCGTGCACGCGCGCGCGCACACACACATACAAGGAAATATTGTTCCCTAATTCCAAGTACAAAAGGGATTTGGGTGTTGGCTCATACCTTTCAGATGTCAGTGCTGCCAAGGGTGGAGCTTATCTGAAAAATTCAAGGAACTGTTTGAATTATAAGGGAAGTTCTTGCTTTGTCTATTTTAGTTAAAATGTAATCTTACAAAATAAAGAGTCAGAGTCCAAATCAATCTAATTATTTTGAAGTTGAAAAAGGAAGAGAGATGATCATTATATAGGTTTGCTTTCTCCTTTTTTAATTGAAGAGTTAATTTCATTTGTTTACCTACTATCTGTATTGAAGAGTTCAATTACTTAAGCTGGAGGATTATAGAAATGAAGCCCTTTAAATTTTGCTTTTGCTCGGAGACTTTCTAAGAAAGGTGTGAAAAAGAGCAGTGTAGAATAACATGACATAAAGACACACTATTGCTTTCTATAAAGTTGGCAGCTTTTATATTGTTTCAATTTACAGTTTTCTTCTTACTCTCTCAAATTATACAAGCACATGTCAATCTGCATAATAAATGTGTTTGTAAAATGACTATTTGTGGGGCGCCTGGGTGGCTCAGTCAGTTAAGCATCCGACTTCGGCTCAGGTCATGATCTCACGGTCCCACGGTCCGTGAGTTCGAGCCCCGCGTCGGGCTCTGTGCTGACTGCTCAGAGCCTGGAGCCTGTGTCAGATTCTGTGTCTCCCTCTCTCTCTGCCCCTCCCCTGTTCACGCTCTGTCTCTCTCTGTCTCAAAAATAAATAAAAATAAAAACGTTAAAAAAAATTAAAAAAAAAAAGAATAAAATGACTATTTGTACCAGAGGACAGCTTATTTTTAAGAAAAGTATTGGTAAATCCTGTTATTTTTTTAATTTTTTTTAAACAGTAGGGTATTTATTATCTCATGTAACAAGTCCAGAGCTGGAATAGTTCCAGAAGTATTTAATATCACATTTTAACAATAATCCTAAGACCTAGATTTCCTCCATCTTCCCTCCACTTTGCTCTATTCAACATGATCTCATATGAACTCTCTTTGTGGTTCCAAGATGGTACCTCAGTTCTAGAAAGCACGTACAGATACAACCATATCCAATAAAAGAAAAGACAGTAGCTATACCATGCACCATGATTTGAGTGAAGAATCTTTTCCCATACCCCACACTTGTACCCCAGCCTTTCCCACCAGACTTCCCTTGACATTTCATTGGCCAGAGCTTTATCACCATCACTGAATAATTTGTAAACAAACCACCACGAAGCTAGATACATTTAGAGGCTTTCAACATTTTTGAGATATGTCCACAGTGAAAATTACATTGTACATCCCAACTCACTACATGCATAAACACATTTCATAATTCATATATAAAATGCAAATGAAAGTTTTACAAATTAAAATACATCCTTACTATGTGATGCATTCAGATATTTTCTATTTTATTTTATTCTCTATATTACTCTACTCCTTTAATCAAAAAAAAAAAACACTAAATTGATTTTGCAGCTCCCTAATAGACTGACTGCTACCTGCACTTCAAAAAACACTGGCTTGTGTTAATGAGAATGTACTCAAGTATTGTTGGAGAGAAGTGAACTCAAGAATATCATTGAGTCAGGGGCGCCTGGGTGGCTCAGTCGGTTGAGCGTCCGACTTCAGCTCAGGTCACGATCTCCTGGTCCGTGAGTTCGAGCCCCGTGTCGGGCTCTGGGCTGAGGGCTCAGAGCCTGGAGCCTGCTTCCGATTCTGTGTCTCCCTCTCTCTCTGCCCCTCTCCCGTTCATGCTGTGTCTCTCTCTCTGTCTCAAAAATAAATAAACGTTAAAAAAAATTAAAAAAAAAAAAAAGAATATCATTGAGTCAGTATGGTGAAAGGGGAAATGACTGGGTTTTTTTTAATTTTATTTTTTATTTTTTAAAATTTACATCCAAATTAGTTAGCATATAGTGCAACAATGATTTCAGGAGTAGATTCCTTAGTGCCCCTTACCCATTTAGCCCATCTCCCCTCCCACAACCCCTCCAGTAACCTCAGTTTGTTCTCCATATTTATGAGTCTCTTCTGTTTTGCCCCCTCCCTGTTTTTATATTATTTTTGTTTCCCTTCCCTTATGTTCATTTGTTTTGTATCTCAAAGTCCTCATATGAGTGAAGTCATATGATTTTTGTCTTTCTCTGACTGACTAATTTCACTTAGCATAATACCCTCAAGTTCCATCCACATAGTTGCAAATGGCAAGATTTCACTCTTTTTGATTGCCGAGTAATACCCCATTGTATATATAAACCACATCTTCTTTATCCATTCATCCATCGATGGACATTTGGGCTCTTTCCATACTTTGGCTATGTTGATAGTGCTGCTATAAACATGGGGGTGCATGTGTCCCTTCAAAACAGCACACCTGTATCCCGTGGATAAATCTCTAGTAGTGTAATTGCTGGGTGGTAGGGTAGTTCTATTTTTAGTTTTTTAAGGAACCTCCATACTGTTTTCCAGAGTAGCTGCACCAGCTTGCATTCCCACCAACAATGCAAAAGAGATCCTCTTTCTCTGCATCCTCGCCAACATCTATTGTTGCCTGAGTTGTTAATGTTAGCCATTCTGACAGGTGTAAGGTGGTATCTCATTATGGTTTTGATGGTAAATCCTTTTAATTAAAGAATCACTTTATAATCTCTAAAGCCAGGTTTTCAGGTAGCAGATTTGGTTAAAGAGAGGTACATCTGTGTGCTGTATATTAAAACATACACCTTTTGAATCTGGCTTGTTTTGTTCTAGAAAGGCCAGTTTTGCAGGGTTAGTAGCATTACTAATCTTCCCCAAAATGAAATTGTAAGTTATTCATTGTACACTAAAGTTGAAGGTACTAAAGGTCTGATTTGGGCCCCCACAATTTAGATGGAAACAAAACAGAAAAAGATTAGCAATAAATGAGGAGAGCATTTTGAAATAAGACATTTGAGAAAAAAGCTAACAGGAAGGTGAAGGAAATTTTATAGTTTAGAGAAGAAAAGTTATAGGGGAGATTTTACATTAACTTTGAGATTTATCTATTTAAAAGCATATCACCAAGTGCTTCTTTTGACATGAGCGACTAAAAAAATAAATAACCCAGAATTACCACCAAACAGATTTTAGGTGAGACGGTAAAGGACACTGAGGTGAGTTTCTGAGAAGGCCTGAAGCACACAGTTCCATACATCGTTGGTTCCATTTGCCACGAAGCAAGAGGCTTGACCAACAAATGATATCTGGATGCCTCTTCTTTCTGGTTTTACCATTCTAAAAGGAGGAATTGAAACTCTTTCTGTCTCCTTTTCCTTTCTCAAAAGTAGCCTTCCTTTTCTACTTTTGCTGATCATCTCTCCCACCAAGTTAAAAAAGAAAGCATTAAGAAAGAGAAGCCTCTGTAAAAATAACCAAGTAGTGTTCAAGTCTGGGGTGATTGCTGATTACTCCATTTGGCATGGTGATGCTTATATAGTAAAAGTTTGGTTTTGGTTTAAAGAAAGCCATATTGGGACATAATAACACAGCCTAAAAAAAATTATGTTCTGGGGCGCCTGGGTGGCTCACTTGGTTGAGTGTCTCACTCTTGATTTCGGCTCAGGTCACCATCTCATGGTTGTGGGATCTAGCCCCATGTTGGGCTCTGCAGAGCCTCCTTGGGATTCTCTCTCTCCCTCTCTCAAACCTTCTCTCCCTTCAAAATAAATAAATAAACTTAAAAAAACTTTAGTCATTTATCCCATGAATATTTATACGCAGGTTTCAAAGGGAGATGGAGAAAGGATGAAGACGTAAGTGTTGACTTCTTATGGAAGAAGAAAAGTGCTCACCAGTGGAGAGAGCAAACAAGCAGCCTTCCTTCAGTTTTAGCCAGGGCTGCCTCTCCTCCTGAGTTTATTCCCATATGGCAAGCATTTCCTCTAGGCCCTTATATCTATGTAACGCCTGAGATGGAAATTCCTGGAACAAGGGGCACAAACCAAAAGTTTACAAAGATTAGGAATTGCTGGGTTTTAGAAGAGTCCAGGTCCCAGCTCAAAGGCATTCAAATAAAATCAAATGTTAAATATTATACAGGCCAGGGGCACCTGGGTGGCTCAGTCTGTTAAGCATCTGACTCTTGACTTCGGCTCAGGTCACGATCTCACGGTTTGTGAGTTTGAGCCCCAGGTTGGACTTGCTGCTGTTAGCACAGATCCTGCTTTGAATCCTCAGTCTCCCTCTCTCTCTACCCTTCCCCCCACACACTCTCTCTGTCTCAAATAAATAAATAAATAAATATTTTTAAAAACTATATTATACAGGCCAAACAAAACACAGCTGACAGGCTGAGTTCAGCTCCAGGCTCATTATGATTTTACTCCTTTCCTGGAGAATAGGTAATAAAGTATTCTCCTCTTACATGTTAAATATGTAAATAATACAGAAAATCTAAACTAGTTAAGAGTAATATCTAGATAGAACATAATTTGCTGAGAGTCTATCTACTTTAGGACAGGTTATTTCTAGAATTTTAGTAAATCTATGATTTAAAGGAATTGTACTTCTGATTTTTTAATTCTTCAAATCAGCTTTGTGTTACTAAGAATTTTCAGGTTGAAAGAGGTCCTGTTTGAAACACATGGAAGACTTGATATATGTGATATAGTAGAAACAGTCTTCAAATTTAAAAGGACAGATATTTGGAAGATGGAGGGAAATGCTTTCTCTTTTGAGAACATGAGAAAATAATAGCTCTGATTTAGGTAATAAAATAATATTGAAAATTATCTAGCATTCCTGAAATAGGTAATCTGAAATCATATTCAAGTCAGATTATGATCTATGATTGCTCAACATTCCCCTCATCATTTGGGATATTTTGGTTTATTAGGCTAGATGTAGCAATGTCTCATTCATCCCTCACTATTATTTTTTCATCTTTAGTAAAGGAGATATCAGTAGCTGAATTTACCACCTAAAATTCCAAATAAGTTCTTTTTTTTTTTTTTTTAAGTAGGCTTCATGCCCAATGAGGGGCCCAGTGTGCGGATTGAACTCATGACCCTGAGATGAAGATCTGAGCTGAGATCAAGTGTTCAAAGCTCAACCAACTGAGCCACCCAGACCCTCCTCCAAATAAGTTCTTATAATTGGGGAACTTCCAGGGTGCCTGGGTGGCTCAGTCGGTTGGGTGTCCAACTTCAGCTCAGGTTATGATCTCACGGATTATGGGTTCAGGCCCCATCTCAGGCTCTGTGCTGACAGCTCAGAGCCTGGAGCCTGCTTCAGATTCTGTGTCTCCCTCTCTCTCTGCCCCTCCTCCACTCGTGCTCTGTCACTTTCTCTGAAAAATAAATAAACATTATAATTGGGGAACTTCCTGTCAGTTTATAAATCAGAAGTCTTCTATTTTTCTTCTCTTTTCTTTATTTTTTTGGTAATGTAAGCTCTACACCCAACATGGGGCTTGAACTCTCGATCCCTAGATCAAGAGTCACATGCTCCTAGGCACCTGGGTGGCTCAGCTGGTTGAGTGTCTGACTTCCTCTCAGGTCATGATCTTGCAGTTTGTGAGTTCAAGCTCCACACTGGGCTCGCTGCTGTCAGCCTGTCAGCACAGAGCCAGCTTCGGATCCTCTATCCCCCTCTCTCTGACCCTCCCTCACTTGTGAGCTCTCTATAATAAATAAATATTTAAAAAAAGAACACAACAAACTTAAAAATAATCACATGCTCTTCTGGCTAGGCACCCTTATACATCTGAAGGCTTCTTTTTTTTTTTTTTTTTTTTTTAATTTTTTTTTTTTCAACGTTTATTTATTTTTGGGACAGAGAGAGACAGAGCATGAACGGGGGAGGGGCAGAGAGAGAGGGAGACACAGAATTGGAAACAGGCTCCAGGCTCTGAGCCATCAGCCCAGAGCCTGACGCGGGGCTCGAACTCACGGACCGCGAGATTGTGACCTGGCTGAAGTCGGACGCTTAACCGACTGCGCCACCCAGGCGCCCCTACATCTGAAGGCTTCTTGATGGAAACTTAAAGACACAAAAATTTTATAACAATAGAAAAAACTGATACTTTTTTCCTTTTTATGATAATATACAGTAATTCTTTTATTATTATTTTTTAATTAATTAATTAATTAATTTTTAAATTTACATCCAAGTTAGCATATAGTACAACAATGATTTCAGGAGTAGATTCCTTAATGCCCCTTACCCATTTAGCCCATCCCCCTCCCACAACCCCTCCAGCAACCCTCTGTTTGTTCTCTATATTTAAGAGTCTCTAATATTTTCTTCTGGTCCCTGTTTTTATATTATCTTTGCTTCCCTTCCCTATGTTCATCTGTTTTGTATCTTAAAGTCCTCATATGAGTAAAGTCATATGATATTAATCTTTTTCTGACTAATTTAGCTTAGCACAATACCCTCCAGTTCTATCCACGTAGTTGCAAATGGCAAAATTTCATTCTTTTTTATTGCCAAGTAATAGTCCATTGTATGTATATACCACATCTTTATCCTTTCATTTGTCAATAGACATTTGGGCTCTTTCCATACTTTGGCTATTGTCGATAGCGCTGCTATACACATTGAGGTGCATGTGCCCCTTTGAAACAGCACACCTGTATCCCTTGGATAAATACCTAGTAGTGCAATTGCTGGGTCATAGGGTAGTTCTATTTTTAATTTTTTGAGGAACCTCCATACTGTTTTCCAGAGTGGCTGCACCAGTTTGCATTCCCACCAACAGTGCAATAGAGATCCTCTTTCTCCACATCCTCACCAACATCTGTTGTTGCCTGAGTTTACACAGAGTAATTCTGAAGGCTGTTCAACAATTCTGAATATTATTTAAATGCAATTTTAAGGTAGAAAATAATCAGCAAAGAGAAAAATAAGGGGAGAAAATAATCAGAAATTGTTTTCTCAAAAAATGAATTATCGAGAAAGCCAAAGTCAGTAATGGTTTTTAAAAAATCTAGAACCCAGGGGTGCCTGGTTGGCTCAGTCGGTTATGTGTCTGACCTCGGCTCAGGTCATGATCTCACAGTTCGAGGCCCATGTCGGGCTCTGTGCTGACAGCTCAGAGCCTGGAGCCCGCTTTAGATTCTGTTTTTCTCTCTCTGCCCCTCCCCTACTCATGCTCTGTCTCTCAAAAACTAAATAAATGTTAAATTTTTTAAAAAAATCTAAAACCTAACTTTGCTTACAAAATGCCTTCCTTCATAGAACTCTGCTAAACTTTGATAGAATCCTGGCAAATGCTAGTATTCCATGAAAATGTTCGAACAACTCTGGATTAGACACCTCTGCCAGTGTCGCAGGAATTGTAAATTATGTTTCATTGCAGTACTAAAGTGAAGTCGTAACAAGGTCTTGTTTGTTAAGTTCTGGCTTTGGTATTTGTGTTGTTCTTGAGAGAAGGGGTAACCTGCAGACTTTGCCTCGTAGCCCCAACCTTCTCTGCCAATGCAAAGCATTGGACTCTTCTAATTTAAATAGTGTTTATGGGGCCTGTTCCTTCATTATTCAAACTCAGTAAGAAAACATTGTTACCAAATTTAACAAAACACAACTAGACATTGAAGAGAATGGAGAGCTCCAGTTCTTAGAACGTGAAATAAGGGAGCCGCCTGGTGGTCAAAGTGGTACACGGTCTTGTTGCTTTGGTACCCGAGGAATAGTGATTTTACTGTTTTATTAACATAACTGAAAAAGTAAGGAGAAAAAAAAAAAAAACACTGTAGTAAAAAAAGAAAAAAAGATAAAAGCATTTAACCAAAGGGCCTGTTTTCCAAACCCACTTACTCTAAGTCACTTTTTCTAAAACCATACTTACTGTAACTGGTTTATGGAAAATATTGGAACTTGTTTATTTAAAATTTAAATTTTAAAATCCTCTCTCTCTCCAGATATATATCACATCCACACATTCTATCAGTGCTTATCATTTTGTTCAGTTTTAACCCTAAAGATATGCCACAAATCTGACAGAGTAACTTCACTGAATGACTTGCAGTTAAGTAACTTTCAAGCACATAGAGAGCTCAGATTAAGAAGTCCGATTAACCACTCATCATCAGGGAAATAAAAATCAAAACCACAATGAAATACCACTTCACACCAGTCAGAATGGCTAAAATTAACAACTCAAGAAACAACAAATCAGTGAGGATGCAGAGAAAGGGGAACACGTTTGCACTGTTGGTGGGAATGCAAACTGGTACAGCCACTCTGGGAAACAGTATGGAAGTTCCTGAAAAAATTAAAAATAGAACTACCCTATGACCCTGCAATTGCACTACTAGTAATTTATCCAAAGAATACAAAAAATGCTCATTTGAAGGGGCACATACACCCCAATGTTTATAGCAGCGCTATTGACAGTAGCCAAATTATGGAAAGACCCCAAATGTCCATCAACAGATGAATGGATTAAGAAGATGTGGTTTATATATGCAATGGAATACTACTAAGTGATGAAAAATGAAATCTTGCTACTCGCAACAATGTGGATGGAACTGGAGGGTATTTATTATGCTAAGTGAAATAGGTCAGTCAAAGAAAGACAGGTATCATATGATTTCACTCAAATGTGGAATTTGAGAAACTCAACAGATGAACGTGGGGGAAGGGAAGGAAGGATAAGATAAAAACACAGAGGGAGGCAAACCGTAAGAGACTCTTAAATACAGAGAACAAACTGAGGGTTGATGGAGGGGGGTGGTGGGTGGGAAGTTAAGTGGGTGACAGGCATTAAGGAGAGCACTTTTCAGGATGAGCACTGGGTGTCATATGTAAGAGATGAATCACTGGTTGTTGTTGTTGTTTTCTAAATATAATTTATTGTCAAGTTAGCTAACATACAGTGTATACAGTGTGCTCTTGGTTTCGGGGTAGATTCCCATGATTCATTGCTTACATACAATACCCAGTACTCATCCCAACAAGTGCCCTCCTCAATGCCCATCAAATCACTGGGTTCTACTTCTGAAACCAGGGCTACATTGTATCTTAACTAACTTGAAAATAAATTTAAAAAGAGAAAGAAAAAGAAACCTGATTAGCAGAAGTTAAATGAAATTCTTCTTAAAAATTACAAAACAAAGCTATTTTGGTATCAGCATATTAGTCAGTTAAAATCAGTAATTGAGGGACAGAAAAAAATTAAGACTTCCTTCATGATACAAAAGGCTGACAATCTAGTGAGGAGATAAAGTAAAGAAGTAACTAGAAACTATTTAGTAGAGTGGTGGAAGATAAAAAAAGTAAATTGCTGCAACTTGGAATTTCAAGTTTATTGATAATTTGGTAAGAATATTGACAAGATGACTGGCAAAAGAGTATAAAATTGCTTTATAGTAGGGAGAAACAAAAAAAGACTGAATGCCTATTGCAACAGCTCACAGTGGGGTTCCGAATGTCATTTAAAAAAGGGCAGTGGGAGTTAAGGAGATACATATAAGAGTTTTTACTTTAAAATTTTACTGAAAATGTTTACTTTTATATATGTGAGAATATATGACTCCTAAAGGGCATCACTAGTGTCATGGATAAACAAGTTTAACAAACTTATTTTCTTGTACTTTAAAAACTAAATTTTTATTTTATTAAAAAAAATTTTTTTTTCAACGTTCATTTATTTTTTTTGGGGACAGAGAGAGACAGCATGAACGGGGGAGGGGCAGAGAGAGAGAGGGAGACACAGAATCAGAAACAGGCTCCAGGCTCTGAGCCATCAGCCCAGAGCCCGACATGGGGCTCGAACTCACGGACCGCGAGATTGTGACCTGGCTGAAGTCGGACGCTTAACCGACTGCGCCACCCAGGCGCCCCTAAATTTTTATTTTAAAAAACCAAGGGGCACCTGGGTAGCTCAGTTGGTTAAGTGTCCAACTTCACCTCAGGTCATGATCTTGCGGTTTGTGGGTTCAAGCCCTGCATCAGGCTCTGTGCTGACAGCTCAGAGCCTGGAGCCTGCTTTGGATTCTGTGTCTCCGTCTCTCTCTACCCCTCCCCTGCACGTGCTCTGTCTCTCTGTCTCTCTGTCTCTATCTCAAAACTAAATAAACATTAAAAAAAAAAAAAAAAAAACCCCAAGTAGTTCTGAAGTTCTACATGACATCTAAAGAGAATAATTTGTTGGGGCACCTGGGTGGCTTAGTTGGTTGAGTGTCCAACTGGCTCAGGTCACGACCTCACAGTTCATGAGTTCAAGCCCCACACTAGGCTATGTGCTGATAGTTTAAAGCCTGGAACCTGCTTCAGATTCTGTGTCTCCCTCTCTCTCTGTCCCTCCCCTGCTCATGCTCTGTCACTCTCCCTCAAAAATAAACATTAAAAACATTTTTTTAAGTTTAAAGAAAATTATTTGTTTTCTTGAATATATTTTTCTTAGGAATTGAGGTATATTTTCCATGATGTCTTACATAAATTATGGTGGTTCAATCTATGGAAAGGTTGTTAAGCAAAAGAAAACGTCCCCTTTTATCTGTTCCATTTATCCAATTAAAAACAAACCACACGTTTGGGATACTTACTTCCTTGAATAGGAAATAGTTCCTGTGTTTTTCCATCTTCCTTTTTAACTATATAGAGAGGGAAACATGGCTCTAGGGTTGAGAAGTTAAGTAGGTTGAGGACTTGATGGGAGAAGGAAACACTGGGCAAGAGAAGGACACACATCTACCATCAATACAACTTCTATGTTATCTTTCCACCATCTACCATCTTAGGATATCTTTCAGTTGCTGTTTCTCCTTTAAAAATTTTTTAATTTATTCATTTATTTTAAATTTATTTACTTATTTTAAGAGAGAGAGAGTATGAGTGAGAGCAGGAAAGGGACAGAGAGAGAGAGAGACAACAGAGCCTGATGTGGGGCTCAATCCCACAAACCTTGAGCTCATGACCTGAGCCAAAATCAAGAGTTGGACACTTAACCAACTGAACCACCCAGGCACTCCTGCTGTTGCTCCTTTTACAGCTGCTTTTGATACTCATTTTTATCAGGAGGGCTACCCCCAATGCCCTAGTACAATACTAGTTGGTCCAACAAGGCACTCACTCAAAAAGATAAAATTGAACTTCCTTGTGACTTACCTAGGGAAGGCTTTGCTCTTGAAGCATTTCTACAGGTAATAGGTGAAAGGTGTCTGCATATATTTTTGGAACCAAAAATTTGAATATACGGTGTCAAAGCTGTTCTGTTTTAAAAACCTACAAAGACAGGTAGTTGTACATTCTCTGAGATTTTTAATTTCTCTCAGTCTTTGCCATATTAGAACCTTGAAGTTACAATCTTCATCTCTACAGTGCTCATCCTAGTGGTTCACTAGGTCCCACTGCCTGTCTTTAATCCTGACTGAATCTGCTTCCTTTTCCCCTTCATCGCTCAATTTTGGATTAGGCTCTCATGATCTCTTGACAGTGCCACACTGGTTTCCATGTTTATCAATTCCCTTCCTTTCAATTCATTCTTTATAGTATCAGCTGAGTTACCTAATTTGAACCTCCTCGGCTGAAACTCTTCCAATGATTTCTAGGATAGGTCCAGACTCTTAGCATAGCATGCTAACCTGTCTGTGATATAATCCCATCTGGATCATCTGGGTTCTTCTGGGCCATTTCTCTTCATACTTTCCCGTAGTATACCAAACTCTACTCCAATCTGATATCCTCCCATCCCCTTGGAAAAGCATCCTCTCAGGCCTCTACAGGGCCTAATACCTACTCATATTTTAAGACAATGAAGAAAGTTCTCTCAAAAGGAGAAATTATCTCTGACTCAATTAAAGTGGATTAGGTATCTTTGCCATGTACTTCTGTAATACACTGGACTTTCACTCTGCCATAACACTTATAAACTGTACTATAATTTTCTCCAAATCATCTATGAGCAACTTGAAGGTGTTCAAAACGTATTTTGGGGCACCTGGGTGGCTCGGTCAGTTAAGCGTCTCACTTCAGCTCAGGTCATGATCTCACGGTTTGTGAGTTCGAGCCCTGCATGGGGCTCTGTGATGACAGCTCAGAGACTGGAGCCTGTGTCTTCCTTTCTCTCTGCCCCTCCCCCACTCATGCTGTCTCTCTCAAAAATAAATAAACATAAAAAAATAAAAAACAAAAAACAAAATATATTTTGATGCCCTTCTGAAAAAGGAATTTTCTGGTCACAATGGAAACTGCATTTTTTTTTGCAGTTTCTCTCATGCCTTCAGTCCAATCACTTTCCTTTCCAATTTATCCTGCATACCTGTCAGTCCAAACTTCTTCAAATTACTGTCAAGGTCCTTCCTTACTAAGAAAATTTGATCTCCTTATTGTCTATGACAGCAAGTCTAGACATCTGGGTCTGGCTTTTAAAAGATGTTTGGAACTACTTCTGCCTAATTTCCAGTCCCTATTCTCCCTTATCTCTGGTCACTTCAAATACTCTGCCTTTATTCTTCCTATTGAAATCCCACCCATCCTTTTAAGACCTTGCTTAGCAATCATTTCCTCACAAAAGTCTTCTTTGGCTCTTCAAACACATATTGAGCATACAGTTTACCACTAATTTGGTGACTTACATGTCATCTTCTTTGGATGTAACTATTTCTTGTGTAGGCCTTCCCTCCACCACAAGATGGTTTAAGTTCCTGGGGGGAAGGAACAAGATCATACTTTTTCGTATCTAGTAACAGTGATTCAATTTCAAAAAAGTGAATATTATAACAATAAAATGAAAGCTGTCCAAATGTAGAATTGAATTTGAAAAACCCTAGAGAATAAAGAGGAAGACTCATCATTAGGATTAAAAAGAAAGATTAATCACTAGCTTAAGTTAGTCACTCGCAGAGGATGTAAACTAGGAAGATGGATCAGATACGTGTAGGTGTAAATGAAAATAATTTTACTTGTGATAAGTCCTTATTAAAAGTTTCAGTAGGCCATTATTACACATTTTTCTCAAGCCAACATATTCATATTTTCTCTAAGGACATTTAGTTATCACCCTGAATGTTCTGTAGAGAATTGCAGCAGTGCCTGCAACATTATATTGTAAGGTTGTGCATGCAAATCTATTATCCTTAAAATATTATTTATGGTGACAACAGAACCTCCTAGAGTAGGCTATGCTTCTCCTGAAGCAAAAACTCCCTTGGCATCTACATAAGACAGGGCCAACACTCTTTTGTTCTATTTTTTTGGTAATATTTTAATTAATTAATTAATTCTATTATTTATTTATTTATTTATTTATTTATTTATTTATTTATTTATTTTGAGAGACAGAGAGCATGAACATGGGAGAGTCAGAGAGAGGGAGAGAGAGAATCCCAAGCAGGCTCCATGCTGTCAGCACAGAGCCCGACACAGGGCTCAATACCATAAACCATGAGATCATGACCTGAGCTGAAATCAAGAGTCAGCCACTTAACTGACTGTGCCACACAGGTGTCCCAATTTTTTAATTTTTTTAAAGTAATCTCTCTTTGGGGCTTGTACTCACCTCCCAAGACCAAGGCTCACATGGCTCTACTGAGCCAACCACACGCCCAAATCTAGCACTCTTTTAAAACATGCTTGTCCCTGTTCCGGACACTTAGCTAATACACTGGATTCACCTAGAATCAAAAACAATGTGTTGCCTTCAAAAACTCATATTGCATTTTAACAAGGACTTATAAAAATTCAAGGATCTGAGAAGATTATTTGATGATGTTTAGCACAAACACAATGTTAGGCCAATAGAGATGTTTTGGTACCTGCTAGGTTTTCAGTAACTGCAAATTGCTTCATGTATGTCCCAGGCTATTCTATTTAACCACTGGGCCATTTTCACTTCTATTTTTGAATTCTCTTGGCATAATCAGAGGTTGAAAACTGTGTTTCAAAGCAAAATGCAAAATACATTAGAATCTCAAACCAGTTCTGTGGCTTTGGACAATATATTTAACTTCTTTAGCAACAGCTTTTTAAAAATGGAGACAATATGTATTTTGTAGGATTACTATCAGAATTGTCAACCTATGTAGAAAAACTACCACAGTGCCTGGCAAATAGAAAGTATGCAACTATTATTCTAACGTTAGATAATTGTTTATGTTATCATGCTGAGTAATGACAGTCATATTAGGACATTTACTACTCTGGTACAAAACACCTAAAATATCACACTAATAGCCATAATTTCTGGTGACCTCATAAAAATCAAAAGATACAATTATTGTTGTCATTAATATGATCTTTAATAAATGGAATAATGCACCATTTTACAGCAAGCCTTTTTTAAACCTAAAGAACTGTCTTAAAATCTCCTTCTCCAATGTCTCTGTAGCAATACAATCTTTTTATTTAGGTTTATATATATCAAAGCATTTACTTACAATTATTCATAAAAAACTCTTTAGTGGCTTAATGTCAGCTTTCATAGTGGCATCCATAGATAATACAAAAGAAAAGTGATTCGCTTTATTTCATACTCACACTGATCCATCAAACACAACTTATACAGCATAGCAAGGTCTCAGACGGCTTTTACAAAAGCAAAATAACTGAAAGTAATTTTTCATAAATTCATATGATATTCTATCTGTAATGTAAGAGCAAAACACACCAACAAAAGATACCCGTTAAAAAGAAAGAGGGTTCTGAGGAATTGCCAATATTTTTTAGCCTTTCTTATTCCAGAAAAGCATCCTCAGAAATGAATACTCTGTAGCTTATGTTTCTCCTGTCCATTCAGAAAAAGCATGGCAGCTACACATCTCCATGTTTCAGCTACTACAACACCCTAAGAGTTAGTGTACTTTACAATTATCCACTTATCTTTATTTGAAAAATTATCAACAGAAAATTAAGGATGATTCCAGCTTATACAAACACTTATACAATATAATTTCCATGGAAACATGACAAGGCATACAAAAACTTTAAATAAATAAATGTGACGAGAAAAAGAAAAGCCACAGAAGCCAAGCAATTCAATTTTAACTGGAACCTATCTTTGAATTGCATCTTTTAGTAACTTAGTTTTATTATTAAGCTTCTTTAAAAATATGTTTCCCTATCATACACAAGAGAATTGGTAATAAGGTGGAGAGCCTGAGACAAGAGACTGGTTACAAATAACTTCACTGCTAGGATTTTAAGTATACAGCGTATCAATTTGGAGCTTGAACATTTGTTTCTGACAAAGTGATAAATAGCTTACCATAGGTTACCTTCTTAAAACCATCCAAACTATTACTAAAACTATAAACTCATTATTTCACTTTTAGAGGACAGTTTGATAATGTTAAATTACCTCAAGAAAATTTTATCTCAGAGGAACTATTTTACTAAGTTCTCCCATTAAAAAACAAAGCAAAATTAAATGATTTGTCCCATCATGTATAACCATTTGCCCAAAGAAGAGAAATGGTCTTAAGATGGTGTTTCAACTCTAAGGCCTAAATATGCTGCAACATGTAGCCAATTAGTTGAGTCATTTCCCTCTATTCAGTAATTATAGAACGGGGCAAGTTTTTATGATTAATGAAATCTGATGTTATGTCTATTAAAATTAAGTCAAATCATAAGATGAAACATTAAAGGAACTGTGTGTGCAACAAACACTTTAAATATTCAACTGGACTAATTGTTTGCTACCAATTAAAGTTTCTCATGTGCAAAGGGATGAAAAGGGCCCTGAGTTTTTAAGTAATGTTAGGTCTACAGTGTGCGTCTAAAACATGAAGATGTTTCTGAAATCTAAAAGTACAAATAAAATGAAAAAAAAATCTGTATGTTGCCTTTTGAAACATTTTTAAGAAGTTGTTTAAAATCCAGTAATTTGCTTAAAAATTCAATGATGAACTGGACGCCCTAGTGATATGATTTATGTCTAAAGATTCCTTCTCTCTTACCCAAATGTTAGAATCTGGGTTGCAAATTAAGTTTAAAAATGAATGTCACTACAATCAGTAGTAGCATTGTGAACATCATACTAATAATAACAGAATTGAAATTTTTAAGATCTGATAAGATTTGGGGCACAATTTTAATATACAGCATAAAATCTGAATTATTTTCAAATGTATCAGTCATGAGATAAAATCTTAAATTTTGCTTTATATGCACAAACACTCAATTTTAGCCAGCCACTTAAAAGTTAAATGAAAATTGTTATAGTCCAGTTTATGTTGCAAAATAATAAGTATTTCAAAAGTGGTCTGCAGAAATGTTCATGGATAATACCTAATTACTATAAGGTTTGTTTTTGAAAGTTAATCTTGCATTTTGTGTTTAATATTTGATACAAAGAAATATGTAAAATGTTGTGGCTCAATCATAATGCTAAGCTTGCTGCAATATAGGTTAAAATTCTTAATGGCAAAATTACATACAATTCTGTATGCATGGCTTTTTAGTTGTAACTAATGAGAATATAAAACTGTAAAACTCCGCAATAGAAAATGTTAGGTAATATAAACTTAAGTACTGATTTTCTGACAATCTGATGGTTGGATCCATTGTCAAACGGTACATCCTAATTCTTAATTCTATTCTACTGAACTATTACTTAACTGAAGTAATGAATTTGAATAGAACATAAAATATAATTTTAGGTGTTCTTAAGCATAAATAGTTCTAAAAATAGGGCTGAGAAGAAAATACTAAGGGAGCCAAAGTAATTTTGTCTGAAGAACTGGCTTAGATGTTGAGAAGCCTGAAGCATACTGAAGAATAACAATAGTGGAGAAGATAACAACTCACTCTCTTTTTTTACTGCTGGAGAAGAGAAATGCTTTTAAAACAAAACAGGAGGGAAGCAGAATAGACATGAAGAAAATTTTCCTGGTACAGAAGATTGCAAATCAGATAACCAAGAGACAGAGTAAGTCAGAAAGAGGTGATTGAACGAAAGTAATGGGTAGGTGCACCAGAGCACCCTGAGATTTCTTTTCTTGTATGTTAGTTTAATCTGAGAAGCTATAGAAAAGCCTTATTTTGATAACATTTGTGTAACTAGCTCAAACAGTGATTTGCCAGACTTACTAAATCAAAGAATATATTTAAGAGTAGATCAGGTAGTTTTGGCTAAAGTTTGCATCGTTCAGAATCTACAAATTAAAATGCAATTTTATCTGCTGAAGAGCAAACTGACAGCAAAAGGTATATTTAGAAACATCTTGGTCTGAAAAAAAAAAAACTCCTGGGTGTATGTGGGAGTGTGACACAATTTCTGGAATAACAGGTCTAGATAATCAACTTACATGTGTACAGATTCTAACAAGTTAGCTTGGAAGTTAAAGTAACAGAGAAAGCAATCCGTGAATAGTTACACAATCACCTGCACATAACTGGTTGTTAAGTTCAACATAAATTTATAAAAGGTTGTATAGAAATACAATGTAATCTCAAGTTCTAGGAGCTAACTACCTCCAATAAAATATTCATTTCCATAAATATAAAAAAAGAAACAAAAAATGTATTGACGTATTTTTCCATAGCAAATGAGTATGAAGAGAGGTTTATAGAGAATGTAAAATTCAGTAAATAACTGCAGTCTACCAGGTATTCCATTTGGCTTTAGATACCAAACTTGAAAATATTTTAAATAAAAATACTTGTCAAAATTTGTGACAATTCCCATTGAAACACATAACTGCTTGTGTGTTCTTACCTTTCTTTAGTTATTTTCACATTCAGAACCAATGTATATTTTCTGGAATAAGTGTGTACATATAAGGAAGTTATTGAAACTCCTTCATAAGAAAGATATTGTCCTTGTATCCTTCCTACATCCCCCTCAATTAGTTTTCTGGATTAATAAAATTTTCACTATAAGCAGAAATTTTCAAGATGAAGTCAAATGATTGATAACACTTAAAGTCCACATTAAATTAATTCCTTCAAATCAAGTATGGAATCAATTTAGGGGAAAGTCTCTGTTCCTACAAGCCACCTTCACTTTTCCCTTAAAATTTGCTTTACCTTTATTTCTGCAATGTAAGAATATTAGGAGTGAAGAAAAGTGAAACAATTTTAAGAATCATGATGGCAGATGTGGGATTGAATTTTATCTTGAATTAATAATTATTTCTCAAGCAATAGTCAGTATAGACCTGTCTACATGTTTTATGTTTGCCTAACTTCTAAAGGCATTAAGGTATCTGGTTTGGCTTATATACAAGCCACAACTGTATTGGAGTGTTGTAACTGAATTTCTTACAAAATGTCAGTATATTACACATCCTTCCATACAGTGTGTAGGCAGTGTGGTGTGGATGAAAGAGATGTGGAGAGGTAAACCCCAGGTTAAAATCCAGCTTTCTCTATTACTAGGATGTGGAACTTGGGCAAATTACTTAGCTTCTCTTAGTTTCAGTTTTCTCAATCTGTAAAGTGGGAATATTAACTATAATCCTCAAATTGTTGCTATGAAGATTACAAGAGATTGTGTATATATACGCCAGCATTCAGTATATAATAAATTGTATTATTTAATTCCTGTGCCTTCACACAACATTTTGCACTGATAATGTTTTCCCAACCAAATTATGAATTTAATTTTTTTTTTCAACGTTTATTTATTTTTGGGACAGAGAGAGACAGAGCATGAATGGGGGAGGGGCAGAGAGAGAGGGAGACACAGAATCGGAAACAGGCTCCAGTCTCTGAGCCATCAGCCCAGAGCCCGACGCGGGGCTCGAACTCACAGACCGCGAGATCGTGACCTGGCTAAAGTCGGACGCTTAACCGACTGCGCCACCCAGGCGCCCCCCAAATTATGAATTTAAAAAGGGGGAACAATGTTAGGATTCATAATTAAATCATTTTTGTTTAAACACAATTCAAATCAAGTTCTTTCAATGACTTAGTTCTGATACACAATTAGGATAGTTAAGGGATTAATATTAGACTTTGGTTATCAATTACAATGCTTTTGAGGTTGTAAAACCAGCAAAATGAATTTTAATATTTATTCATTAAATATTTTATTTCATTATTTCATTCAATATTTTGTTCAAAAGCACCCAAATGCTTTTCTACATGCAAAATTTTGTGATAGCAGTTAAATATTAGCTTCAAGAAACATTTATTATTAGATGAATAAAGTTACCAAGTATTTTAAGTAATTTTGCCTGCTTGTAGATTAGATTCTGAATCAGTCTGATATATGATTTAATTTAAAATTTATTAAAATGATCTACTTTCTACTTCTATTTTTTTCAGAGTCTACTAAAAAAACTAGGGAAAGAAAATTATTTGTTTTAAATATGCTTGCATGAAATGGGAAACTTATAAGGATTCTTCTAATTTGGTATATAAATTTTTGAAAGCATTTTATTAGTCAACATCAAAAAAAAAAATGCTAGAAAAATTAAAACCAACTAGCCTAAACACAAAGTAGAATGTAAGATAACTCTTCTTCTGTCAGGAAAAGATGATCAGGTCTAACTGATGTTAGACCTCCAATGGTTATTTATCCTCAATGCTTTCAATTGGAGAAGGAATATAATTTATTTTGACTCAAAGATATCCTACAAATGTTTGAAAATAATATTCTGAAATGCAGTTCAAAGACATTTAAAGGCAAGAGAACTAAGTGAAAATTTGGTGGGAAAGATATAATTTGTTTCACAGATAGAAGAATAACTATCAGAAGACTGAAAAATATGTTAAAGATCTGAATCAACAGAAGGGCCAATAAAACATAAAAGGTGGAAGTCCTGGGCACTAGAAAAATAGAATAAATGTTAAGTGATGTAACATCTAACTCATAGGATCATAGCAGATGGCAAAAAAAAAAAAAAAAAGGTGGCTTATATAGTAAGTCATAAATATTTTGGACAGAAAATTGGGAAATTTAGGTTGTCTTTAGCTAAATGAAGATAGAAGAATATGAGTGAGAAAATATTGTTCAAGAGATAAAAACCTAAAAGCAAGAATATGGGGATTTGTGTTTTCCTCTTAGCTTTTTAACCTCCCATAGAAATCTGAGATCTTAAATAATGTCTATATAGAGAATTTGGAAAAATTAAGTGAGATCATCACTGTTTGCAAATTGATAGAAAATAATCTGTGCTTATAAAAAAAAAAGTCCCTTATTTGACATAAAGTGCTTTATTAAAAAAAAAACATGCTGAGGTGTTGTTTAGAGATAGTTATCAGTATTGAAAGAAGCAAAGGAAGCTTTTAAAAAGACAATATGATTTGAAGGATATATAACATGTTATCACTAAAAGGTATATTCTATTATAATGTAAATAATAAATGCTTCTCACATATCAAAGATCATACGAAAAACTGGCAAAAAGAGAAATTATGAAAATAGGATTAGTGAAGAAACAGTTATGAAAAAAGAGGTAAGCCTCAGTCTGCTCAAAAATGATAGGTTTGGCAGCAATCCTTCCTTCCACAGGGATGTGGCATGCCAGATGAATGATTTTTCCACACAGTGTTTTAGGTCATGGGAAGAGGACTCATTTTCAGATAAAGTCACCAGGCTTTGCTTAGGAAGGGAATAAAAAGATATTACCAGTTCAAAACTACAAATTATTTTTGAAGTTATTTTAAATGGGAAATGTAATTTTATTTGAGTGAAAGACGGCCTATTCAGAGAATGAAGGCTATAGCATTATGTAGTCTTAACCATCTACCTACTTAAAAATTCCATATAAGTATAGCTCTATAAGTTTTCTGATAAAAATGTGCTTCTTAAATAAATGAATATGGAACATGAACATACATACAAAAAATAAAATAAAATGAAAAAAGGCTAATATTTGACTTTGTCTACTTTGTTCTATGCTCTCTTATGAACTTCCAAAAACCAGAACCAAATATGTTTGTTAAAATGCCTGGAAAGAAACATTTAGGACTTGGAAGGTTAAAATAAATGGCATTTCAAATTAGGTTTTGGTAGTTCCTTCTCTAGAGCCCTTTGAGACAATGTTTCTGCATTCTCCATTAGGAGAGAGAAAGCAAGAAATCAGGTAGCTGCTTTCTCTTGTGCAAAATTCACTGTCATAGAACTGACCTGCCAAAAGTATGGGGGGTGGGGCAGAAAAATGTACTCATGGAAGAATGTGTGCTCTGTTAGGAAGAGAACTTATAAGAAAGCTTATTTGTGGACTATAGACTATTGCACGTTCAAACAAAACACAAGAGAAAAGAATGTCCAACAGATAATATGTTCACAACAGTTCAACATATAAACTAGCTTGGGCCCAGAAATAAAACATGGATACCAGACACCACTGCAGTCAAACCTGTCTTAATTTGCTTCTGTTTTAATGACCTTTAGAAACTGGTCCAAACTGATTATCAGCAATACATTGTTTTTGCTTTTTTTCTTAAAAAAATATTTTGAGACCACTTTTGATACACACACATATAATTCTGTGGTCATAACAGACAAATATAACTTTAAGGAGACTACACAAAAGTGCAAAACTTAAAAAAAAACAAAATTAAAAAATATGGAAGCATAAGCTAAATTTTTCTGCATAGCTGAAATCTATTTAAAGCAAGTCCTGTTGCAGGGGTGGGAGGGGATACTGACAGGAAGATAAAGCAGTTTTAATGTCTTCTGCACATTTAAATGATGCAAAAAATAATTTCACTCCATAGGCTTGAAAATATTTCACAGACAGTTCATTCCTATATCTTTAGACACCATGGTAGTAGCAGTGCCTCCTTCTGCAAGGTAAACTGCGGTGCTGGATTTGGAATGAACTGCCCTGTCACTGCCATTGTTGTTGACCTCACAGTCCAGAGGTTCAGTGGAGATGACCCAGGTGGAGGGGCGCCACCGCTTAAGAGAATAGGGAGTTTTCACACGTTTCTTGATCTTTTCACCAGATCCTGATTTGCCGTCTTGTGTTGATTCACCTACTGGAAATAAAGGTACAGAAAAATAAACTATATATAAAGAAACTATTAAATAATAAAAACTTAGGGTTGTAACTTAAGAACAGAATAGACTAATTATCCACAGGAGATTTTAATAGATATTACTTGAAATTCATGATGCCAGGTAATTATTCTCTAGGCAAAACTTAACCAACTTATTTTGAGACTCTTCAAGTCCAATGTTTTTATAACTGGTTGAATTATTATATAAGGACAAGCAAAAACAGAGGAGAAAATGAAAACTTCTCAGCTGTATTCTCAAATCCTTTGGTTATTGGTAGTGATCCTAACTTGGCAAATGCATTTAATCACTCTACTTAATGTTCAAAGCAGATCAAACTTTATTTTTAATTTTTAATTTTTTGAGAGAGAGAGAGAGTATGTGTGAGTGAGCGGGGGATGGGCAGAGAGAGAAAGAGACAGAATCCTAAGGAGGTTCTAAGGGCAGAGCCCCACGTGGGGCTCCAACCCACAAACTGTGAGATCATGACCTGAGCCAAAATCAAGAGTCAAACACTTAACAGACTGAGCCACCCCAAAAAAGATCAAATTTTAAAGGCACCTGGCATATAATATTTTCAGAAGAATGACAAAAATACTATAATACAAATTTTCTAGTAATTCCCCCTTCCCACACTGACAAGACATTTTATTGATATGAAGCCCTGCCACAGGGTGTGTCAAATGATCTATGATACAAGCCACTCAAGCAAAGGGCTAGATTCTACTGATTTTTTTTTAAATTTTGTTTTAATGTTTATTATTTATTCTTGAGAAAGAGAGAGCATGAGTGGGAGAGGGGCAGAGACAGAGGGAGACATAGAATCTGAAGCAGGCTCCAGGCTCTGAGCTGTCAGCACAGAGCCCAATGCAGGGCTTGAACTTGTGAACCACGAGACATGACCTTAGCTGAAGTGGGATGCTCAACCGACTGAGCTACCCAGGCACCCCTTTACTGATTAATTTTTTAAGTAAGCTCTATGCCCAGTATGAGGCTTGAACTCATGACCCTAAAATCAAGTTGCATGTTCCACTGATTGAGTCAGCCAGGTGCCCCTCTAGTGATTAATTTTTTTTTAATTTTTTTAATGTTTTATTTATTTTTGAGAGAGACAGAGACAGAGTGTGAGTGGGGGAGGGGCAGAGAGAGAGGGAGTCACAGAATGTGAAGCTGGCTCCAGGCTCCAAGCTATCAGCACAGAGCCCGATGCAGGGCTCGAACTCACGAACCGTGAAATCATGACCTGAGCTGAAGTCGGACGCTTAACCGACGGAGCCACCCAGGCGCCCCACTACTGATTAATTTTTGAGACCTAAATCCCTTCAGCCCATTTTGTAGTCCTTGGCAACAACCATATAATATGACTCTGAGTTTTTTCATAAAGTGCTGTCAGTCTAAAACATAAATTGTTTTGTATAATGATGACTATTAAAGATTTTGGTGAGCTCTCCTGTCTTGTGTTATAACCTCTTTATAGCCAGAAATCAAGTATCAAGTTATTTGTTTAGATTTCTAGGGGACCCAACGACACAATACTATAGGCATGTAGGAGGCTCAACATGTAACTCTTGAAAAAGATGACACTAAAAAAACACAAAAAAACAAAAAACAAGAACAAGTTTGTTTTTTTTTATAGTGACTTTTTCTGAATTTTCTCTGGACTTCTCAGATTTATTAAGTTTAGTCTGATAAAATCTACATGTGTCTAAAACAGATGTTAATATACTCAACAAACTGTTTCAAAAGTTCTACTGGCATCATTCTACCTGGAGCTTTTTTTTTTTTTAATGTTTATTTATTTTTGAGAGAGAGAGAGAGAGAGAGAGAAACAGAGCATAAGCAGGGGAGGGGAAGAGAGAGAGGGAGACAAAGGATCTGAAGCGGGCTCTGTGCTGACAGCAGACAGCCTGATGCAGGGCTCAAACTCACAAACTGTGAGATTATGACCTGAGCCGAAGTCAGACATTTAACTGACTGAGCCACCCAGGTGCCTGTTACCTGAAGCTTCTAAACTTGTATTTACTTAATCTCAACCATTCACAACAAGTATGTAAACTGCGTTATAAACCAGGAGCTATATAAGGTATGTATTAAGTTGGTAATTAATTATTCTGACTATTGTGACATTGACTATTTCATTATCAGCAACAAAAAACTACTTTTTTTCTTTACAATAGTCTGATCACTTTTGAGGTTCAACCAAGTAGTTTATTTTATTTCCAAAAGTGGTAAAAATAAGTAATTGCTAGTTGAAACACATTTTGATTTTATCTAATTAATTATTTAAATGGTCCCAAAAGACAAGCAGGAGAGATTAAATGATCCCTGCACTTACACTGCAAACTGCTGCCATCAAGAACATTTGTGGCTGAAAGATCCAGAGAATTAGGCCTCTGTGCTTTTCTGGGCTTTGATGGTCCAGGATCTGCTACTGTGCTTGAAACACCCTGCGTAAGATCATCTTGCTCTGAACATGGATTACTGTTGTTGTTATTGGAATTAGTTCGGCCACCTTCCAGTGGCCGTTCCCTCCTGTCCACAAGACGATCCAGAACACCTTCATCATGGCCAGCCTGTTGCTCTCGTCTCAGTAAAGGTTCATGCTCATCAGGACTGGAATTAATATTCAGCCGGGTATCCTCACCAATGAATTGATTCTGCAGCATTTCTTGGCCCCTATGTGCCACTGTGTTGGTTGTCTGGCCATTTGGTACTGTCCCATTAACATACTGGGTAGCGGCAGTGTGGGAGTTAACACTGTGGTTTCGACCTGCCACACCATTCATTGTGACCGTCACCACATGAGGTTCTGCAGCATTGATTGTATTCATCTTGGCAACTCCAGTTTCTACTTGTTTCAAGTTTGATTTGTGCTTGCTGCCAAATTTCAGCCGGGGCTCCTTGGTTGAATTTTTGGTGTTTAAAGGCAAACTAGTAGGTCTCTTAGGAAGATTCTGTTGCTTGGGCAGAGGATAGATCTGAGTGGGTGGAACATCAGGAATTAAACATGCTTGGCCATTTGCAGCTTGAGTGAAGTCCTGCTGTCCAGTCACTTCTACTGCAAGTTTTATGAGTGGGTAAAGCAAGCTAGAACTGGTACTGCTCAGTGGGTCTGGTCCACTGAACTGTTTAAGAGAATGCTCCATGAGATTCTCATCAGAACTTTCCTTGAGGTTCTTATCAACTTCTTTTGGGTCCAGCTTGTTGGTCTCCAAGTCTTCTTCTGTCAGTTGTAAGCAGACAGGGGTTGGCCCAATTGGTTGTGAAACATTTGTGGCATGCAGATTTGTTTCATCTGAGTATGGCATCTCAGATATAGTGGTCATGCCAGTGCTTGGAGTGAGGCCAGTGGTGTTTGTGGTTGTTGTATTGGTGGACAGGCTGGTGACGCTTGTTTCAGGGCTGGGGATTCGAGCTTGTGCTTGCTGTCGTTCATAGTTAATTGAATTTCGGTTCTTTTCCCCTATAGTCAAAGGTGTGCTAGACATTGAATGCTCAGAGGAAATATTCTTCACAATGCTGTCAGTATGATGGATAGAGTCTTCAATGTATGAGGAAGAAGAATAATCAGGATAAGGGCCAATCTTTGGCACGCGCCTATTGTGTGACAGGTTGCTTAAAGAAAGAAAAAAAGTGCCACATTGAGAATGTAAATTTATGACAAACTGACCCTCCAAGTTTAAGACCTCTGATTTTAAAGTATAAAATGCTCTTCATTTTATTCCTAACCCATATTATTCTAGAAGTTATTTTAAAATTCTGATCGCATAATCAAGTATCAATTAATAACTTGCTAAATGATAGTTTTATATTATTTAAGACTACTGAAAAACTTATGTCGATCTAGATATGATTTTCATAGATGTTCATTATTTTGATTAATAGGACTTAATTTAAAAATGTCCCCTATAGTTTTGTAACACTACCAAATATATTTTTATGAATTGTATTCTTGCACAACCGGACAAAGTTTCATGAGAGGAGGAGCCATGGTGTATATTTCTTTTGTACTCCTACAATCCTAGATACATCATTGTGGCTACTCAACAAATACATTACCAGTTAAGTTCCAATGGCCAAATGGTATAAAGAATATAAGCGTTTAGGTTGTTCTAAAGTGCTTCCATTAAGAGGCAGTCTAACAATAGAATGTATCTTCCTGGGGGTAAACTGAGCCATATCAATGAAAGTCCTACAGCCTAAGAGTATAATGCAGAGTGAGACAGATAAAGGAACAACAATTCAGAACTGCTCTCCAGTTCTTCACAGCCATCAACACCCGCTGAGAGGGATGGTTTTTGAGCATTACACTGTAACTTATTTAGGTTATTTAAAATAAAAGCCAGGACTAGCTTTAATTAAACAATGGCAACATTAATAGATACAAAATGTTATAGGAGAAAAGCAGCAGCTAAAGGAAAAGAGGTGCTATAAAGAAAGACTAATAAAGTTATGAGGGGAATGACAGGAAGGTGAAGAACAAAAAAGCAGCTGTACTGCACAAGGAAAGGACGTCTGGGTAAGGTTCAAAATAATGAAACCTAGAGTAGAATGACTATGGGATGAACCACGATTTAGGGGAAACTATTTAGAAGTGACTGGACATGAGAAACAGCATGTAAAGCATAGAACCGAAGGACTGTGGGGGGCAAAAAATGGGCAATACAAGGAGGGGGGAGTAGCATCAAGGATTTCTTTTTACCATTCAGGAAAAGTTCAAAAGCACTTAAAAATAAAAGCAACTGACTCTTGAGAGAGGTACAAGTAACATGCTAGAGTATAAAGAAAATACAGAGATCAGGGAAGACAGAAGTAGAAGGCTATCCCCAGGTATGCATAGAGTGAGAAAATTTATATTTAGAATTGCTAGTTTTTACCTTCCTTGACTTGCTGATACATAAGGAATAAGGGTTCACATGCTGAAGCTAATTCAATCTAAACATAAGCAGTATAAACCCAATTTTGGGTCTACAATTCATAATACAAATTGCTCTTAGAAATTAGAACAATAGAAAATAGCAAAAAAAAAAAAAATTATTCAATAATCAAGTATATTTTTATCCCAGTTTTCTCTGGTAACACTTTCCTGGGTGCTTTTCTGAAAAATTTTTAACATGTATTAAATAAAATGATAACTTTGTGGGAAAATCCCCCCCCAAACATGGAACAAAAAAAGTTCCAATTTTTTAATTTTTTTTTCAACGTTTTTATTTATTTTTTTGGGGACAGAGAGAGACAGAGCATGAACGGGGGAGGGGCAGAGAGAGAGGGAGACACAGAATCGGAAACAGGCTCCAGGCTCTGAGCCATCAGCCCAGAGCCTGACGCGGGGCTCAAACTCACGGACCGCGAGATCGTGACCTGGCTGAAGTCGGACGCTTAACCGACTGCGCCACCCAGGCGCCCCTAATTTTTTAAAGAAAAAAAAAATTTTTTTAATGTTTATTTATTTTTTGGGACAGAGAGACAGAGCATGAACGGGGGAGGGGCAGAGAGAGAGGGGGACACAGAATCGGAAGTAGGCTCCAGGCTCTGAGCCATCAGCCCAGAGCCCGACGCGGGGCTCGAACTCACGGACCGCGAGATCGTGACCTGGCTGAAGTCGGATGCTTAACCGACTGCGCCACCCAGGCGCCCCTAAAGAAATTTTTTTAAAAGCCCATTTATTTAGAACCAAAAATCATAGTTCTAACAGAGAAATGTCTCATAAAGTAATATTCATGATGGGATAGAAAGACCTTATGAATTGCTTTCATGTAAAAGTAATAGAAGTATATTCTATACAAAAGAGCATTGGATAGGAAGGCTGGAAACCTTAGTCTCCAGTGAAACAGTGGTTAGATACACAGGCGAGTTCATAGTTTTATTCTCTCTTAAAAAAAAAAAAAAATTAAAAATTAAAAAAAATTTAAAAAGCAAGAGAGAGAGGGATAATACCAACCAACGATAAATTAGACAATTTATGTAGAAGTGCTTATAAACTTTTGGAACTATTAAAGTGTTTTGCCTTTATATTTTAGGGAAGTAGGAGCATTAGTAAAGACTAGTCTCTTTTACTATATTTTGAGATACAGAAAAACATAGATTCCATCTTGTACTTCTACCAAGCAAAAATCTCTGTGAAAAAACAGGCATATTGAAAGAAAAATTATAATGTTAAAGTATATGAGTTAATCATTGCCTTATTAGACTGGTTTAATAGCATTTTTTTTCCTATTCTCTGTTTAGTCTCAATTTTCAATATTGACTGATGAATGCCAAAGCCCTCTAAGTCTTACCGTTCATTTTGCATAGCAGTAGACATGGGATTGACCGTTGGGCTCACAGATTTGTTTCTTTCCCAAATCATCATAAGTTCAGCCATCCTCTCCTCAGCACACTGTGCAGTAAGCCTAGCTTCTGCATCCTGGTCCCAACAGTCTTCGATTGTCTCCTTGAGTGACCTCACTGCCTGTAATAAAGTAAATGTCAAATAGTTTATCTTTAAAGAAAATTAAGTATTGAGATTTTGAGTGACATGAGATAAAAGAATGTTCTTTAACCAATATTTTACACAGCTATCATAAAATATTTTAGACTTCAGAGATTTGTAAAGGGTCACATTTCTCAAAAGATGAGGAACAGCTAAGCAAGCAGGATTTAACTTAAACTCCTAAAGAATTACCCATAAACGTAAGCAGTTGTAAAAAGTTACATGGTTCGCCAAGGTCACAGGTTTATGTCATTATTCATTCACAGGACTGTTATTTGGATCAATAACCATTAATCTCACTTCAAAAATGAGCTTTGAATTTGATGGAATTTTGGCACGAGGCTATCTTCAATCTCTAGGTGAGCTTTTTTACTATTAGTAAAGAGTACTACATTCTAACTATGAAATTTAAAGGGTTGGCATTTTCTTATTCTTTAAACTAGTTTCAACAGTAGTATCTAAAGCAGTCTTATCCTGCAGTATTCACCCAAATCAGTAGTGAACAATAGTCTCCCTTTTGGGGAAAGTTGTTTTGAACTTCCTTTTAAAAAACAGATTTTGGGATGCCTGGGTGGCTCAGTTGGTTAATTAAGGGCTTGACTTCGACTCAGGTCATGACCTCGTGGTCTGTGAGTTCAGGCCCCATGTCGGGCTCTATGCTGACAGCTCAGAGCCTGGAGCCTGCTTCAGATTCTGTGTCTCCCTCTCTCTCTCTCTCTGTCCATGCTGTCTCTCTCTCTCTCTCTCTCTCTCTCTCTCTCAAAAATAAACATTAAAATAATTTTTTTAAAAGTAAAAAACAGATTTTGTGTATTTGACAAACTGTCCATCCAGAATCCTTTCAGACTTGTTTTTGGATTTGTTGTTATTAAGCTTGAAAGTTTTTCACCTGCTGATATTCATAGTTCTTGTGCCTTTAAAACACATTCAAAAAAATTAAGGTAATGGTTGTCAGATTTAACAAATAAAAATATACTACTTAATTTTAATTTCAGATAACTGACAAATAATTTTTAGTATATATTCCATGCAATGCTTAATCTGAGCATTTTATCTCATAAGCCTATTTTAAGCTAAAATCCTTGTTAGCAATCTTGGCAACATTTTTTGTGTTTTCCTAATAATCTCTGTTCTTGACAAACGGATCCAAACATGTAGGAAATTTGATAATGTTTATTCTGGGCATAGGCTAAATGAATACCTGCACCATGGCCCACACCTGACACCATCTTTCCTGCTCCCTTGGGTCTTCTAAGATGCCTGCCTCAGTGCCACAGCACAAATCCAAGACTATATCTTTTAAGGCTGAAATTTATATTGAAAATTTTTTACGTTTATTTATTTATTGAGAGAGAGAGAATATCCCAAGCAGCCTCTGCAATGTCAGTGCAGAGCCCTATGCGAGGCTCAAACCCATAAACCATGAAATCACAGCCTGAGCCAAAATCAAGAGTTGGACGCTCAACCAACTGAGCCACCCAAGTGTCCTGAAATTTATATTGAATTTTGAAATCTATTTTAATATATGTTCCAGGCTCTGACTACTGAGTAAAATTCAAACAATATAGATATCAATTAATAATCTTCTCATTAAATAATAATCTACCTATTTCTCAAATTTTAGAAGAACCTGAAGAATAGATACTGATCATACGGAGTTTAAGGGCAACTGTGTAACCTCCCTGAGGTAGAAGTTTGGTGTTTATGTTAGAGTAAAGTTGAATCTGTTATTTATGGTAGTTATGTTCTACAAAGTTGCTGTAAACGCTGAATTAGTGAACACTGAACCATTGTTCCTGGGGGAAATATGGGGTTAGACTCCTGTGAGCCTCTGGCCACAAGACTTTTGCCAACTGATCAACACATAATCTTGTTTTATTTGTGTTTCTGTTTAAAGACATCTTTTTTCTTAAAGTTTATTTATTTTGAGAGAGAGAAAGTGTGGGGGAGGAGAGGCAGAGAGAGAGGAGAGAATCCCAAGCAGGTCTGCATGCACAGTGAGGCTAGAACCCATGAACTAAGAGATCATGACCTGAGCTGAAGTTGGATGCTCAACCAACTGAGCCACCCAGGCACCCCCCTGTTTAAAGACATCTTTAAAAATAGTTATTAATTATTAACTATGCTCATGGCCAATAGCACTCTACATAATCGCCTAACAAAGTAAATCTAGCATACATTTTTCTTCTTCAAAAGGCACATCACAGCCTTTTAATGCTTCAGAGCACTGTACTCAGCACTTCAGCACTACATGTGGGGCTATTTTAACCCAGAAATCACTAACAAAATGCCCCAAATGTGAAAAATATGCTAAACAAATGCCAAAAAGGACACTTGTTTATAGTATAAGAGATGAAACAAAAAGACAGAGTGCCTTGTTGATTTCATTTGGGAAAATATACATCTGATGACTAAAGTTTTTTGCTGCTCTGTGTACATCCATGAATGACCATAAAAGCGTTCAGAGCACTGATTTGGGGATTACAAATCAATTTTAGCAGGTAGTCAAACTCCAAATATGAAATCTGTAAACATGAGAAAAGACTGTATGTAATGGATTTAAAACTGACTTGGATTTGAAGACCACAAAGGAAGTTCAGAAATCAACTTAATTAACTTTTTAAATAAACACACCTCTAAAAACTAGTTATACATTTATCTTAGTGGATTTTGATATTGGTTTGATAAAATGAGTTTGTCTCCAGTTATGAAATGAGAATTTTTTCTTTTTCTTTTGAAATAATTTCAAATTTACTTTCTTGTCTTTCACAGCCTTGACATTTTTGAGGATTATAGGCCAGTTACTTTTTAGAATCTCATGGTTAGATTCAAAGTTTGAAACTTTGACAGAAAAATCACAGAAGGGATGCTGTGTTTTTCTCACTGCATCTTATCATGTGGTTCACAATTTTGATTTGTCTCATTACTAGTGAAGTTAACCTTGATCACATGTCTGAGTTGGTGTCTGCCAGGGTTCTTTCTCTATTGTAAAGTTCCATTTTTCCCTTTTACATTCAATCAGTGGGTTTTTTAAAAACTTTCATCAGTGTTTTTGGGGTGGGAGGAATACTTAAAGTGTCTGTAAATATAATGTTCTCTATACACTTTTCACCGACCATTTTTGGCATCTCGATGTTTGTTGGCTGAATTTCTGTGATGATTGCTAGTTACAAGACATTTAAAAAATGATAGTAAACACAAAATAGAAATATGGACAAAGGGCACATAAACGAGAAGCGCAAATGCCTTATAAAATATGCAAAGATGTTTAATCTTATTCACTATGTTGAGACAGTACAGTGTACTATTTAAGAATATTAGTTCCGATTTTGTAGCAAGAGTGCCAGCTCAGTTAAGAACCTGGCTTCAAATCTTGGCTCTACTACTTACTAGCTGCAAATTAAAACAAGATCCATTTTCACCTATAACATTAACAAAGATTAACAAAGGTTCCTATCCATCAACCATCTGTTCTCCTAATTTATAGGCAACCAATGTTATTAGTTTCTTGGGTATTCTTTCAGAGAAACTTAATGACATTTTTCTTCAAACAAATACCTGTCATACACACAAATTTATAGCTCCATTCATTACTAAACATAAAGTGTAACATAGTGAAGTGTACACAGTGAAATCTTTCTAAAGCAAAGATTTGGACAGCTTTCCATATAAAACTGAAAGAGACTGTTCTTCCCCAAACAGAGCACTGTCTATTGCACAGAGTCCCATTCACCAATTGCTGGCCCAGAAGACTCAGAAATACCAAAATCCAAGCAGCTAAAAATTGTATATTGACTGTTCTCTGTATCTGAAGTTAAGAGAGACATGGAATGAGGCTCTATTTATTACTTTTCATTATACAGTTGGGAAATAATTTTCAAAAAACTTTTTCAAAAAGAGACCCCACCCTCCACCAAAACAAGACAACTCATCAAGGCATTGTCCTGGATGTAATGAAAATTTGATAAACAGAAACCTTGGTCTCTACCTCTATGAAGTTTCCATTTTTATGATAGAATCATCACTGATGCATAATAATACATAGTGGTTAACAACTGTTGAGATCTTACTATGTACTAGACTGTGTTCTAACTCATTTAATTCTTTTATATTTTAAGGAGGCTCTATGCTTAATGTGGGGCTTGAACTCATGACCCAGTAATCAAGAGTTGTATGCTCCACTAGACTGAGTCAGCCAGGAGCCCCTAATACATTTAATTCTTATTTGAAGTAAGTGGGAATTATCATCCCCACTTTTCATATGCAGGAAAAGAGACCCAGAGGAGAAATTAGGGCACACATCTAGTAAGTGGCAAAGCTAAGGTCAAAGCCCAGGCTGCATAGCTCCACAGTTCATACATTATCGTATGTTGAATGCCTCTAAACTATGCTGATAGAACACAGCCAGTTCCTAGTGAATAAATGGGTTCTATTATAAAAGTTGTAAGTTGATTTTTTTTTGAGAAAAATCTTTATAAGTTCTAAACAAAGTATAAATAATGGTTAGCAAGTCATTTACACAAGTAAAGATTTAGAAGTAAATTAATATAATGAAATAGGGGAAGGGAAAAATAAGAAAAATAGCTGAGAATTTAAAGAGGTTGACTACAAACAGGATTCTGAGGTCCTGAATAACGATTTGGTCATAGATGGTTGTTCTAAAAGTAAGTAAAGCAATACTGAATGTCCCAGAGTAAGTAAAAAAATAGAGAAGAGAAGATTAAGGAAATAAACTGTATAGAAACAGAAAAATTAAGTCACCACTGGGGAGTTAGTTTAAGGTCTTTAAACAAATATTGAAAAAGGATTTGACAATTTAGATGAAATGGACAAATTCCTTCAAAGACACAAGACATAAATAACAGATGACTTGAATGGTTTCTGTATCTATAAATACGTAGTTAAAAAATTTCCCATTAAAGTAAAAGCAAAAATGAACTATTGGGACCTCATGAAGATAAAAAGCTTCTGCACTGCCAAGGAAACAATCAACAAAACTAAAAGGCAACCAATGGAATGGGAAAAGATATTTGCAAATGTCATAGGACAAAGGGCTAGTATCCAAAATCTATAAAGAGCTCACCAAACTCCACACCCAAAAAACAAATAATCCAGTGAAGAAACGGGCAGAAAACATGAATAGACACTTCTCTAAAGAAGACATCCAGATGGCCAACAGGCACATGAAAAGATGCTCAACGTTGCTCCTCATCAGGGAAATACAAATCAAAACCACACTCAGATATCACCTCACGCCAGTCAGAGTGGCTAAAATGAACAAATCAGGAGACTGCAGATGCTGGCGAGGATGTGGAGAAACAGGAACCCTCTTGCACTGTTGGTGGGAATGCAAACTGGTGCAGCCACTCTGGAAAACAGTGTGGAGGTTCCTCAAAAAATTAAAATAGATCTACCCTATGACCCAGCAATAGCACTGCTAGGAATTTATCCAAGGGATACAGGAGTGCTGATACATAGGGGCACTTGTACCCCAATGTTTATAGCAGCACTCTCAACAATAGCCAAATTATGGAAAGAGCCTAAATGTCCATCAACTGATGAATGGAAAGAATTGTGGTTTATATACACAATGGAATACTACGTGGCAATGAGAAAGAATGAAATATGGCTCTTTGTAGCAACGTGGATGGAACCGGAGAGTGTGATGCTAAGTGAAATAAGTCATAAAGAGAAAGACAGATACCATATGTTTTCACTCTTATGTGGATCCTGAGAAACTTAAGAGAAGACCATGGGGGAGGGGAAGGAAAAAAAAAAAAAAAGAGGTTAGAGAGGGAGGGAGCCAAAACATAAGAGATTCTTAAAAACTGAGAACAAACTGAGGGTTGATGAGGGATGGGAGGGAGGGGAGGGTAGGTGATAGGTATTGAGGAGGGCACCTGTTGGAATGAGCACTGGGTGTTGTATGGAAACCAATTTGACAATAAATATCATATTTAAAATAAAATAAAATAAAATAAAATAAAATAAAATAAAATAATAAAAATTTCCCATAAAGAAAACTCCAGGCCCAGATGGTTTCATTAATTAAGTCTACCAAACATTCAGGAAGGAGTTAATGGCAATTCTACCCAGGTCTTCCAGAAAATCAAAGAGGGAAGAATATTTCCCAACTTATAAGGGTATCAGAGAAAATAGCAGAGGAAGGAGACCAGGGAAAATTCTTCCCTGGAAGTACCAAAAATCCTGGTAAAAACTGTCAGAATTGGGGTGCCTCGGTGGCTCAGTCAGTTAAGCATCTGACTCTTGGTTTTGGCTCAGGTCATGATCTCGCAATTTGTGAGTTTGAGCCCCACATTGCGCTCTGTGCTGGAAGTGCCGAGCCTGCTTGGGTTCTTTCTCTCTCTCTCTCTCTCTCTCTCTCTCTCTCTCTCTCTCTCCCTCCCTCCCTCCCTCCCTCCCTGCCCCTCCCCAGCATGTGCATGTGCTCTCTCACTCTCTCTCTCAAAATAAATAAACATTAAAACCCCCCACAACTTAAGAAAAAAAACTGTCAGAATCAACCTTATTGAAGCTCTGAAAGTTGCTCAAATGTTTATAGCAACCAAGTAAAATATGAAGATGGTAGCCTGTGTTCCCCATGTGGGTATCTGGTCCCAGAGGGAGGAAAGTAATACTGTTTCCAAGAAATTATGTTGTCTGTTTTGACAGGTCTATGAATTCCTTGAAGAACCCATGAGAGGGGCCTGTCTTTATTCTGCCTAAATCAGAACTCTCTCAGGAAAGAGAAGTAGATATGACTAAATGGAGAACATTCCTTGAAATCACTGAAAGTCAAATGAACAAGTGTTAAAATACAACAAGTGGGATAAAATACAACAATTGAGCCACAAAACAGAAATGCTGAAAGTGAGGGAGGAAAAGCTGGGGTGTTTGAGACTTTGGGGGAATGAGGGTTTTGAAAAGCTCCTGCATATACTGGGAAACCTAGAAAAGTCATGCATATATCCAGGATGGGATGCATGCTCAGAGTAGACCATAAGCTTTCATAACTGGCTGTCTTTAGGCTCAGCACTAGCAGAAAGTGAAGGCTAAAGCAGAATCGTAAAAGGTCTGGATAAATGTTAAAGGAGGGCCTCAACACAAGGTCAATCTGCAAAGACCCAAAGAGTCTTTTCTTTTCTTTTTTCTCTTTTTCTTTTCTTTTCTTTTTGCCCATCAGGATGTTAAAAATGTCCAGTCTTAAATAAAAAATTACAAAGCAGGCCAAAACAAAAACAAAAACAAAAACAAAAAACCAAGAAAGTATGGCCTATTCACAGGAAAAAAGAAATTAAAGAAACTGTCCCTGAGGATACAAAGATACTGGGGTTACTAGACAAAGAGTTGAAATATGCTGAGGTACAGAAACAAAAAAGAAATGAAGAAAAATAAACACAGCCTAAAAGATTTGTGAGACACCATCAATTTTACCCAAATACACATAATGGAAGCCCCAGAAAGAGATGAAAGAAAAAGGGGCAGAAAGAATATTTGAAGGAATAATGGTCAAAAACATTTTAAATTTAATAATAATTTAATAATAATAATAACTTTAATAATAGAAATGAATCTACACATCCAAGAAACTCAATGAACTCTAAATAGGAAACACTTGAAAAGATTTATCCTGAGACACACTAGAATCAAACTATAAAAAGCCACAGATAAAGAGAATCTTGATAGCAGCAAGAAAGAAGTGACTTGAAATACACAAGGGATCCTCAATAAAAGTTAATAGCCAATTTCTCATCAGAAATCATGAAAGCCAAAAGGCAGAGGAATTATATATTTAAAGTGCTGAAAGAAAATGAGTGTTAACCAAGAATTGGGTTACACAAGGATTTCTAAAATATGAAAACAAAAATATATCCATGAAAGAAAAAATTGACAAATTGGACTCCAGCATAATTAAAACCATCTGTTCCTATAAACTGTTAGGAGAATAACACAAACCATGGTCTGGGAAGAAATATTTTTAAATCATGTATCTGATAAGGGACTTGTATTCAGAACATATAAAGAACTTCAAAACTTAACAGTAAGAAAACAATCCAATTTAAAGTAGGCAAAAGACTTGAACAGACATGTCCTCAAAGAAGGATGGCAAAAGCAAGTGAAAAGATGCTAAATAGTATTAGTCACCAGGGAAATGTAAATTAAAACCATTATGAGATACTACTACATACCTATTACAATATCTAAAATTAAGAAGAATGGCCATACCAAGTGTTGGTAAGGATGTGGAGGACTAGATAGAACTCTCATGTACTGCTGGTGTGAATATAAAATGGTACAGCCACTGTGGAAAACTGTTTGGCACTTTCTCAAAAGGTTACACAGACATGTACTACATTCTATTCTTAGGTATTTACCCAAGAGACTGAAAGCATATGCCCATACAAAGACTTGTATATGAATGTTCATAGGAGATTTACTTGTGCTAGCCAAAAACTGGAAATAATCCAAATATCCACCACCAAGTGAATGGGTAAACAAATTGTAGCATAACCATTCAAAGGAATGCTACTTAGTAATAAAAAGGAATAAACTAATGACACACATATCAACATGGATGAATCTGAAAATAATTATGCTATGTGAAAGAAGCCAGATAACAACAGTACGTACATATTGTAAGATTCCACTTATATAAAATTCTAGAAAATGTATATAAATCACTAGTGACAGAAAGCAGATCAGTAGTTACCTGGTGATTCATGGAAAATAGAGAGAGGCAGGAAGGAGACTTCGAAAGGGCACAAGAAAAATTTGGGGGCTAACTGACATGTTCATAATAAGGACTGTGGTGATGGTCTTGGGTATACACATATGTCAAAACTTAATGAATTATATATCTTTTTTAAAAAAAATATTTACTTATTTTGGGAAGAGCACAAGTGGGAGAGGGGCAGAGAGAAGGGAACAGAGGATCCGAGGTGGGCTCTATACTGACAGGCTGACAGCAGGGAGCCCAATGTGGGGGCTCAAATTCAAGAACTACAAGATCATGACCTGAGTCAAAGTCGTATGCTCAACCAACTGAACCACCCAGGTGCTCCAACAAATTATGTATCTTAATATGTGCAGTTTAATCTATATAAATGATCTCTGTTTAAATGTTAAAATTTGTTGAGGAGATAAAATAAGATTAGAGAAAAATATAGATATTCAGGCAAAATCAGATGAGTGCTTCAACAAGGGACTCTAACTGCAAATATATAAATAATGATACCCAGCATTTGGGTAAATGAGATAAAGGGGTTATCATTATTAACAATGATGAAGAAAAACAAGCAGAAAAAGTAGGGAAAAAAAGAAAAGAAACTTTAAAATCTTTCCCACCTAATGACAGGAAAACGGAAGTGAGGGCTCATGGATGGGTCATGACATGAAATTAGCTTAGTGGGTTGGGAAACAACATTTAAAACAAACAGCTATACCAGTCTCCCCAAACTGAATACTCTAGGCTAGAATAGAAAATACCAAAATATAGAGTATGTAGTAAGGTTAAGTATAATCCTAAAGGCACTAGATCATGAGGTGCATGTGTATTTCTTAATGTAGATTGTGTGAGAGGGAAAAAAGTATGGGAAATGCTAAATTCCAGATCATAGCAAAAGTTTGCTGATTTGTCAAGAAGAGAATAGTAAAAGCTGAAATAAGTATGAAAAGAAGAAGGGAGGGATAGTTTCTGGGACACATAGTATATGTTAGAAGACTGGATTTAATGGGTGGAGAAAGAAAAGATTAGAGGAAAAAAAAAACAACTGAGGAACTTTCAAACTTTTACATGACAATACATTGAGATAAAACTGTTGAGAAAAAGAGGTTATACAGAAATAAGACTAAGGAATAAAGATAAGCCAGACAAATGATTTCAAAAGGGGAAAGAGAATAAGCCAGGATTCAAAAGAGATTAAGAAACAGAGGCTCAGAATTTGGAAAAGAATGAAAAATATGAAGAATGGTGGTGTGGTTAAACAAATTATAATCTGGACATTTTATGTATGAGAAAAAAGCTATTTAAAAAATAAATTTTGCCTATAATTTCTTATTATTCCAATTGAAACTGTGTTTATGTGTGATTGTTACAACAGTTCATTTTTAATATAAACTCTAAGTTCAGGGGGAAAAAATAAATCATTCGTAAATCCAATATTCAGAGATAACTATGGTTAACATTTTCATGTATTTCCCTCAGACTATTTTCTATACTTCCATTTTTTATAAGAAAACTATTCCCCTCCCCTTTTTTTTTTTTTTTAATTTTTTTTTTTCAACGTTTATTCATTTTTTTGGGGACAGAGAGAGACAGAGCATGAACGGGGGAGGGGCAGAGAGAGAGGGAGACACAGAATCGGAAACAGGCTCCAGGCTCTGAGCCATCAGCCCAGAGCCTGACACGGGCTCGAACTCACGGACCGCGAGATCGTGACCTGGCTGAAGTCGGTCGCCCAACCGACTGTGCCACCCAGGCGCCCCTCCCCTCCCCCTTTTTTAAATGCCTATTTATTTTTGAGAGAGAGTGTGAACACAAGCAGGGGAGAGGCAGAGAGAGAGAAGACGACACAGAATGTGAAGCAAGCTCCGGGCTCTGAGCTGTCAGTGCAGAGCCTAACACGGGGCCCAAATCCATCAACTGTGAAATCATGATCCGAGCCAAAGTATGACACTTAACCAACTGAGCCACCCAGGCGTCCCCTTCCCCCTTTTATTGCCTGGTCTATTTTAGGTCCCTGGCAGTTTTTAAAAACTAGTTTTTACACTCATTTATATTTGGAAGATTTTGAGTTTTGTTATTATAAAATATTTTTAAGTTTCAATGCAATTATGAAGCAAAAATATCTTCTTTTAGATATAGAGGTATCTTTCTCTTTTTATAAACTATGCATTTGTTATATTCCTCTCTAGTATTGGATTGTGTTTACAGAGAAGCAGTTATATTGACTATAGCACATTAGACTTAAATGGATTCACTGGAAGTAAACCAAGTATTACTTATTCCCTACTTCCCTACTCTAAATTGGAAGCAAAAAGTTTTCAGGTAAATATGAATACAATGCATATCCTGTAATGGCAAGGTTATTAAGAGATACTTGAAAATAATGAGTCAAATTTCTTTGGTGAAATAAAATATTAAGATGAAGTATTTTACTAGATAAAATTTCATACAGAAATTTTTCCTTAAGAGATGCTTTACTGTGAGGCTAGCATATCTAGTGAATCCTGGTACGGGATTCAGCCTCACCTCTGCCAAGGCCTTTTTAAAGATATGTCCCAGTTCCCAAACAGGGACTGCAGTTTAGAGGCAATCTTGGGCATATGTTTTTGGCAATAGGTCTTCAATTGCCTTGAAGAAGATGTCAATCTCATCTGAAGCGGAAGCCTTCCTTGACCAATGGACAAGATGACAAGTGGAGATGACCAATGGAGAAAATATTCAGTCTAACTCTGTATGGAAAAATATGACATCTCTAGCCTCTCTTTGACATGCCGCCATCCCATATAAGTGGGGATCAAGAATGAAAATACGCTAATCCTATGAAGACAACCTAAAATTAAAATGCAAAAATACATAGTAATATGATTTAAATTGCTTAATGAATTTTTCATTTTTGTTCTTTAAGTATAGTCAAGAAAATTATTTGTACAAAGTATCAAAAATTCTGATTTACACCTTGAGAAATAATCGAATACCTATCACATTCTTTTTTTTAATGTTTGTTTTTGAGACAGAGAGGGAGAGAGAGAGAGAGAGTGCACACACATGTGAGTGGGGAAGGGGCAGAGAGAGAGGGAGACAAAGGATCCTAAGCAGGCTCTGCACTGATAGCTGTGAGCCCGATGCGGGGCTCGAACTCATGAACTGTGAGACCATGACCTGAACCGAAGCTGGATGCTTAACCAACTGAGCCACCAACGTGCCCCACAAATTCCTGTCATAGTCTTAAAACAAGAACAGATTATTATGGAAGAAGCAAACACTAAGAATTTCTAGAAATTATAAATGTAAGAGTGGAAAGTAAAATTTTAATGAACAGATAACCAATAGTGTGGTGAAGGTGAAAAATGAAAGAGTGATTTAAAAGCTAAAGCTGAGTAAATCTTGAACAATGTAAAACAGAACAAAAAAAAAATGGAAAATACAAAAAACAAATTGAGACCTGGAGTGTCAAGTGAACCAATATTTTGAGAAGGAAGAAATGGAAGAGGAGAAATAATTTTTATTTTTTTTTATTTTTAAAGTTTACGTATTGATTTTGAGAGCGAATGAGAGAGAGAGAGAGACAGAGCATGTTGGGGGGGGGGGGGGACTGGGCAGAGAGAAAATCCCAAGCAGGTTCTACACTGTAAGCACAGAGCTCAAACCCATGAACCATGTGATCATGACCTGAACCTAAATCAAGAGTTGGATGCCTAACTGACTAAGCCACCCAGGCGCCCCAATTTTTAATAATACAAGAAAATCCCTCCGAATTGAAGAAACTTCTGAGTTTTCTTTTTTTTTTTTTTTTTAAATTTTTTTTTTTCAACGTTTATTTATTTTTGGGACAGAGAGAGAGCATGAATGGGGGAGGGGCAGAGAGAGAGGGAGACACAGAATCGGAAACAGGCTCCAGGCTCTGAGCCATCAGCCCAGAGCCTGATGCGGGGCTCGAACTCGCGGACCGCGAGATCGTGACCTGGCTGAAGTCGGACGCTTAACCGACTGCGCCACCCAGGCGCCCCGTAACTTCTGAGTTTTCAAACTGAAAACCTGTCTACTGCAAAGCAAAATGTGTGAAAAGATCCACGCCTACATATGTCCAGGTGAAATTTGATAATTTCAACAATAAAGTAAAAGTGTAAAAGCTTATAGAGACAAGAAAACAAGAGCATAAAACAAAAAGACAAAAAATAATGAAATGAGATTAGATGACTCTGGAATTCTTAATATGTCTGAATGCTTGAGGACAATAGAGTAGTGATTTCACAGGAACCACTATGAGGATTTTGTGATTTTGATCTTGAAATCATTACCTGGCCAAATTATTATACAAACATGAGGACAAGATAAAAACATTTTTGAGGGTGCAGGTATTCATACTACCCATGCTCATACTAACACATATCACTTAAACAGGCTTCATCAAAGAAATAATGACTTACAAGAAAAAGAATGAGATTTTTTTTTTAATGTTGCTTCTTGGTAGAATCTATAGAGAAGAAAGAAATTAAAAAGCGCCATGTATATCAAAGAGAATCCAGTGGATGGTGACTTTTGAAACATTCTTTCTCAAGCAGCAGAGGCTTATATTAACTAACATAGGATTTTTACTTCCTTCTCTATGAGTCCAAGCACAATACTATATTGTACAGTGGATGTTTACATAATCATAATTCTACAATTTCTGATGTTTTTATTTTGAATTTTAGAGCAATCTGTAGACAAAACACAAATTATTTAATAATAGTTAAGCATTACAAAACTAGGAAAGAGCAAATGAGAGATAATAAGAAATAATAATAGATATGGTAGTCACAGTTATAACAGTAACCTCCAGAAGAAAAAGTTAGAAACAAAAACCAAAACCTCAGAATGCTGTTAACAGGAGTTACTTTTGAAGAGTGGTGCTAGGGATATGTAGTCTTTTCCTTTTCCATTTCCTTTTTTATGCCCTTCTATTTAATTTGATTTACCATGTATAGGTATAACTTTATAATTCTTTAAAAAATGTTTAAAATAAGAAATATAGGTACTACCATCAATAAAGGGTAATTCAATAATTAGGATATACCATACAATAGAATACTGACTAAATGGATAAAGAGATACATGACAGGTATTGACATGAAAAACTGTACATAAGCAAAAAATGATACTGGATAATGAAATGATCCTACTTATGTTAAAAGAAATTATATGACAAAAAGAGAGAGAGAGAGAGTATGTGTGTGCATGTGTGTGTAAATTTTGTAAGATATTTATAGTGCTGTAGCAACAATTTACTAAAATGGCAGAAGCCTTTGTAGATATTTTAGTATTTTAGATCACATTTGTTTTTTAAATATTTTATTTTTTTTAATGTTTATTTATTTTTGAGAGAGAGAGAAAGACAGAGTGTGAGTGGGGGAGGGGCAGAGAGAGAGGGAGATAGAATCCGATGCAAGCTCCAGACTCCAAGCTGTCAGCACAGAGCCTGACGTGGGGCTCAAACTCATGAAGTGTGAGATCATGACCTGAGCCTAGTTGGACGCTCAACCAACTGAGCCACTCAGGCACCCCTAAAGATTTTATATTTAAAAAAATTTTTTTTTAAATGTTGATTTATTTTGGAGAGAGAGAGTGAGACAGAGTGTGAGTGGGGGAGGGTCAGAGAGAGGGAGCCACAGAATCGGAAGCAGGCTCCAGGTTCCAAGCTGTCAGCACAGAGCCCCATGTGGGGCTCGAACTCATGGACTACGAGATCATGACCTGAGCTGAAGTCGGACGCCCAATGTACTGAGCCACCTAGGCACCCCTGAGATTTTATTTTTAAATAATCTTTACACCCATCATGGGGCTTGGACTCACAACCCTGAGATCAAGAGTCACATGATCCACCAACTGAGCAAGCCAGGAAGGCCCTAGAATGCATTTTTTAATAGGCAGAATTTAAAGCATACCTTGGTTTCTTTTTTAGGTAGTTTAAATTTCTATTGAATATGTAACTCTGCACTAATTAACATTTTTGGTACCACTCTCAAGAGAGTAAGATGGAATTTCAATAATGTTTAAAAATATTAATCTGTTAATTATTCCAGCTGTTATTCAATTTGGCAAGCTCAGACACAATTTAGTCTCTCTAGTATTTTTACTTGGAAAAAACTACATCTGAACCAAAAAGAGGACTTTTTTATATTGAAAATTTTGAAACTGTATAACATCATAAAAGTCAAGCAAGGATTTTTGGCATTAGACAACTCTAAAAACTATTAACATTAACAGTCTATTTTTGCTTCAAACAACATTAAAACATATTCAGTCATAAGTCCTCTTTTTAATAATTTAGTTTTTTTCTTACCAGGCTGTTTTCTTTCCAAGCTTCTGGGAATTTGGGTCTCTGTTTTTCCCTAGACACCAGAACTTGCATATCTTCAAAAGTGGGATGGTTTCCAACTTCTGTCTGAAAAGCCATCTGGTATTCTGGTACAGATTCACCTGTGTATTTTTTTTTAAAATGAATAAAGTAAAATTTTCAATTACTATAAAATGATGGAACAGGAGCAGAATTTCTGATACTAAGTAAGCAAAGAAATTATGTCACAATCTTTTTTATTTTTTTTAATCCTTTGGGCCTATTTGGAAATGCAAAAGAGATCCTTTTGTGGGTTTAATACAATATTAATTAATAAAGGTTTTAACTAAAATAGTCTTTAATAAATTAAATGTCTGTTGATAAATCAAGTGGTAGTTTCAATAATGGACATAGCTGTTTTTAAATGGCTTCTAGAATTACTAAATTGGGGGGGATTATTACATACATAAGGTGCATTTAATACTTGAAAATGCCTGAATTCTTACCCCATACAGGGATTGAGGGTGGTGAATATAAGGAGAAAGCCCAGGATATAGTATAACACATGTCTGTAGAACCAAATGTAAGTGTCTAGGATGTGTAGTCATCATGTCTTAATATGTCACTGGCTCTATTATAGTCCAGCCAGATTGTATCAAATGTCACAAAAATTTTTATGATAATGGCCACGACAGAAAACTCAATATACTGATTTTTTAAAAATCCCTAAGAAGTAATATCTAGATCAAGGATTTTTAAGTATCATTAACTATTCTACCACTATTTAATAACCCTATTTATCACCCCTAAGCACAATCAGCTGCTTGTGATAAGAAGCTTTGATTTTTACAAAATGTGATCAAATTAAACTTAATAAACATACTGTGCCATACAGAAAACCGCTGGGACAAGGGTCAGAATACCAGTGGTCTAGTCAAAATCTTGACAAAGAACACAGGAGAGAGACTGTCTGCTGGCCCCAGCCCCCATCCCATTAGAGTGACACGATAAATTAGAAGGAAGAACACCAGAATGCAGGATAAGGCACTTAAGCTCCAATCGTGTCTTCATCTCTACCCTGGAAAAGTCATTTAACTATTCTGTGTTTTAGTTTTCTTGTCAGCAAAATGGCGATGTCTGTCTTCCTTATCTCACTCACATGGAAATAATACAAAAGTTATGATGACCAGATAGAAAATACTTTATAAAACATTTATTTAAGTTTTATGTTTCAATTTTCAATTTGGATATTCAAAAACCTATAAACATTTTCCCTCCACCAATATTAAAAAAGATTATATTACAAAGATTAATTTTATGATTTATGCAACATAACCCAAAATTTTTGGAATATTGCAGTATCTATACAAATGATATTTTGTAACTCTAAAGATTTAAGCAAATACTTATTGTTTTTTAAGTTTATTTATTTTGAGAGAGAGAGAAAGTGCAAGTGGGAGAGGGTCAGAAGTGGGTGGGGGGAGGGGGGAGGGAGGGAGAGGGAGGGAAGGAGGGAGAGGGAGAGGGAAAGGGAGAGGGGGAGGGAGAGAGAGAGAGGGAGGGGGAGAGAGAGAGAGAGAGAGAGAGAGAGAGAGAGAGAGAGAGAGAGAGAGTCACAAGCAGGCTCCATACTGTCAGCACAGAGCCCAGTGCAGGACTCTAACTCATGAACCATGAGATCATGACCTGAGCTGAAATCAAGAGTCGGATGCTTAATTGACTGAGCCACTCAGGCACCCCTAAGCAAATACTTACTGTTGACAATCACCATCAATATTGAACTTGAAAGACAAAACCAGAAGTTTTAATCCTGCTAGTTAGTATATCACTTTTGTTCAAGAAACCTCATCTAATAAAACCTCAATCCATAATGTTTGTGAACCAGAAGATATTTACTAGTACATCATATCTGTTTCTCTGAGACATATACACAACACATATAGATGTCTTCCAAGTATTATTTATTAGTCACTTTTTTTTCAAATGCTGGTTAAGTAGAATAACTAAAAATTCATAATTTTACTTATTTGTTTTAAGCAGGTCCAAAATATAATTAGAAAACCTACTAAATAAAATTGATATACAATCTTGTTTTGTGAATGAAATGACATTAAGAATTGCAAATTTCTTTTTTTATTTATTTTTTTTAAGTTTATTCATTTTTGAGAGAGAGAGACAGAGCGTGAGCAGGGGAGGGGCAGATAGAGAGACACACACACAGAATCCAAAGCAGGCTCCAGGCTCTGAGCGGTCAGCACAGAGCCCGATGCAGGGCTCGAACTCACAAACTGCAAGATCATGATCCGAGCTGAAGTCCAATGCCTAACCGACTGAGTGACCCAGGCGCCCCAGAAGAATTGCAAATTTCTAAGAAATCTTCATGGTTCTTAATCTAATTGTTCAATAGATACTTGTTTAGAGCTAACTTAGTATTAGGCACTAGGGACACAAAGATGAATGTTAATGACATCATCATCATGAATTATATTAGTCTTACTGGATTTCCTTAAAACTTTATAAACATTGGATTGCTCAAGGGAGGTTTTATAATCCCACTTTCTTTCAAACTGTCCAAAATAGATCAAATATCTAGAATATCAGATACCATTCCCTGCTTCTCACCTCATTTGCTATTTGTTAATTATATCTCTAAGCAGTTAGGAACATTTTAGTTCCCTTCTTAAATTATGCTTATTCTTTCTTCCTTTTTCTTTCTCTTGTCTTCCTTTTTTATCTTCCTTTCATATTCCTTCTTTATATAAACATTGCAGCATTTCACTCTTTCTTTGTAATACAAACATCTAATTCATTTATTCTGCATATATTTTACAGCGAGAATCAGTCTACATTACATAGTGTTTACATTTATTTTTTTATTTTATTTTTTAAAGTTTATTTTATTTTTGGGACAGAGAGAGACAGAGCATGAACGGAGGAGGGGCAGAGAGAGAGGGAGACACAGAATCGGAAACAGGCTCCAGTCTCTGAGCCATCAGCCCAGAGCCTGACGCGGGGCTCGAACTCACGGACCGCGAGATCGTGACCTGGCTGAAGTCGGACGCTTAACCGACTGCGCCACCCAGGCGCCCCTACATAGTGTTTACATTTAATAATAAAGCATGTACTGCATTTGGAGGTGTATCATATAAATCTGAAAAAAATGTTTTCCAAAAATGTTATAATTATAACATGCTATTCTCTATGCTTATTAATATCTTTAAGGGTTCCTTTTTATTCAACTTCCATCCCGTTTCATTGTTAACATTTTTAAGAGTATCTTGTATCTTCTTCCTGTGCTTTCCTAATACTTTTCCATCCCATACTCTGATATTTCCATCTTCTCTATTCCACAGAAACTCCTCTAAGAATACTAATGACCTCTTGTTATTTAAATTCAAAGATCATTCTTCAGTTCTATTTCCTTTTGACCTTATATTACATCTACTGCTATCAATCTTGGTTCTTAACATTTTCTAACACTGACTTCCAAGATACTATGATTTCTTGCAGGAGAGAAGCATCAAAGGAAAAGACTCCAAAAGGGAAGGGCTGGAGAAGGTGCAAGGCCTTAGGACATGTTTACACAGCTGAACATGGCTGTGGCAGTAAGGAACCCCCCATTAACATTGTCCAGGGCCGATCCTCCTTCACACCTGACCCTTCCTAGTGTTACGGAAACCAATGAACTCGAAATGTAACCTTGAAAAGCTAAACCATTAGACTGATTAACACTCTTGCTTAGCTGACTTTATGCACATAGTCTTTAGCAATTATCCTAATAAAAAGAAGCTTCATCCTGGAGTTGGGACTCCAGTATGAGGACCTTCACTTAACTGCACTTTGTTTGCAGACTCATCTTTTGCAACTCCGGCCATACTCCCTACAACAATTTTCTTAGTTTTCTCACTATTTTTCTGACCAACAGTCTTCTAAACTAACCTACTGGTACAGGGAGGTCCCCCAATATTCAGTCTTTACGCAATAATTTTTTGCACTCTTCATTTGTTCTCTTAGCAGAGTGCATCTACTCATAAGTTCCCATTTACCATCTTTACATAAACAGCTTCTAAATCATTTCACTTTTAGTTCTCTCAACATCCTTTTTATTTAAAAAATTCTTTATTTTTTAAACTCTTTAGAATGTTTTATTTATTTTTGAGAAAAAGAGAGAGAGAGAGAGAAACTAGCAGGTGAGACGCAGAGAGAGAGGGAGACACAGAATCCAAAGCAGGCTCCAGGCTCTGAGCTGTCAGCACAGAGCCCAAGGCAGGGCTTGAACTCATGAACTTTCAGATCATGACCTGAGTTGAAGTCGGATGCTTAACCGACTGAGATACCCCGGGGCCCCTTAAAAATTATTTTTAAAAACTTTCTTCAGCTGTCCATCAATACCCCATCTGAAAGTCTTCATAATTGGAGAAACTCATGTTTTTCCTAAGTTCCTGGCTGCCACCCTCATTATTTCTTAGATCTCCTAATATTTCTCAGTTCCTTAGATTTTCTTCCAATAGCTAAGCAGAACCACACATTTCTTCTCTCCATTTCCATATCCAGATTATAAGATCTCTTAATGCAACTCTCATTTTTTTCCTTTATTTTTATTTTCATTGTGGTTAAGTATACATAACACAAAATTTACCATTTTAACAATTTTTAAGTGTATAGTAAGTTCTATGGCAGTAAGTATGTTAATAATGTGCAACAATCACTACTACCCATCTCTAGAACTTTTCCATCTTCCCAAACTGAAACCATGCATCCATTAAAATAGTAACACCTTATTCTTTTACATGTTTTTAAAAAATGCTTATTTATTGATGTTGAGAGAGAGAGAGCATGTGCATGCACACGAATGGGGGAGGGGCAGAAAGAGAGGCAGAGAGAGAATCCCAAGCAGGCTCCGAGCTGTCAGCATAGAGCCTGACACAGAGCTTGATCCCATGAACCAGGAGACGATGACCTAAGCTGAAATTAACAGTCAGACACTTAACCAACTGAGCCACCTAGGCACGCCTTACCTATATTTTTTCTTTTAAACTATTGTTGTTGTTGTTTTAAGTAATTTCCACTCCCAGTGTGGGGCTGAAGTTGTAACCCTGACCCAGAGATCAAGAGCTGCATACTCTACTGATTGAGTCAACCAGGCACCTGTCTTTTTCCTTTTTAAACCGCCTCTAGTTCTATTTCAATTCAAACTACATATCTGCTAAATTAATCTTCTGCAAATAAGATTTAATTGCCTTTCCATTTTCATACACCTGATATTATTTATCAGTCAGGGCAAAAGCAATAGTTATTCTTTGAATGCAGTAATTGTTGAAAAAATATTGCTGATGGTAATGTACTAATAATGCTGGTTTAAGAATTTTAGTCAGTCATGTTTCTAAAAAAACAAAAATTCTGAATTAGGATATATTAAAAATATCTGTGGTCTAAATTCCAGTAATATAAATAAAAAGTTTCAAAGTTCTAATAATGCTGTGATACTACTGCAATTCTGCTATGCCTAGAAAAACACCTCAACTGAGTACTCTGTACTTCCAATTAACTAGAAAATATACTTCTAAATAATAACTGCCTAACCTATAGTTAATCTAAGTAATTATTAATTTATTTTATTTTTAGAATTATAAACTACTGCTAAATGTTTACTGTTTTTAAAGCAAAAAAAAAAAAAAAAAAAAAAAAAAAAAAAAACCAAAAAAACAAAAAACACCTCAACCCCACTACTAATCTTTGTTATTATTAAATAGTTCCATTATATAGTTTGTCCAGTGCTGGTTCAATTGACCATTTTTCCTTTTTCTATACTTTTAATGGTATTATTCCTATAAGATAGAAGCCATATATATCAAGTCATTTTGTACACCATCTAGCAGAATGCAATGCACACATATTGGTAGTTAAAGTTTTTATAGGACAATAATGAGAGTAATGTAATCCTAACAAAAAGAGAAAAACTATAAACTCATTTGGTTAATTCAAATAAGCCTTAAATAAGCATTCATATTAAATGGGTGTTCTTTCATTGAAAGGAAGGAAGGAAAGCAGGAATCAGGAAGTCAAGAAGGAAGAATGAAAAAAATAAAGGAAGAAAGAAAAAAGTGTTCCAATGGTAAATTCATTGTTTCTAACTTCTTGGGTCAATTCAGGGAATATTTTAAGTGTAGCTTATCAAATGTTCAGAGGGTGCATAAGGACAACAATCACTGCTAAAGCAATCTAACTAAACACAGATAAGCTATTATGAACAATTAACTAAATTGCATTCAGGGGTGCTTGGGTGGCTCAGTTGGTTAAACATCCAACTTTGGCTCAGGACATGATCTCCCAAGTTTGTGAGTTCAAGCCCTGCATCAGGCTCTGTGCTGACAGCTCAGAGCCTGGAGCCTGTTTTGGATTCTGTGTCTCCCTCTTTCTCTCTTTCTCTCCCCAGCTCACACTCTGTCTCTCCATCTCTCTCAAAAATCAATATAAAAAAAAACAAACACCTGCACTCAGATGCAAAGTTGGGATCTGTTTACAAAGTTATTTCTAATTGACATCCTTCTGCTAATAATGTTTCTGAACACTAGATGGCAATAAACTAAAGGTTTAAGTGAAAGTAAAAACATAAAAGTTGATTCAATTTAAAAGTCGAAAAAGAGGATATAACTGCTTCACTCAAAACATGTATCAATTTTTGACAGCAATTCTCTTACCTGGGAAGAGGTCTGTACATCTCATAAATATCTCCCAATAAATGAGTCCAAGTGCATACATGTCTACTTGTTTCAAAGCTGATTCACAGTCCCTCAAGTTCACAGCTCCTTCTAGAACTTCTGGTGCCATATATCTGATTGTGCCAACCTGATAAATTAGAGTGACATTTTTCAGAAACATAATGTAGCATATTTTGACATGCATACATCAGACCAGAAGTTATACATAAATTTCATGTCAACTATATGTCAATGACACATTATTTGACCTTATGTATATCACTGAAACTTTCTATACCTAATTTTTTACCTACAAAACACCCTTCTTGAATAAACTGTGGTAAATCTTTTCTATTGAATACTATTCATCAATCAGAAAGAATAAGCTAAACTATCCTATGTATGTCAATGAAGAAACATTTGCAAGACACAATGAGAAAAGTGCAATACAATAGTATAATATAAAAAGTACAATAGTATGTACGTCATTTAATATATATATATTTTAATGTTTATTTATTTTTGAGAGACACAGACAAAGTATGAGCAAGGGAGGGCAAAGAGAGAAGGAGACACAGAATCCGAAGCAGGCTCCAGGCCGTGAGCTGTCAGCACAGAGCCCGATGCGAGGGCCAAACCCACAAACCATGGGATCATGACCTGAGCTGAAGTCGGATGCTCAACCACTAAGCCACCCAGGCACCCCCATAATTTAATATTTAAAAAAAATTTTTTTAATTAAAAAAATACATACAGATGGAGAGAGAGACGTGTATGGGGATACAGAGAAAAAGGTCAGGAAGGATGTGGTCCACATTTCAACATGATTATCAGAAGGTGACTGTCCTGTCTTAAAGTTCGAAATTTTACTCCTGCTTCAAAAATCAGTTCTTTTTTTTTTTTTTATTTAAAAAAAATTTTTTTTTTCAACGTTTATTTATTTTTTTTGGGACAGAGAGAGACAGAGCATGAACGGGGGAGGGGCAGAGAGAGAGGGAGACACAGAATCGGAAACAGGCTCCAGGCTCTGAGCCATCAGCCCAGAGCCCGACGCGGGGCTCGAACTCACGGACCGCGAGATCGTGACCTGGCTGAAGTTGGACGCTTAACAGACTGCGCCACCCAGGCGCCCCAAAAATCAGTTCTTAAAAAAGAAAATACAGTTCCTACAATCCTCCTCCCAATGCCTCTCAAAAATGAGTTGTGGGGGGCACCTGGGTGGCTCAGTCTGTTACGCATCCAACTCTTGATTTTGGCTCAGGTCATGACCTCACAGCTCATGAGACTAAGCCATGCATAGGGCTCTGCGCAGATGGCACGAAGCCTGCTTGGGATTCTCTCTCTCCCTCCCCTGTGCTTTCTCTTTCTCTATCAAAATAAATACATAAGTAGATAGATAGATAGATAGATAGATAGATAGATAAACATTTAAAAAAATGAGTTGGAACAAGCAGTGATTTCCATAAAGAACTGATAAACTTCATGCAAGGTCTTCTGTAGGTCTTAATTTTGTAATTCCTAATATGCTGTAATTGGTAGCATATAAGGGTAACTGTCCTGGATAGATTTTTTTAATGCTTCATTATCTTCTCGAAGTACATCAGAGTGATACCTTTTGTATACACTCACCTCACTTATGGCTGCATTATCTTCTTCCCCTGGGCGTACCAGTCTATTTCCAGTTAGCCTCATGGACAATCCAAAGTCACTAATAACACAGGTTCCATCATTTTTCACCAGGACATTTCTGCTGTTTAAATCTCGATGGGAAATCGCAGGTTTATAATGGTCTGTTTAGATAATTTCAAATATTTATTAATGCTTAAATAGCACTGTTGGACATAAACATGCAGGTAATAGGGACTATAAAAATATAGATGATTGTATTATTTTTCTGCCATTTAATTTTCTAATAACAGAAAGGGACACAAGAAAGCAGTTTCAACTCATAATCATCACTATTTTCACTATATTTTACAATATAAACTACTGTTGCATGTGTAATTAAGCTTTAAATATTTAGCTGCAACTAATAGCCAACATGCTATTGCTTCTAATTTTAAAACATACTTGTTTTTTTTCCCTTTTTCTAAGGGTAGCAAAAGGAGGCAACAGAGAAAGAAATATTTAGTATAAATAACTAAAAAAAGTCAACTTGCCAAGATGCCTCCAAAATCTGTATATTGTATGTTATACTATTCTCCTATGGCTTCACTGATCAAACCTATGACAGAACATCCCAGTTCTGCCCTCAGGGTTAGCCCTGTTTCTAAGCCCACCTCAGTTATTCAAATCAAACTAGAAAAAGTTTTACAATGGACCTGGAGAATAAGTAGAGGAGCTGGTATCTCACAAGATATGAAAACCTGTTTTCTGATTTTACAGAGAAGCAGAGCACTATTATACTCACATTACTTATCACTAGACTATATGCTCCATGAAGGTAGAAAGAGAACATGTTTTACCTGAATTCAAAAGGCTTGGTACACAATAAATGTTTGCTGACTGAAAGAATGTATCTAACCTAAGCTGCCCCACCAAAAACATATTTCTTTCCTCTCTTTAAGGAAACCTTATATAAATATTATATTAAGCAAAACTATAGCTCCTGAGTTGAAAAAAATTGTTATACAATTTCTGAAATTTAAAATAAGTCTCTAGGTATACAAAGAAACAGAGCAATCAGAACAAAGTCAATGATAACTTTATTGAGTATTTATATTTAGGCCCAAATAGGCTCAGTATTTACATTCATTACTCTCATTAATGAATATCAGACTATAATTTCACCAACAATGAAACTAAAAACAGAAGATAATGATTCCTGTCACAATTGGAAGACAAAAATAGTAGTTAAAAAAGAGTTGATTTCTTGTTCATTTTCTCCCCTCTCACCTCCTGATCTAGCCTTCCAAAGCTTGTACTAACATGGCTCACTCAGCCCCTAAAAGAGTTGCATTTCTTATTCTGGATAAAACCACAATACTAGTATGCATAGTATAATCTCAAGGTGATATTTATATAAGAAACTTATAGAGATATAAAAATATTTCTATATTTGGAAAATTTTTGTATATTAATACCAAATCAATACTTAAAGATCTCACACTTAAGGAAATTAGGCAAAAATAATGGGGAGAATGGGCAATGAGTCAATGATACAGCCAGAGAAGAAAATAGGGTAGTACCTTCTGCTACTATATAAGAAAAAAAAAAAAGACATGAAATAATGAAAGAAGAGGGGTGAGGAGCAAAGAAGGAAGGGGGTAAAGAAGAAAACAAGGGAAAGGAAGAGAAGAAAGGAAACAATATAGGTTTCATTACCAATGTAAAGGGTAGAACTATAGACTGCCCTTTTGAGAGACTTTTCCCCTTAAAGTTCTCCTCGGTATTCCTTTTAATCCTTTTCATTTGGGGGTAGGGAGTGCAGAGAAAGGAGAACATACAATAATTTTGCCCTGGACAGTAGCACTGTACTAGGCAAATATTTCAAAGAAAAGCAGGGCATACTATTATTTTAATTGTGTTAAAAAATAAAACCTGAACAAAAAATAGTCTCTGTGGACACATACACACAGCAAAGGACTTAGAAGGATGTACATAATTAATAGTAATTTTCTGTTAGATTTGAGTGATCTATAATATGTTCTTTCTTTGTTAGATTCGGGGGGAGGGGGGAGTATGGTAATAAGTTTCACTGACATTATCAGGAAAAATTCATAAGGAGGACAGTTACAAATAAATAAGCAGGCTCAATTCCTCCTTATTCTGAAGCTAAAAACAGCTAAATAAAATAATAATAGTATTATTTCTTACCATAAAATTTCTATGCCAAACAGCAAAGTTACATTTGAAGATACTGGGGGTAGGGGGTGGGGTAGGGAGTGTGCCTGGGTGGCTCAGTCAGTTAAGTGTCCGACTTCAGCCCAGGTCATGATCTCACAGTTTGTGAGTTTGAGCCCTGTGTCGGGTTCTGTGCTGAAAGCTCAGAGACTGGAGCCTGCTTTGGATTCTGTGTCTCCTTCTCTCTCTCTGCCCTTCCTCTGCTCGTGTTCTCTCTCTCTCTCTCTCTCTCTCTGTCTCTGTCTCTCAAAAATAAATAAACGTTGAAAAAGAAATTAAAAAAAAATGAAGATACTATGAAAAATAGTGTTCTCTGACAAAAAGTGAAATAACACTTTAAATATTTTGAAATAATACTGTATATTTCCAATACCTTTAAAATATTAGGTAAAAGCATAAATTCAAATAGCTACTATACTAAAAAAAACCCACAAAACCCCCAAAATAGCTATTGTATTTATTTTTTGCAATACTATGTATATACTCAGTTAAAAAAAAAAAGGTTAACTAAAAAAAAGGGGGGGGTTAACTAGTTTAAGTGATATTAGCTAATATTTGAAAGTAACATCTACATCTAAATAAAACTCTTATTTGATGGCAATCATTCTTTTCATTTTTTTGAAACCTTGCTAAGTCATGCAAGTCTTGAAAAGGGGGATGAGGATGGTATTTTAAGTTCTGCGCTAAGCCAGCTTTTTAAGTGAATTATAATAATACTTAAGAGTAAGGAAGCATAGTCCAAATGGTTAGTGTCCTAAAGCACCAGAATAAGTGCATCAAACTGCTGACATAGGCGATAACATTGGTCAATTCTGTATTCAGGAAAAGCAAGATGTCAAGATAAATGAAGTGATAAATTATTCAGGAGAAATTTTTTATATACGAAGCAGCAGCTAGAAAAGATGACCCACACTATTATACAATAGAACAAAGATCTAAGAAACTGATATATTAAAGATTCTCTTATCTACAGGGGTCAAAGAAACTGAAAAAACAATATTCTGGGCTGTAGTATGACAAGAAAATCCGTAAGGGATGAGAGCTTGAGAAAGCACTAAGACTGATTTTTGCAACAAAGCTAATTTAGATGTGCCTGTGATGTATGTTTTGAAACAAAGTGAGAAAGTAAATGTATTAAAAAGATGTTTTGAACAACTACCAAAAATGTGCATAGATGCTGAAGAAAACTGTAGTTATGACAAAGAACACAAACCACAGTTCTGAAACACTGGCGAAGATCAACTCCCCAGCATGCATTATCCTCCTTCTACTCAGTAACAGAATCCAATATTATTTGATATAGCAACACAGCCAACACAGCCAGCTTAAAAACAACAACAATAACACCAACAACTGTATTTAAGTGTGGTAGTTAAGTGTGAACTAAGTTCTGTAAAATAAAATATACGTATGAGAGTAGAGCTTCTGGAGGCAGAAGGGGGCAATTCCTTCTACCTTCCCTTCCTTTCCCTTACTGATTAGAATATAGCATGATGGACAATGAGGTGACCTTGAAAATGTAAACCATATGTAAAGAATAATGGGAAAAAAAAAGAATAATGGAGGAGAACTATTACTGGAGGCTTAGGCTACACCAAACCAATTTTAGACTCTCTCTAAATTCTTACATAAGAAAGAAAAAAAAATTCATTCTTATTGAAGCCTGTGATTTTTTTCCCCCTGACAGATTTGACCAAACCTAATCCTAGCTAAGAGAAACATTAAGTTATAAAAAGATATGTGTAGGTTTTATACTAAAGACCAGTCAAATATAGAATAAAAATCCATATGATGTTAAAACTAAAGAATTGGTAATGCACTGTATTTCATTTAAATAAGCAAATAAATGCAAGGAAATGTACTACAGCTTAGCTAAGAGCTTCTCAACCTAAGTTCATTGATGGACTTTAACGGGTCTGAGAACCCCTAGAATCAAAAGAACATTTTAAAAAGTTTGCCATACATGTATCTTTACAGAGGTGTTCAGAGCTTTAATCAAAATCTCAATAGGATCCATGACTTCTCTAGGGTCTGGAAGTTCTTTTTCTTATTCTTCCTGTTATATTTCAAATATATTTCCTCAAGCCAGATACTTCAAACAACTGGCTAATAATAAATCTGCTATTATATAAAATATACTCTTAGTTTGAAGATATGAATACAATTTCCCTTTGTGAATTTTGCCCCACATGAGTGTCATTCATCTTCTACTCATTGTCTTACCTCCTCGTGGCAATTCTGTATGAAGATAAGCCAGACCTCTAGTCACAGAATGAGCCAGACGGCAAGAACTGACCCAATCACTTGTATGGAGACTCAAATACTTGCAGAGAGATCCCTATATAAAAGAAGAAATACACAAATACAAAAAAAAAAAAAAAAAAGTGGAATTAATTTACTTGTACATAAGGAGGTAAATTAGCAGTAGCCTGACAAAATATTTAAGTAGGTTAGGATTCCATGGAGATTTAATGAACTATGACATATCAAAATCTCAAAACAGTAAGACATTTCTGTGAGTTGAGAGGGGAGAAGATGATGGAAAGGATAATTTAAAATTATTAATTTTTTTCTCCAATGTTAAAAAGTATAAGTGAGTATTTCATATTAAATGTTTCTTTTGTTTCTGAAATTAAGATAGAAAACATAGTCTTTTACATTCTTTCTTTATACTGTATCTCTTACCAGTACAAATACAAATTAAATTGTTATGTTTTACAAGTATGAAACAGAAAGCTTTCATAAATATGTATGTGTCAGTGCTATTCAAGGTGCTCATCCACAAAGTATTTACCAGTCAGGGATAAGGAGCTTGCACAAGAATGAACGTCAGACAAAACACTGTTTCCTTCATCAAGAAAGTCTTGCTGAGAGGGAGAGACAGACAGACAGACAGACAGATGAACTAAAAAGTTAACTAGTGACTTGGTTGATTCACATTCTGATGTGAGATCCTTATCTCACAGCAAACCATTATTAACCAGTTTGCAAACCACCAATGTTCTACATAACAGTAGTCCTCTTAAAATTCTGATTGACAGCTAATATAAATGTCAGTTTAATTTTTATAAAGAACTTACATTGGGATAATACTCCATCACAAGCAAATATTCCATGCGTCCATCTGCAGTAACTCTCTCATCTCCAACTATAAAGCGAGCAATGTTGTCATGTTCCATTAAAGGCACTCTGTAAATGTTCTTCTCATTGATAAAATTCTGACGGTTTGCAAAGGAAAACACTTTTACAGCAACTGGACGTTCATCTAAGGAACCTTTATATACTGCTCCATATCGACCCCGGCCAATCAGCTGTAAATTTGTTTTGAAGAAAGCAAGGTATTAATTCATATCACAACTGAACAGTCAATTTTCTAGAAAAGTGTAAATCCAAATGTATACCACAGTTCTCTATTGCTTATAGTTTAAATTACTCCACTGTCAAGAAACTAATAAATTCTACATGTCATATGGCTCAGGAAACTCCTATCAGACCCAGCCCTCCCATAGATAACAACTATGAACTCTGAACAAAATTTTAAAAAGAAATCTAAAAGTGCTAGAGAATGAACAAAAGGAAGTAGATTCTGAGGGGAGTCAACACTTAAAAGAAAGGAATGCCATAGGGTGAACTACTCATTTTTATAGCTTTTAGCCTGAAAGCAGGCTGACACAAACACTGCACAGTGCAGTTAGAACTGCGATAGAAAATCTATAGTCTTCCTGGCCCTAGGAGCCAGAGGACAGAATTTAGGGCAACCAAAAATGCTGGAAAGGGAGAGGAGAATCCCACAAAGAAGAGTGAGAGAGAGGGAAATGAAATGAATACTTGAGACCAATTCCAGCTAAAGATAAAACAATTGCAGTGAGATTTGAGCTTCCATCTAAGAGACAAGGAGTTCACAGTACGTCCAACCAAGTTAACTGCCTACTAAAACAAATAATGGAAATAAACAACACTTTAGAAAAACCTACCAGAACACAAGATCTCCTCAATATAACATTCACAATATACAGGACACAATAAAAAAATAAAATCAGCAAAATGCAACCCATTCTCTTCATTTTTGGCTTCTGGGGATTTTACTTTACTGAAACAGGTTAAGGATTTACCATCATTTATTTAATATTTTTGTCATATTTAACTATTTCTAGGTTAATTACTTAATAAACAGACTGCCTTTTAGAAAGGCTGTATCAATATATAGTTAAATCAGCAATGTTTGGGAGTATTTTACTCAGTCCAGGATAAAATCCTGTGGTTTTAACTAGTATTTTTTTTCCAATTTAGTAAATTGGACATCTTATTATGCATTCAAAAGCTACCTTTAATTCTTTTATGAATTGACACTTCATCTTTTTGGTCCATTTTTTATGGATTGTTGCTTCTATATTGATTTATACTAGCTCTTTAACAATTCTACTTTATGTGTTGAAATGCTTTTTTGAATATTTTAACTTTGTTTATTGTATTTTTCTCCCAAACAGAAGGTTCCTAAAATGTTTTATATAACTAAATCTACCATATCTATTATTTAACAGTCTCTAGTATGGGGATCATAGTTTATTTATTCTAATAATAATCATAAAAACATTCATCATGGTAAGACTATAACATAGGTTCTGAGATATTACCATATAACAGTTGTATGTACCTATAAAAATATGCAATATATGCACAAACAAGGAATATTTATTTGGCATATACCATGGGTTGCTTGAATGGCACATTCTTCTCAGAATTTCACATGTCTTTATTCCTATACACTATTGCAGTCTATACTCAAAGATCATCTCCTTTCTAAATACACTTTCTGTCTCCTTTCTAAATATACTTTCTTTACTAAACCGCTTTCCATCTTTTTCTTTTTATCTGTTTTATTTTTCTCTATAGCACTTACTACTAGTAGAAGTAATATACATTTATTTGTTTCACCTCTTTGTAGACTCTTTCCCACTAGAATACAAGTCTCAAGGCGGCTCTCTGTAGTTTTTACCTATATTCTCAGTGCCTGAAATAGGCCTTGGTACCAAACTGATAGTTAATAAATGCTCAAGGAATAAATGGATGAATGATGCAGTGAGTGAATGAAGTTACTGTCTCAGATATACTATGAGAGCAGAAAGAACAGTCCATATGTTCTAAAAGCAATCTTACCTCCAACAGTTTCAGATTATCTAGGTCAAGAGAGGGTTCTGATGCTGCTGCCTCCATCATGTTCATACTGTGAAGACCTTGTTTACGGTCTCCTATAACAATAGGAAAAAGAAGTTGCTAATGTACGGTTCTCTTAAAATCTTTATTACACTTTTTCTTATAATTGCTAAAAAAGAAGAACTACAGAAGGCAGGCAGCAAGATTTATGCCCAATGTCACCAAGAGTAAAACTATTTACTAAACTAAGAATTATCTATAAATGAAGATGAATGATGAATAATAACATTAAAGCTGAATTTTGGGAGATAGTTCCAGTAACAGACCTAATTTAAAATTCGAAGAAATATTGCAGAATTATTAAAGAAGGTTTTTTTTTTTAATTAATTTTTTGTTTTTTTCAACGTTTATTTATTTTTGGGACAGAGAGAGACAGAGCATGAACGGGGGAGGGGCAGAGAGAGAGGGAGACACAGAATCGGAAACAGGCTCTAGGCTCTGAGCCATCAGCCCAGAGCCCGACGCGGGGCTCGAACTCACGGACCGCGAGATCGTGACCTGGCTGAAGTCGGACGCTTAACCGACTGCACCACCCAGGCGCCCCATGAAGGTTTTAATAACTTAAAAAAAGTGACTCAAATGAATGAATGGGTACTGAAAAAAGTGACTCAAATGAATGAATGGGTACTGATTTTCTAAAAAGCTCATTAAACCTAAAATTTATTAGCACTGACTGGACAATTGGGGTGCTTGAGTGGCTCAGTCAGTTGGGCGTCCAGCTTCATTCAGCTCAGGTCATGATCTCACAGCTTGTGAGTTCAAGCCCCACGTCAGGCTCTGTGTTGACAGCTCAGAGCCTGGAGTCTGCTTCAGATTCTGTGTCTCCTTCTCTGTCTGCCCCTCCCCTCCTTGTGGTCTGTCTCTCTCTCTTTCTCAAAAATAAATAAACATTAAAATAAATATTAAAAAAAAAAAAAGAACTGACTGGACAGTTGATGATACTGAAGATTTATTTATTTATTTATTTATTGGTGTGAAAATAGTATTGTGGTTACATATATTTTAAGTCCTTATATTTCAGAGATAATACTAAAGTTTTTACAGATAAATGACATATGCAATTTACTTCAAAATACCCAGTACCATGAAGGGTGTGGTGAGTGGGGCTATGGATGATATATAGATGTAATAATCATTGAAGTTGGGTGATAGATATTTTGTATATGCTTGTAACTTTTCATAAAAACTAAGAAAAAAAGTTTGCGAAGAGAGGATGGTACCTACTGTAGCACAGAGGTTTTTTTTAGCATAGAAACTTTAAAAAGGAAAAAACTGATTCTGACTAAATGGTATATTTGATACAAAAGAACAAAAGGAGATACTTTTACCTGTCAGCATCCTGTATCCAAAGCATAAGGCAACTATCAAAACAGCTAATACAGAGACTGATGCCAAAGCAATGATTATTGTCTCATCTCGGTTAAATGAATGAGGTGGACCTAAAAGAAGACAAATTTTAAAACACAGTTATTTCTTATTTTATCATTTTGTTAAGAACTGACAGAAAGGCTATATCAATATATAGTCAATCAGCAATGTTTTTGCATCAAAGGAAATTAAAGAAAAATAATAAATTTATGATGGTCACAAATTATGTGTTTTTAATCACACAAATGATCTTATAGATTTACAACACTGAAACACCTGTTGGCTGTGCTAATTAATGAATATCAACTACATCGTGGAACAGCACAGGCAGAATAATACAATATTAAGAGAACAGTCTTTGGAATCACATTTGGTTCTAAATCCTGACTATGCCACTCTTAGTGGAATTTGGCAAATTATTTGCCTTTTCTGATCTTTAATTTTCTCATTTATAAAGTCAGTACTCTCTACCTCAAAAGTCTTCTGTGAGGCTTAGATGGGAGTCTAAGTACTTAGTACCATGTTGAGTATATATTATTTATGCAATAAATGGTAGTTTATCAATATTGATATTATGATTATTAATGAAAAGAACATGGCTTTACAGGCAATGAAATCTGAAGTGGACTTAAAACTCAGTTCTTCCACTTATTGCATGACCTTGGGAAAATTTCTTCACCTGTCTGAGCCAAAGGTTATTCACCTGCAGATAGGGAACACACATATCTAAACTACAGGGCCATTACAAGCATGTAAACTATACTATGTGTTAGTTCCATTCTGTGGACCAGATGAAACACACTTTAGGATGGATTTCCACAAACTGGAGCACATTCAGAAGAGAATAGTGAAGAACTCTAAATTGTGATGGGTAGAAAGAACTGAAGTGTCTGGTGTGGAACAAGAAAAACACTAGAGAAGATAAATAATTGTCTTTATGTGGAAAAAAGGACTTAACAGCTAGCGAGAACATAAGATCCAATCAGTGTGTGTTCAAGGACAGCAGTTTTTAACTCAGTATGCACAAGAATTTATGGCTGATAAATAGAGCTGTCTAAAATGGAATGAGTTACCCTATGAAATAGCTGTTCATGTATTTTTTTTAATTGAAGGTATTCACTGTTTGGTAATAATGACCAGAGGGTAGGCTTGATGACTGATAACATCATTATTTAATAATTCTTTACATTCAAGGGGAGCCTGGGTGGCTCAATCGGTTGGGCATCTGACTTTGGCTTGGGTCATGATCTCATGGCTCATGAGTTCCAGCCCTGTGTCGGGCTCTGTGCTGACAGCTCAGAGACTGAAACCTGCTTCAGATTCTGTGTCTCCCCCCGCCTCTCTCTGCCCCTGCCCTGCTCATGCTCTGTTTCTCTCTGTCTCTCAAAAATAAATAAACATTAAAAAATAATAATAATTCTTTACATTCAAATTCAAGCATATGTTATTTTAAATCTTTCTCACTTTGGACATTATAATTATGTGTTGTATCAAACTAGAAGCCTCTGGCAAAGTCAGAAGCTTCTATAACAAAGAGTTCCTCCAATGCGCATTCCTGTTCTAAAGGAATGTATTTGTGTCAAATTAAACACAACTGAATATTACAATGTCAAAACAATATCTCTATAGAAGAATCTTCTGGTGCACTATAATACTTACTCATTTAGCAAGTCAAACTCCAGGCTTGTACCTAAACCCAGAGTCACTTTATTATTTTTAATTTTTATTTATTTGTTTATTCAAGTATAACATATAGTGTTAATATTAGTTTGAGGTGTACACAATATAATGATTCAAAAATTCTATGTATTTCTCAGCACTCATCAATATATGTAACAATCATTTAATCTGCAGTATATTTGGGGCGCCTGGGTGGCTCAGTCGGTTAAGCGTTGACTTCGGCTCAGGTCATGATCTCGTGGTTCCTGGGTTTGAGCCCCGCGTTGGGCTCTGTGCTAAAAGCTCAGAGCCTGGAGCCTGCTTTGGATTCTGTGTCTCCCTTTCTCTTTCTGCATCTCCCCTGCTCACACTCTGTCTCTGTCTCTCTCCCAAAAATAAATAAACATTAAAAAAATTTTTTAATCTGCAGTATATTTACATACTTATCATTTAACATAATGATAATTGTACCTTCTTCTATAGAATAAATTATAGGGAGAAAGCTACATATAAAAACTCATTTTACAATCAGATATCACTTCTCATATACTAGGATGGCCATAATTAAAAAAAAAAAAAGAAAATAAAAAGTGTTGGCAAGAATATGGAGAAATTAGAACTCTTGTACTTTGCTGGTGGGAATGTAAATAGTGTAGCTGCAGTAGAAAACATTCTGGAAGTTCTTCGAAAAGTTAGACATAGAATTACCATAAGACCTAGCAATTCCCCTCATAGACATATACCCAAAAGAACTGAAAACAAGTGTTCAAACAAAAACTTCTACAGGAATGCTCATGGCACACTAATCATAATAGCCCAAAGTGGAAACAACATGAATGTTAATAAACCGATGAATGAATAAACAAAATGTATTACAGACTGAACTGTGTTCTCTTAAAATTCATATGGTGAAGACTTAACACACAATGTGATGGGTTTTGGAGATGGGACCTTTGGGATTAGGTTTAGATGAGCCACGGAAGTGGGGCCTTCATGATAGGACTAGTGCCCTTATAAGAAGAGATGTCAGAGGACTTTCTCTCTCTGCCATGTGAGGAAACGGTGAGAAGGTAGCTATCCACAAGCCAGAGAGTTCTTAACACAATCCAACCAGGCTGGCACCCTAATCTTGGACTTCTGGCCACTAGGACTGTGAGAAAATAGATTTCTGTTGTTTAAGCCACACAGTCTATTCTGTTTTATTGTGGCTGTGAGGGTGGCAGAATATAATACCTCATAATATGCCTCTTTGGCATAAGGACTATCTTGAGCTGGTTATTTTTAAGAAACACCAGACACAGAGGCAACTGGGTGGCTCAGTCGGTTAAGCATCTGACTTCAGCTCAGGTCATGATCTCCCGGTTCGTGAGATTGAGCCCCGTGTAGGGCTCTGTGCTGACAGCTCAGGGCCTGGAGCCTGCTTCCAATTCTGTCTCCCTCTCTCTCTGCCCCTTCCCTGCTTGTGCTCTCTCTCTTAAAAATAAATACACACTGAAAATAAAAGTAAGAGAAAAAAGGAACACCAGACACAGAAGCAGCTCTGAAAACCAAGTAGAAGTTACCCTTTTATAAAAGGCATTTACATTTGTAAGGAAAATTTCCATTTGTAAGGTGTCTCCCTCTTAGTACTAGGAAGACGAAAATGACTAAAACTCTTGAAACTTTAAAAAAAAAATTTTTTTTAACGTTTATTTATTTTTGAGACAGAGAGAGACAGAGCATGAACAGGGGAGGGTCAGAGAGAGGGAGACACAGAATCTGAAACAGGCTCCAGGCTCTGAGCTGTCAGCACAGAACCCGACGCGGGGCTCGAACTCACGGACCGCGAGATCATGAACTGAGCCGAAGTCGGCCGCTTAACCGACTGAGCCACCCAGGCACCCCTAAAACTCTTGAAACTTTTATCAATAGAGAAGACAAGGACTTAAATCTACATAACAACCATACACTTGTTTACTGTGCTTTTCCTAGTAACAATCCGTTACTGGTCTTTCCTTAACCCACTCCCCCTTCCCCATTTTTTTTTTTGGCTTAGCTGGAGACAGTATTTACCCTGGTTACTTGGGCTACTTCAGAGATTTACTCAAATTTCCTGGGAATCTCTCATGTATGCAGGAAGTATATATGTTAAACTTCTATTTGTTTTTCTCCTGTAATACTGTCTTTTACAATGAAGGTGGAAGGGATGTGACACTATTTTTGAGAGAGAGAGAGACAGAGACAGAGAAAGAGAGCGCTAGTGAGCAAGGGGCAAAGAGAGAGAGGGAAAGACAGAGAATCCCACCAAGGGCAGAGAGAGAGAAATGGAGGGAGAGAGAGAGATGGAGATGGAGAGAGAGAGAAGGAGAGGGAGAAGGAGAGAGAGAAGGAGAAGGAGAGAGAGGGAAAGGGAAAGAGAAAGAGAGGGATAGAGGGGGAGACAGAGAAAGAGAGAGAGAGAGAGAGAAAAGTGAGGTTCACATTCACCCGGAATGGAGCTTGTGCTCACCCAGAGCAGGGCTCAAGCTCACCCAAAACAGGGCATGAGCTCATCAGATGTGGAACTCGAACTCACAAACCTTGAGATGATGACCTGAGACAAAGTCAAATGCTTAAGGACTGAGCCACGCAGGCACCCTGTTTTCCTATTGTTAACAGTTCTTTGCATATTTTAGGACACAAATCTTTGATATGTGTTTTGCCAATATTCTATCCTAGTATGGCTGGTCTTTTCATTGTCTTGGTATGAGGGTAATGCTGGCTTCACAGAATGAGTTAGGAAGTGTTCCCTCTGCTTCTATTTTCTGAAAGTGATTTAGAGAATTGGTATCATTTCTTCTTTATTATTTTTTTAAATTTTTATTTATTTATTTTTGAGAGGGAGAGAGCACAAGCATGAGCAGGGGAGGGGCAGAGAGAGGGGAAGAGAGAGAGAATCCCAAGCAGGCTGTACACTGTTAGCACAGAGCCCGATGGATGTGGGGCTCGAACTCACAAACTGTGAGATCAGGACCTGAGCAGAAATCAAGAGTCCGAATGCTGAACTGACTGAGCCACCAGGCACTTAGGCATCATTTCTTCTTTAAATGTTTGCTAGAATTCAACAGTGAAACCACCTGAGCCGAGTGCTTTCTGTTTTAGAAGGTTATTGATTATTGGTTGAGTTTCTTTAATAGATAATGCCTATATTTCTCTCTGAATTTTGGTAGATGTGTATGTTCAAGGCATTAGTTACCAACCTTGTGGGCAAAGAGTTGTTCATAATATTCTTTTATTATCCTTCTAATACTCATGTGATTTGCAGTGATGACCTTTCTTTCATTCTTGATTATTAGCAACTTATTTCTCTTTTTTTTTTCTTAGTAGCTTGGTTAGATATTTATCAATCTTTTTGTTCTTTTCAAAAAAACCAGTTTTTGGTATGGTTGATTTTTTTCTCTATGAACTTTTTGTTCTCAATTTAATTGTTTCTGATCTTTTATTCTGCTTATTTGGGATTTAATTTGCTCTTTTTCTAGCTTCCTAAGGTGGAAGCTTAGGAAATCACTAGGATTTATCTAAAAACAAACAAACAAAAAAAAAAAAAAACGGTTATACACAATTAAATCCAATTTCATTCAGTTAACATTAAAAAAAAAAAAAAAAAACAAAAAAACCTGCCCCAAATTTTACCACCAATGTGACAGACAAAATACACTTATATTTTTCATATAGTGAGGCTGCTCTTTACCTGGATCAAAAAAATTCACAAGTCTATTATGAAACAAAGTTTTGGTATTTTCAAATTAGAAAGGCTGCATTTTAAAATGGGTTTTAATTTTCTTGCGTAATTCAAATACATGAGTTAATAAAAAAGATTCTCTAAGTCTATATAAGAAATAATATATATATAAGAAAATAATAATAAAATATTGAAAATTATAATAGTAATGTGACATTATGGAAAAACCATCTCTGCAAATGAACAGCCAATGTTGTAATTCCCCAAAGAATTGAAGTACACTACTTATATGAAAAGTGTATTTTAAATTCAATCAGGAATAAGAAGTCATGAGAAATTTAGTTTTATTTTAAAATAAGTCTTTAAAAATTTTTTAAGTTTATTTATTTATTTTGAGAGGCCGCATGAGAGCAGGGGAAGGGCAGAGAGGGAGGGAGAGAGAGAAAGAATGGGTGAGAGAATATCCTAAGCAGTCTCCATGCTCAGTTCAGAGCCCAGAACCCCAGGCAGGGCTCAATCACGCAATGTGAGATCATGACCTGAGCGAAAATCAAGTCACTCACTTAACTAGGTGAGTCACCCAAATACCCTAAAAAGTCTATTTTTAATTTCTGAAATATGTTGACACTTTAAAATTTTAAGAATTTAAAACTTAATGTTCTTTAGTTTATGTGACATTACAAACTGAAATTTAAAATGTAACAAAGCATACATTCTCTATTCTAAAATAACATTGTATATTAAAAAAGTATAGACTGTTTAACACAAGTGAAAATTATTAAAGATAGAACATTAAGATTTGGCCTTCTAGGTTAGATATTCTTGTTTTTATACTTTTTAAAAAATGTTTATTTATTTTTTTTTAGAGTGAGAGAGAGAAAGAGAGAGACAGAGTGAG